>NC_088385.1:127566250-127902500 GCF_037993035.2 Macaca fascicularis
GGCATGAGCCACCGCGCTCGGCCCCATATACATGATTTTCTTTCTTTCTTTTTTTTTTTTTTTTTGAGATGGAGTCTCGCTCTGTTGTCCAGGCTGGAATACAGTGGCGCAGTCTTGGCTTACTGCAACCTGTGCCCCCTAGGTTCAAGTGATTCTCCTGTCTCCGCCTCCTCAGTAGCTGGGATTACAGGTGCAGGTGTGCACTGCCATGCCCGGCTAATTTTTTTTTGTATTTTTAATAGAGATGGGGTTTCACCATGTTGGTAAGGCTGGTCTCGAACTCCTGACCTGTTGATCCACCCGGCTCAGCCTCCCAAAGTGCTGGGATTACAGGTGTGAGCCACCGCGCCTGGCCATGATTTTCTAAACCTCACTGTCTGTATCTGTAAAATGAGGACCTGCTTATCTCATAGGTAAGAACATCACTTGTTTTTTTTTTATTTTTTTTATTTTTTTTATTTTTTTTATTTTTTGAGACGGAGTCTCGCTCTGTCGCCCAGGCTGGAGTGCAGTGGCCAGATCTCAGCTCACTGCAAGCTCCGCCTCCCGGGTTCACGCCATTCTCCTGCCTCAGCCTCCTGAGTAGCTGGGACTACAGGCGCCCGCCACCACGCCCAGCTAATTTTTTGTATTTTTAGTAAAGACGGGGTTTCACCGTGTTAGCCAAGATGGTCTCGATCTCCTGACCTCGTGATCTGCCCGCCTCAGCCTCCCAAAGTGCTGGGATTACAGGCGTGAGCCACCGTGCCCGGCCCCTAAACTAAGTTGTCTATCTGACCTTCTGAGAAATCACCAAATCCCCAAACTGGTCAGTTTTACCCCACATAAGGAAGTCCATTCTGCTTAAACTTTTTTTTTTTTTTTTTTTTTTTTTTTGAGACGGAGTGTCGCTCTGCCGCCCAGGCTGGAGTGCAGTGGCCGGATCTCAGCTCACTGCAAGCTCCGCCTCCCGGGTTCACGCCATTCTCCTGCCTCAGCCTCCCGAGTAGTTGGGACTACAGGCGCCCGCCACCGCGCCCGGCTAGTTTTTTGTATTTTTTAGTAGAGACGGGGTTTCACCGTGTTAGCCAGGATGGTCTCGATCTCCTGACCTCGTGATCCGCCCGTCTCGGCCTCCCAAAGTGCTGGGATTACAGGCTTGAGCCACCGCGCCCGGCCTTAAACTTTTACAAGACAAGTAATTTTGAAATGACTAATCTGCTTTTCAGTCTCTATTTCCACTTAAAAAATTTTTTTTAGACAGGGTCATCCCTCTCTGTCACTCATACTGGAGTGCACTGGCACGATCATATCTCACTGCAACCTCCAACTAACTGCTGGGCTCAGGCGAGCCTCTTGCCTCAGTTTCCCAAGTAGCTAGGACTACAGGTGTGCAGCCACAGCCACTGTGCTTGGCTACTTTTCTTTCTTTCTTCCTTCCTTTCTTTCTTTCTTTCCTTTTTCTTTCTTTCTTTTTTCTTTCTCTCTTTCTTTCTTTTAAATTAAAGTTAGTTTTATTCAGAGTATTTTATTCAGAGCCCAGCTAATTTTTGTATTTTTAGTAGGGACGGGATTTTGCTATGTTGGCCAGGCTGGTCTTGAACTCCTGGCCTCAAGTGATCTGCCCTGCTCAGACTCCCAAAGGGCTGGGATTACAGGTGTGAGCCACCACGCCCGCCTGCCCAACTAATTTTTTTTTTTTGAGACGGAGTCTCACTCTGTCGCCCAGGCTGGAGTGCAGTGGCACAATCTCGGTTCACTGCAAGCTCCGCCTCCTGGGTTCACGCCATTCTCCTGCCTCAGCCTCCCAAGTAGCTGGGACTACAGGTGCCCGCCACCACGCCCGGCTAATTTTTTGTATTTTTAGTAGAGACGGGTTTTCACTGTGTTAGCCAGGATGGTCTCGATCTCCTGACCTCGTGATCTGCCCGCCTCGGCCTCCCAAAGTGCTGGGATTACAGGCTTGAGCCACAGCGCCAGGCCAACTAATTTTTTTAAAAATATTTTTATTCTTTAGAGTCAGGGGTCTCGCTATATTCCCCAGGCTGGTCTGGAACTCCTGGACTCCAAGGATCCTTCCACCTCTGCCTCCCAAAGTGTTGGGATTACACGCATGAACCACTCACTGCCTGCCGCCTGTTTCTGCCTCAGTCTCCTGAGTAATGGGGACCACAGGTGCGCACCGCCACGCCAGGCTAAAGAAATAAAGTGCTGTACTGTATGAAGAAGTGCTGTAAAGTGATATTAAATGTAAGGTATTGTCATTATTAACGCTATTATTATTATTCCCAATGTGAGATAGACTAAAGGCCATGAATCAATTGTTATTAACGCTAGAATAAGAACCGTAAATTGGCCAGGCAGGGTGGCTCAGACTTGTAATCCCAGCACTTTGGGAGGCCGAGGTGGGTGGATCACGAGGTCAGGAGATCGAGACCATCTTGGCTAACACGGTGAAACCCCGTCTCTACTAAAAATACAAAAAATTAGCCGGGCGTGGTGGCGGGCGCCTGTAGTCCCAGCTACTCAGGAAGCTGAGGCAGGAGAATTGCGTGAACCCGGGAGGCAAGAGCTTGCAGTGAGCCGAGATCGCGCCACTGCACTCCAGCCTGGGGGACAGAGCGACTCCGTCTCAAAAAAAAAAAAAGAACCATAATTCAAATGAGTCTATAAAGGAGTTCCACAGGTATTCAAATGTTTGGCTACATTATTATTGGGGTATATTATTATTGTTACTGTATTTTTAGTGTATTAAGTGAAAAACCTGGACTTGGAGCAAATACAAGTCCCATTATTTGGAAAGCCCTCACAGTGGGGTTGGGACGGAGGTGGGGGAGGAAATGTTAAAAAACCCCACGAGACCCGGATGTAGGCAAAAACTACATTTCCCAGAATACCGCACCGCTCTCCACTATATATAGAGTTCATCCGGGTTCTACACGATGCTGTTTGGCGACTCGTCGCCATTCCCGGAGCAGCTCGGCCTCGGCCCAGGGGCGAGTATCCCTCGCTGTGTCGGAGACGCCTGTCCCCGACACCAGACAGCCAGCCCTCTCCCCTGCCTCGCGGCGGGAGAGCGTGTCCGGCCGGCCGGCGGGGCTCGCGCACCCTCCCTCGCCTCCCCTTCCCCCGCAGCTTCCGCCCCGCCAGGCCCGGCCCGGACTCCCGAGCCCCGGCCTCCTCCTCGTCCTCGGTCGCCGCTGCCGTCGGGCTTAACAGCCCTGTCCGCCGCTTCTCTTCCTAGTTTGAGAAGCCAAGGAAGGAAACAGGGAAAAATGTCGCCATGAAGGCCGAGAACCGCTGCCGCCGCCGACCCCCGCCGGCCCTGAACGCCATGAGCCTGGGTCCCCGCCGCTCCCGCTCCGCTCCGACCGCCGTCGCCTCCGAGGGCCCCGTTGATGCCGCTGAGCTCCCCCAACGCCGCCGCCACCGCTTCCGACATGGACAAGAACAGCGGCTCCAACAGCTCCTCCGCCTCTTCGGGCAGCAGCAAAGGGCAACAGCCGCCCCGCTCCGCCTCGGCGGGGCCAGCCGGCGAGTCTAAACCCAAGAGCGGTAAGGGCGGGCCTGCGGCAGTGGGCGGGGGCGAGTGCCCCTACTGCTGGGGAGAGTCGTTGCTCTCTTGTCTGCTGGGTTACTCGGGGACAGGCTCCACTTTCTATTATAGCCCCTACCTGCCCTTTTCCATGGCTCTCATTATTTACAGTTATGTTAATGAGCGCTGTTTTGCGTGGTTTACGTGGATCATTTACATTAACACTCAAAACTGCTCGATTAAGCAGGTACTGTTCTTATCCCAATTTTACATATAATGGGAAAGGGTAAGGTCACCCAGCTAGTATTTGGCTCACAGCAGGCCTTAAGACCTGGTTTGTGTGACTCATCAGTCCACGCTCCTAAAACTCCCAAGTTGTTCTACCCTTTAATGTTGAATTAACATTGGATAGTGTTCAAGTTTAGACGGGTGGGTGGAGCCCAAGGATCTTTCAAACTCAGATATCTTATTTAATAACCTGGTCCCAGATCCATTCCTCTGTTGAAGAGGAACTCATCCTTCAGTGGCTATTCATTGTGGGGTTAAGAGCGCAGACTATGAATTCAGTCTTTTTGGGTCCCAGTTTGCCAGACCTTGAGTGAGTGCCCCGAATTTACTTGTAAAGGTAGGTGGAGGTAATATAATTAAATAACAAACAAAAACAAAACAAATGAACTAAGGTCTTAGGGTATCTGACGTCTGTTTTGCACCAAATACCCATAAGGTCTATTTTTGTATGTTGGACTGTAGGATTGTCCTTTAACAGGGAAGGTTTTATTTCTGTAATCAAGTCTCTCAATATTATGACCATGATGATGATAATAGCTACCTTTAATTGAGGGCTTACCATGTGCCAAGGACTAGGTGAAGTTTTTGCCTGTGTTTTCACTGTGCAAGTCACTGACTTGTGTAACCGGCTGAAATTGTTCATATTTAAAGAAGGAATAAACTGAACAGGTAGGATGTTAGGAGTTGGCAGAGGCTGGAGTGCAGTGTTCATTTTATTTCAAAGTTTGTACTAATCTGTGCTCTGTTTTGTATTTCAGTTACATTAGCAGTAAGAGGAAGGTGTTTTCAGCGACAGTGGGGATGTTGTGGCAGAGAGGGAAATATTTGGAGTCCCTAAATGTGGAGGTCCAGTTTAAAACCTGTCAAGATTAAAAAACCGTTAAGAGTGAGACACCAGGTGTGGTGGCTCATGCCTGTAATCCAGATACTTTGGGAGGCTGAGGTGGGAGGATAGCTTGAGCCCAGGAGTTTCACACCAGCTTGTGCAAGATAGTAAGACCCCGTCTCCATAAGGAAAAAAAAAAAAATAGCCAAGTGTGGTGACACACACCTGTAACCCTAGCTACTCGGAAGGGTGAGGTGGGAGGATTGCTTAAGCTCGAGGAAGTTGAGGCTGCAGTGAGCTTTATCACGACACTGCATACCATCCAGCCTGGGTAACAGAGAGACCCCATCTCTAAAAAGTCAAAACAAAGCTAAGGCTGACTTAAACCAAACAAAAAACCAAAAAATTGTAAGGTTTACTAACTCACTCAGAGTTCACCTGCTGGATATGGCAAACTCGTTTACCTGGTGTGAGACCATTAGGAGTATGGGTTCTCGGGCCATGTCAGGAAGTGGTATGTATGCAGACTGATTTTGCAGTTCTGCACATGCGTAGCTTTGCCATAGATCCCTCAAAAGATAGAAGGTAGCCAGTCCTTTTGGTCTGTGTTGGAACTGATTTAGAGTGGTCTGTTCAAAGCAATTGATAAGTTTATTTTTGCACTCTATTCCCAGATGTATGTTAAGGATTTGGTTCTCCAACTGTCTGAATTCTCAATTTTTCTGGGACTCCTCTTTAAGCCACTAACATACATTCATTAGTCAGTTGCAATAAATGCCTTAAGTTTATTTCTTAGCAGTAGGCGAAAGCTTGTGACAACTCAAAATAAAACAGCAAACAGGTATTTAAGGAATTTTACTGCTATGTCCTTCACTTTGAATATGTTGATAAGTGGAATTAACTCTGATTACCCAACAGGGTGATACAGAATTCTATAGTAGTTTGACCAAGCAAATATTCGTCATTGTTAACATTTCAAATGGGCTGGGTGGCTATAATCCCAGCACTTTGGGAGGCTGAGGCAGGCCGATTGCTTGAGCCCAAGAGTTCGAGACCCTGTCCTACAAAAAAAATAAATGAGCTGGGCGTGGTGGCACACACCTGTAGTCCTGGTTGTGAAGAGGCTGAGGTGGGAGGAGGAGGAAGAGCACTTGAACCCAGAAGTGCAAGGTTGCAGTGAGTCATGATCACTCTACTGCACTCTAGCTGGGGTGGCAGAGCGAGACCCCACCTCAAAACAAGAAAAGTTCTGTAAAAACTCATGTAGGCCGGGTGCGTTAGCTCACGCCTGTAATCCCAGCACTTTGGGAGGCCGAGGCGGATGGATCACCTGAGGTCAGGAGTTTGAGACCAGCCTGGCCAACATGGTGAAGCCCCGTCTCTAAAAATACAAAAAATTAGCCCAGCCTGGTGGCGTGCACCTGTAATCCCAGCTACTTGGGGGGCTGAGGCAGGAGAATCCCTTGAAACCGGGAGGCGGAGGTTGCAGTGAGCCAAGATCACACCATTGCACTCCAGTCCATCTCAAATAAACAGAAAACTCTCGTAAAGGAGCTTTGTTAGATTTTACGAATACACGTGTGCCTTGAGGCAGCGTTCATTTTTTTGTTTAATGTGTGTGTTAGAAAGCTTGACCATGTTTGCCACTGCCAGTGTCTGCTCTTCTGGCTTTTGCTGTGCGTGTTCCCGTAGCAAGGAAGGATGAGCTTTGTAGCCAAATCAATGCTTCTTCACTAGCCATAACCCACTGCTTGCATTTAGGAACAAAGTAAGAGGCCGAATATGTGGAGATTAAAAGATTAGGAAACTCTGGATATTGGCTGATTTTTAAAGTTGAACCTAAGCTGTCTTAAGAACGTAACAGCTAAGACCAGTGCTACTACAACAGATACTGAGGAACTCTGATGCAGTGACTTCACGATGAGATGGTTGCTCTAACAAAAGGGTACACTCAAGCTCTGCATAATCCCATACAAAGATTTCTGCAACACTTCATATACTGGATTCTGCTGGAAATCATTGAAAGGACCTCTTGAATTAACAGAGTACTGAGTTGAAGGGAAAGCAAGAAGGGTAAGGTGAAAAGATAGTTTATCTTTTGTCAAGGTGAAAAGAGCAAGAGTTTTCAGTATTCAAATAATTAAGTCACTTTTTTTCTCCCCCTTTTTTGCCTCGTGGAAAAAAGCCCTTTGATTTCTATTCTGTAAACTGGAATTAATGGTCATTTGCTTCCTAGCTGCATGATTAATTTCCTTGAGATTTTGTTCCAGTGGCTGGCTTAAATTTGCCCTTCATTTGTACACAGGAAATAGGTAAATTTGGCTACCAGGATTTTCTTGATCTTTCCGGCTAGAGTCACATACCACAGTTTCTTTGCCTGGGCTAATTGCCCGAACATTTATATAACTTTCTTTTTCTTGATTATATTCCTACAGCTTCATTCCAATAGTGTTAATAGGTATTTCTGAGAACATTCAGCAGTAAATATCCCGTGAATATAGCTCAGAGGAGAGAAGGTAGGTTAGGAAGTGGGGAAAGTCATTTAGAGGGAGTAAAGAAAGTAAAGAGAGGCAAGAGAGAAGGTAGGCCGTTTTGGGGCAGACAGTGGACCCTGGCCAGGAACCAGGCTCTTGTCCCATCCCCCTGGGCGGACAGAACTGCCAGGGAGGTTAAGGGAAGGTCAGGTATTATGAGGCAGTTATTTTGAGGTTGGTGGTATGAAGCACTGCCCTGGCACTCTTCCTGTTATTCCGGTACCAGAAACCAGGTTACTAGTGGTAATCTGCCTTGAAAAATGCCTCTGACCTGTAAATGGACCTGGAGATTTTAATGGCTTTGAAAATTGAGGTGATTTGAAGCCTTCAGTAAAACCACTTAGAGAAATTAAAAGAATTTCAGGGCCTGTTGGCTGGATTCCTTGGTTTATGTGGCTTTGTTGGTAGTCTAGTGGGTGTTCTTGACAGGAATGATTTGGATTTATTAATGATAGGCTTTCAAATCATAGTAAAACTGTGTCAGCCACTATGGTAGGCATTTTACAGAAGTTTTCTTTCTTAATCCTCATGATTCTATGAGGAAGTATGGTAGAGTATTAGTCCTATTTTAAAGATAAGAAAATAGAGGCTTAGCAGTGTTAAGTGATTGGTCCAAGTAAATTTTTATGAAGTCCTAGGCGGTATTTTTCAATAAGCTTTGTATAACCACACTTAGCAAGCAGATAACTTACTGGCACATGCATCATTCCTGATACCACCTCTCTCTTCCTTTCATTCAGAATTACTAATTTCAGCTGGATTCAATTTGTTGTCAGTTGATTCTGTAGTAAGGCCATATGTTGCCCCTCTGGAGGTGCTTGTCAACTACTCTGGACAATGGGTAAGCAACTTGCTTGTGATTACAGCATGAATCAGCAGCAGAAACTTGCTGGCTGGTATTCTGACCTCTAGGCTGAGCCACCTGTTAGAACTAGAGCTAGAAATGAGGATGCCAAGTAATTTAACTGTGAAAAACTTGTGGCCCTTAATTTGGTAATGGGGGGAGGCTGAGATACACCTACTGCTACTCGGTGGAGACCTTTCCATTAGGGAAATGTGGAACAACTGAAAAGCTGGGTTAAGTTTTTAAGTCATTTATTTGTTGACTCTGGATCCTGAGTTTAGTGGTCTTGTCTATTTTGGAATGTGTCTTGACAGTAGTTCTTGGCAGTTGTTCTCAGTGGTGGCTATGCATCAGAATCCCCTCAGGAACTTTTTTTTTCCCCCTCAGGACAGTCTTGCTCTGTCACCCAGGCTGGAGTTCAGTGGCGTGATCTCAGCTCACTTTAACCTCTGCCTCCCAGGTTTAAACAATTCTTCTACCTCAGCCTCCTGAGTAGTGGGATTACAGGTGTCCACCACCACACCGGCCTAATATTTGTATTTTTAGTAGAGATGGGGTTTCACCATGTTGGCCAGGCTAATCTCAAACACCTGACCTCGTGAGGCACTTTTAAAAAAAAATTATGGGTGTGTGGGGCCGCTTCCTAGGAATTTTTTCTTTTTTCTTTCTTTTTTTTTTTTTTTTAATAGAGATGGGGGTCTCACTATGTTGCCCAGTCTGGTCTCAAACTCCCGGCTTCAAGTGATCCTCCTACCTCAGCCTCCCAACGTGCTGGGGTTACAGGCATGAGCCACTGTGCCTGGCTTTTTTCTGATTCTTTAAGCCTAGATTGGACCCGTGGGTCCTGGGCATTCATAATTTCAAAAGTCTGTACAAGTGATTCTGGTGTGCAGCCAGGATTGAGAACCACCACTCGGAGATTTAAAACTTCACCCATAGTTCCTTCTCCCAGGGACTTGATGTTTTTTCTGTTTTCCAAAATCTAAAGTGGATCATGTTATCACTCCTGTTCTACCTTCGAGTTTTTCCCATGTATATCCTGGCAAGTTGTCCACAAAACATTTCAAAAATAATACTCTGAATTTTATCTCTGGGTCCCAGGCCTGACAGTACCTTCAACCTTTAGCTGCCTGTTGCCTGGGTCTAGAGATAAGAGGCAGTCTCTCACTTGACGTGTCTGTCTTCATACCCTTAGGTAAATGGAAGCCAAGAGAAACGAGTTGATTTTTGGCAACTGAAATCATTAGTGATGATGTGGTCAGTTGTTAGGTGTTTTGGAAATGAGCAGTTTACTATCAGCATTTCTGTAAGCATTGTGAAACTGTTTCCTTGCCGGTGTGGTAATAAGTGAAGAAATGAAGACAGCCTTCTTGCTCAGTGCCAGTTTACTTTCTTTCTTTCTTTTTTTTTTTTGAGATGGAGTCTGGCTCTGTTGCCCAGGCTGGAGTGCAGTGGCCGGATCTCAGCTCACTGCAAACTCCGCCTTCCAGGTTTACGCCATTCTCCTGCCTCAGCCTCCCGAGTAGCTGGGACTACAGGCGCCTGCCACCTCGCCCGGCTAGTTTTTTGCATTTTTTAGTAGAGATGGGGTTTCACAGTGTTAGCCAGGATGGTCTCGATCTCCTGACCTCGTGATCCTCCCGTCTCGGCCTCCCAAAGTGCTGGGATTACAGGCTTGAGCCACCGCGCCCGGCCTCTTTTTTTTTTTTTTTGAGACAGAGTTTTGCTCTTGTTGCCCAGGCTGGAGAGCAGTGGTAAAATCTCAGCCTCACTGCAACCTCCGTCTCCTGGGTTCAAGTGATTCTCCTGCCTCAGCCTCCCAAGTAGCTGGGATTACAGGCATGCGCCACCACGCCCAGCTAATTTTTTGTATTTTTAGTAGAGATGGGTTTTCTCCATGTTGGTCAGGCTGGTCTCGAACTCCCGACCTCAGGCGATCCGCCCGCCTTGGCCTCCCAAAGGGTTGGGATTATAGGCGTGAGCCACCGCGCCCGGCCAGTTTACTTTCTTAATAAGCCCTTGCCATGTAGAATCTGGCTTTACCTAAATCTATGCAAACCGTGAGGTGCATCTTGAAAGCAGCAGTTAGGGTCAAACAGGTAGGGTCCAGGATCATCTGAAACAGTCTTAGATAATGAGGTTGGGGGATATGTGTTTTTTTAATACACCTATCCTCGTAGAATCTCCTTTGCTTGCAGTGATGTGAAATGGAGTTAAGGAAAGCAAAGCAAGAGAATGTGGCTGAGTTAGCTGGGGTTCTGCATCCCCTGAGTTTTCCTTTATTACTTTTTGTGTGTGTGTGTGTGACAGGAGTTCTGCTCTGTCTCCCAGGATGGAATACAGTGGCCTGATCTCCGCTCACTGCAAGCTCCTTCTGGGTTCATGCCATTCTCCTGCCTCAGCCTCCAGAGCAGCTGGGACTACAGTTGCGTACCACCACGCCCGGCTAATTTTTTGTATTTTTAATAGAGACAGGGTTTCACTGTGTTAGCCAGGATGGTCTCTATCTCCTGACCTCGTGATCCACCCACCTCGGCCTCCCAAAGTCCCGGGATTACAGGCATGAGCCATCGCGCCTGGCCTTTTTTTTTTTTTTTTTTAGAGACAAGCTCTCGCTGTGTCACTTAGACTGGTATGCAGTGATGCAAACATAATTGACAAACCTTGAACTCCTTGGCTTAAGAGATCCTTGAACTCTTGAACCACTGTGCCTGGTTTATCTTTTTTTTTTTTTTTTTTTTTTGAGACGGAGTCTCGCTCTGTCGCCCAGGCTGGAGTGCAGTGGCTGGATCTCAGCTCACTGCAAGCTCCATCTCCTGGGTTTACGACATTCTCCTGCCTCAGCCTCCCGAGTAGCTGGGACTACAGGCGCCTGCCACCTTGCCCGGCTAGTTTTTGCATTTTTTAGTAGAGACGGGGTTTCACCATGTTGGCCAGGATGGTCTCGATCTCCTGACCTCGTGATCCTCCCGTCTTGGCCTCCCAAAGTGCTGGGATTACAGGCTTGAGCCACCGCACCCAGCCATCTTTTTCTTTTTTTGAGACAGAAGCTCACTCTGTAGCCCAGGGTGGAGAGCAATGGTGCCATCATAGCACACTGCAGTCTCAACCTTGGCTTAAGCAATCCTCCCAACTCAGCCTCTCAGCTAGGACTGCAGCTGTGTGCCACGACACTGAGCTAATTGTTAAATTTTTTGTAGAGATGGGGTCTTGCTATGTTGCCCAGGCTGGTCTCAAACTCGTGGGCTCAAGTGATCCTCTGGCTTTGGCTTCCCAAAGTGTTGAGATAACAGGCATGAGCCACCAAGTCCAGTGCTGAACTTTGCTTTCTAATTGTTACTATTAGTGCCATGTTTGACACTAACTGTTGCTAACTGAAATAATAGGTAAAAGTTTAGCTTTAAGTTTTTTTTTTTTTTTTTTTTTTTGAGATGGAGTCTCACGCTGTTGCCCAGGCTGGAGTGCAGTGGCGCGATATCGGCTCACTGCAAGCTCCGCCTCCCGGGTTCCCGCCGTTCTCCTGCCTCAGCCTCCTGAGTAGCTGGGACTACAGGCGCCCGCCACTGCGCCCGGCTAATTTTTTGTATTTTTAGTAGAGACGGGGTTTCACTGTGGTCTCGATCTCCTGACCTTGTGATCCGCCCGCCTCGGCCTCCCAAAGTGCTGGGATTACAGGCTTGAGCCACCGCACCCGGCAGCATTAAGTTCTAACTTTATTTTTTGAGACGGACTTTCACTCTGTTGCCCAGGCTGGGGTGCAGTGGCATGATTTCAGCTCACTGCAATCTCTGCCTCCCGGGTTCATATGATTTTCATGCCTTAGCCTCCCAAGTAGCTGGGATTACAGGCGTGTGGCACCACACCTGGCTAATTTTTGTATTTTTAGTGAAGATGGGGTTTTACTATGTTGGCCAGGCTGGTCTTGAACTCCTGGCCTGATGTGATCTGCCTGCCTTGGCCTCCCAAAGTGCTGGGATTACAGGCATGAGCCACCACACCTGGCCTTAAATTGTAACTAAGGTAAGGGTCACTGTCCGTAAGCAGGATTTAAGGGTAACTGGTCGGAGTGAACCTAGCCTGTTTCTGTGACTGTTCTGTTTACATTGTTGCCATTTCACATGGTTTAGATTGACTTCCAGGTTTTAGGTGGTCAGGTTTGGAGAGAATGACATCTCATTTATTCCATGAGGTTGACAGACTATGGTCATGAAGTGGTTGCTTTCAAAATTTGGTCTCTGATTATTAACTTACGTTTTCTTCTTTCTGAGGCATTGTTTAACCTTGAACTTATTTAGCCTGCTATAAAAAAGCTGGTGATTATACTTATCAAGAAATAATTTTTTCTAAGTTTAAAAAATTACTCAGATAGTATTACAAGTCTGTAGACAGGTACTTTTGTGTATTTATATCAGAATCTTAGAGGGTGAGGCCTGAGCATAGGAATTCCTGAGCACAGTGAAAGCTCATCAGTGTGATTCCTGTGAACTGGGAAGATTGAGAATCATTGTAATAGGCCGGGCGCGGTGGCTCAAGCCTGTAATCCCAGCACTTTGGGAGGCCGAGACGGGCGGATCACGAGGTCAGGAGATCGAGACCATCCTGGCTAACACGGTGAAACCCCGTCTCTACTAAAAAATACAAAAAACTAGCCGGGCATGGTGGCGGTGCCTGTAGTCCCAGCTACTCGGGAGGCTGAGGCAGGAGAATGGCGGGAACCCGGGAGGCGGAGCTTGCAGTGAGCTGAGATCGCGCCACTGCACTCCAGCCTGGGCGACAGAGCGAGACTCCGTCTCGAAAAAAAAAAAAAAAAAAAAAGAGAATCATTGTAATAAGATGAAAGTGGGGCCAGACCCCATGGCTCTTGCTTATAATCCCAGCACTTTGGGAGGCTGAGGTGGGAAGATCACCTGAGCCTAGGAGTTTGAGACCAGCCTGGGCAACATAGTGAGACCCCCGTCTCTACAAAAAAAATTTAAAAATTAGGCCAGGCGTGGTGGCTCATGCCTGTAATCTCAGGACCTTGGGAGGCTGAGGCTGGTGGATCGCTTGAGCTCAGGAGTTTGAGACCAGCCTGGGCAACATGGCAAAACCCCATTTCTGTCAAAAATACGAAAATAAGCCAACAGTGTTGTATGTGCCTGGAGTTCCAGCTACTTGGGGGGCTGAGGCAGGAGGATTGCTTGAACCCAGGAGGTTGAGGCTGCAGTAAGCCGAGATCATGCCACTGCACTCCAACCTGGGTGACAAAAGTAAGACCCTGTTTCAAAATAAATTTAAAAATTAGCTGGGTGTGGTGGTGCATACCTGCAGTCCTAGCTGGAAGGCTGAGTTGGAAAGATGCTAAACTGAGGTTGAGGCTGCAGTGTGCTATGATGGCACCACTGCTTTCCACCCTGGGGGGAAAAAAATGCTGGGCACGGTGGCTCACACCTGTAATCCCAGTATTTTGGGAGGCCGAGGTGGGTGGATCACCTGAGGTCAGGAGGTTGAGACCAGCCTGGCCAATGTGGCAAAACCCCATATCTACTAAAAATACAGAATTAGCCAGGTGTGGTGGCTCATCCCTGTAATCCTAGCTACTTGGGAGGCCAAGGCAGGAGAATTGCTGGAACCCAGGAGGTAGAGGTTGCAGTGAGCTGAGATTGTGCCACTGCGCTCCAGCCTGGGCAATAGAGTGAGACTCTGTTTAAAACGAAAAAAAAAAAAGATAAACTAGGCATGGTGGTTCATGCCTATAATCCTAACAGTTTAGAAGGCCAAGGCAGGATTGCTTGAGTCTAGGAGTTGGAAACCAAGCAGGGTAACAAAGTGAGACCCCCATCGCTACAAAAAAAAAAAAAAAAAAAAAAATGTTTTTTTTTTTTTGTTTGTTTTGTTTTTTGTTTTTTGGTGAGACAGAGTTCTGCTCTGTTGCCCAGGCTGGAATACAGTGGCCTGATCTCCGCTTACTGCAAGCTCCTTCTCCTGGGTTCGCGCCGTTCTCTTGCCTCAGCCTCCCGAGCAGCTGGGACTACAGTTGCGCACCACCACACCTGGCTGGGAGTAGTGGCTGATGCCTGTAATACCAGCACTTTGGGAGGCCAAGGAGGTGGATCACTTGAGCTCTGGAGTTTGAGAACAGCCTGGGCAACAAAGGCAAACCCCGTCTCTACAAAAAACACAAAAATTAGCTGGACATGGTGGTGAGTACCTGTAGTCTCAGTGGCTTAGGAGTCTGAAGTGGGAGGGTAGCTTGAGCCTGGGAGGTAGAGGTTGCAGTGAGCCAAGATTGTGCCACTGCACTTTAGCCTGGGTAACAGGGTAAAACCCTGTCTCTAAATAAATAAAGTGCATAAATAATTATGTTGTTAGAGTATAAATAAATGGGTGTAACAGTTCTAGAAAGCAACCTAGGAATGTATAAATGGCTTTAATGACCATATTTTATCTGTCAGTTCCACTTTTTGAGAATTTGACATAATTAATCACATAAACCTCTGTGTAAAGAGACTACCAATGGTATTATGTTAAACTAGCAAAAAACTAGAAGCCACTGAAATATACAACAATGAGGGATTGGTTACGTTACTCTGTAAGTATGTGGCCAAGAAGGGTACAGCAATTAATCATGCTTTTGAAGACTAGGGATGCATAAAAATGCTCAGAGAGTAGTAAGCAAAAAGCAATATATCTTCTATGCTTGTTATTTTGTATAAGATTTGTGGTGGGTATGTAAAAAGGAGATTAAAAGGAAAACAATGTTAATGGGTTAGTGCTCTGTGGGTACTGGCAACTTTAAATTATTCTACCCTATTTTCAGAACTGAGCATGTATTGTAATTGGAGAGAAAACAAGAAACATTTTTAAAAAGGGTATAACTCAAGCTGATCCAATATGCTTTTTATTTATTTATTGAATTAATTTTTTTTTTTGAGATAATCTCACTCTTTTGCCCAAGCTGGAGTGCAGTGGCATGATCTCAGCTCACTGCAACCTCTGCCTCCTGGGTTCAAGCAATTCTCCTGCCTCAGCCTCCCAAGTATCTGGGATTACAGATGCCCACAACCATGCCCCACTAATTTTTTGTGTTTTTAATAGAGATGGGGTTTCACCATATTGGCCAGGCTGGTCTGAAACTCCTGACCTCAAGTGATCCACCCACCTCAGCCTCCCAAAGTGCTGGGATTACAGGTGTGAGCCATTGCGCCTAGCCCCCAGTATGCTTTTAGAACTCAACTTCTTTTGTTCTGTAAATTTAACAGCTTCTGAATTTGACCTCTAGAGCATATGTAAACACAGTTTTGCTTTTATGCCTTTTGAATATATTTGCTAAGGCCTAGGACAACCCCTTGTAGTATAGAATCTCATTATGTTATATTAATTTAAAAGGGAATGTCTTCTGTTCTGCTACCAGGTAAAATACTTTTCCTTAATACAGAATGGCTGTTTCATTTCCTGTAACTTTATCTGACTGAACTTTTACAAGGGCAGTGGTTAAGCTGTGTAAAATAGAGACATTATGAATTGAGAATCCATGTGGTTTGATCTACACTGTGTTTGTTTTGAGGGAGGGGACCCGTTAGGCTTCATTATTGCAAGAAAAAATACTCGACTATGTGTTGTCTTGCTCAAAGCACTCATGCCGTGGCCCAAACCCAGATTCTTGGAGCTGGTCAAAGGGCCTGTTTACCTTTATTTAAACACAGTTTTGCTGGGAGGTGGAGGGCAGTTGGCTAAGTGAATGTATCACTTCTTAAGTCGTTCTTTTGTGTTTCTTGCTTTCAGATGGAAAGAACTCAAGTGGATCCAAGCGTTATAATCGCAAACGTGAACTTTCCTACCCCAAAAATGAAAGTTTTAGCAACCAGTCCCGTCGCTCCAGTTCACAGAAAAGCAAGACTTTTAACAAGATGCCTCCTCAAAGGGGCGGCGGCAGCAGCAAACTCTTTAGCTCTTCTTTTAATGGTGGAAGACGAGATGAGGTATGGAATTTGAGAATGTCCTTTCTGGAGCAATAAGAATGAGATTTGATCTCATGCTTTATCAGTAGTTTATCAGTAGTTGAGGAGGGGAACAAGAGGTAGAGGAATAGATAATCAGAGGAGTCTTGAGTAGTTGAGAGGGTTAACCAGATTTGAAACCTTGCCTCCTTTTTTCCTCTGAAGGTTATGAAAATTGTCCTTGGAGGAAGGAAAATTTCCTTTATGACAAATTTGGGGTTCCTTAATTTGCATGGTCTTTCTATTATCACTCTTGAATTATAGGTACCTTTTGGAATATTTAGGTAATAAAATGACATTAATGACATTTGCCTTTGTAATAATCTAGCAAAATGTAAAATGCGTATATCTGTAGTCTCATTTTTTTTTAGGAGTTTCTTAGCTATGTTTCTGTAAGCGCATAAGACATTTATGTACAAGGGTGTTCACTGTTGTGTTTGTAGTTGCAAAATTTGGGAAATAACCTAAATGCCTATCCACAAGATACTGATAGAGTAAATTATGTTTCATACTATGTAATTATGGTAGAATAAGACAGATTTAAAAAAATATAGACTGAGGGAAGTAAAGGGATAGAGAGTAACAAGGAAAACAGTTTTAGAAGGTGGTTTAAGGACACCTCTGAAGAGGTAGATTTTGAGAGAGACCTGAAAGAAGCAAGGGAGCACACTATATGGTTGTTTTAAGATAGTCTTGCTCTGTTTTAAGATGGTCTTGCCCTGGAGTACATTGGCACGATCATGGCTCACTGCACCCTTGACCTCTTGGGCTCAAGTGATCCTCCCACCTCAGCTTTGAGTAGCTGGAAGTACAGGTGCATGCCACCATGCTCGGCTAATTTTTTTCTTTTTTTTTTTTTTTTTTTTTGAGACGGAGTCTCGCTCTGTCGCCCAGGCTGGAGTGCAGTGGCCGGATCTCAGCTCACTGCAAGCTCCGCCTCCCGGGTTCACGCCATTCTCCTGCCTCAGCCTCCCGAGTAGCTGGGACCACAGGCGCCCGCCAGCTCGCCCGGCTAGTTTTTTGTATTTTTTAGTAGAGACGGGGTTTCACCGTGTTAGCCAGGATGGTCTCGATCTCCTGACCTTGTGATCCGCCTGTCTCGGCCTCCCAAAGTGCTGGGATTACAGGCTTGAGCCACCGCGCCCGGCCATTTTTTTCTTTTTATTTTGTAGAGACTGGATCTCACTATGTTGTCTAGGCTGCTCTTGAACCCCTGGCCTCAAGCGATCCTCTCTCGTCTTGGCCTCCCAAAGTGCTGGGATTACAGGTGTGAGCCTGAAGGAACAGCGTATGCAGAGGACAGGAGGTGGTAGTCCTTTTGTTGGTTTGAAGTAAAGCAAGTAGGCTACCATGAGTGGAGGAGGACAGGTAGGAAATGTACCCAAAGACTAGGAAAGGGATCAGATCATGTGGGGCTTTGAAGGACTTTGGCTTTTGTTCAGAGAGATGAGAAGCCATTGAAAGGTTTAAGGAGAAAAGTAAGGTAACCTGATTTGGAGTTTTAAAGGGGAAGAGTGGAAGCAGGAAGACTAGTTAAGAGACTACAAAGATATTCTTGGTGAGAGTGATGGAAGCTTTGAAATTGGGTGAGTGATGGAGGTGGTGAGAGACATTAAGATTTGAGACATTACTTGCAGATAGAGCCAGACTTTTTGTTAGATGTGGGGTCTGAGCAGAGAAAAGGTTGAGTAATGTTTTTGGCATAAGCCCAATTGAGGTACCTTTTGCTGGAATGGAGAACATTCCTTCAAGAAGAGCACAAAGTTTTTTTGGGAGAGGAGAATAGGGTTGAGGTAAAGAACTTCAGTTTGGAAATGTTATATGTACATTAAAATTCCTATTTGATAAATGTAAGCAGGATATTAGTAGAGGTAGGTAGTTAACTGAATCAGCAGTCAAGGAAGAGACCCAGGTTAGAAAGCTGTTGGCATACAGTTGGTGCTTAAAGCTGTGGAACTAAGTGAGATAAATTAAGGAGTGAGTGTTCCGAAAACAGATTAGGTTCAAGAACTGAACTCCTGAGTCTGGATAAGAAACCAGCAAAAGAGCACAGTCAGGGCGGGAGGAAGAGAGCTGAAAGGTGTTGCAGAAGGTGATCAGTTTTGTCAAGTGCTGCTGCTAAGCTAAGAATAGGACTGAAAGTTGACCACTTGATTTGAAAATGGCATGTAGATTGGAGAGAATAGGAGGATGGGAAGAAGAAACAGCAAGTTTACACAGTACTTTTCAGTGGCTTTGCTCTAAAGGGGAGCAGAGATATGAGGCGGTGCTTGAAGGGAATATGAGCTTGAGGGATTTTAAGATTAGGGAAATGATAGCATGTCTGTGCTCATGGGATGGTTCCAGTGAGAGGCAAAGTGATGCAGGGAAAAGGGAAAGAATTGCTGAGCAATGTCCTTGAGTCCTTGAGATCTAGTGAGAAGTGGAGCAGTTGGCTTAGATAGCAACTCTGCTAGTTCATCCCCAGTAACAAAAGGAGGGCCTGGTGATACAGGTGGGGTCGGAGGTAGTTGGAATTCTTTTCTGATTGTTCTAGTTTTCTCAGTAGAAAACATAAGGTGAGCCAAAAGGAGGTTTGGGCCGGGCGCGGTGGCTCAAGCCTGTAATCCCAGCACTTTGGGAGGCCGAGGCGGGTGGATCACGAGGTCAGGAGATCAAGACCATCTTGGCTAACATGGTGAAACCCCGTCTCTACTAAAAATACAAAAAACTAGCCGGGCGTGGTGGCGGGCGCCTGTAGTCCCAGCTACTCGGAGGCTGAGGCAGGAGAATGGCGTGAACCTGGGAGGCGGAGCTTGCAGTGAGCCGAGATCGCGCCACTGCACTCCAGCCTGGGTGACACAGCGCGAGACTCCGTCTCAAAAAAAAAAAAAAAAAAAAAAATGGAGGTTTGGAAGCCTGAGGAGTGAAGGAGTTGTCTGGGAAAGTGAGGGAATGAACGGACTGCAGAAGCGTACTAGGATTGCAGTACTTTCAGGCACATGAGGGTCTACTGTGGTGAGGCTGTTTGCTGTGGGTGTGTTTGTTAGCCCTGTTTGTCTGCTCCAGGGCTGATGTGGAATAGGAAAAGAGTTGAATTAGGAGGAGATTTTGCCAGGTGAATACAGAAGATATATGAAGAAGTGGGTGATGGCGCCGGGCACAGTGATTCACAGCTGTAATCCCAGCACTTTGGGAGGCCAAGGAGGGTGGATCACCTGAGGCCAGGAATTGGAGACCGGCCTGGCTATGATGGCAAAACTCCGTCTCTACTGAAAATACAAAAATTAGCTGGGCATGATGGCAGGCACCTGTAATTCCAGTTACTTGGGAGGCTGAGGCAGGAGAATCACTTGAACCCAGGAGGTGGAGGGTGCAGTGACCGGAGGTCGCACCACTGCAATCCAGCTTGGGTGGCAGAGCGAGACTCCATCTCTAAATAAATAAGCAAATAAATAAAATTTGAAAAAGGAAGTGGGCAGTGGACCACAGGATCTAAGCCAAATCTGAGGGGTTGGATCATTGATTTGGAGGTCCTAGTGAGGGTAGAGAATTGGAGTCAGGACTAAACCTGGGAGTTTAGGAGTATATTCCTGGCTGGACAACAGAATGCTCAAAGTTAAGATGGTGGAAGAGGTTGTGGTTGTTGGTCTAGACTGTAGAACACTCCTGTCTAGTAGGATATCAAGCCATGTGTGTAATCTTACATTTTCTAGCTGCCTGCACTACAGAAGTAAAAAGTCAATTTTAATATATTTAATTCAATATATCTAAAATGTAAGCTTACCACATGGTACAGCCACATTTCAAGTGCTTAGTAGCTACATCTAGCTAGTGGCTGCTGTATTGTACATTACAGCTGTAGAAGGGAAACCTGTACGTGTGGGTGGCTGAGATGGGAGGGGCAAGCTAATTGGAAGAGAGGAGGTCAAGGACCTGGAGTTCAGGGTATTGCGAGGATAATCAGGAAGTACAAGTGGTGTCGGAGAAAGTGACAGTGGGCCAGCTAGAACAAGCTGAAGATGATAGAAGGTTGAGAATGTGGAGGATTTTGTTGACTGAGCACAAGCTCTTACATCTAAGTTTGGGGCATTGAGAGTGGAAGACTGAAGAGATCAGAGCCATGTGGAGATGAAAAATAAGGGATGACCTGGAAGTCTTGGGCTTCTGTGTTGCGCAAACAAACAGAATGTGGCCTTTTTTTTTTTTTTTTTTTTTTTTTGACAGAGTCTTGCTCTGTTGCCCAGGCTAGAGTGCAGTGGCATGATCTCGGCTCACTGCCAGCTCCACCTTCTGGGTTCACACCATTCTCCTGCCTCAGCCTCCCAAGTAGCTGAGACTACAGGTGTCCGCCACCACACCCGGCTATTTTATTTTTCAATTTCTACTTTTTTTTGAGATGGAGTCTTGCTCTGTCGCCCAGGCTGGAGTGCAGTGGCGCGATCACGGCTCACTGTAAGCTCTGCCTCCCGAGTTCACGCCATTCTCCTGCCTCAGCCTCCCGAGTAGCTGGGACTATAGGCGCCTGTCACTATGCCTGGCTAATTTTTTGTATTTTTAGTGGAGATGGAGTTTCACCATGTTAGCCAGGATGGTCTTCATCTCCTGACCTTGTGATCCGCCCGCCTCGGCCTCCCAAAGTACTGGGATTACAGGCGTGAGCCACCGCGCCCGGCCAATTTTTTGTATTTTTAGTAGAGATGGGATTTCACCGTGTTAGGATGGTCTCCATCTCCTGACCTTGTGACCCACCTGCCTGGGCCTCCCAAAGTGCTGGGATTACAGGCATGAGCCACTGCGCCCAGCCCAGAATGTGGTGTTATCTTTAAGCTTGGTTGTTAATATAAAAAAGGAAGTTATCTGACTGTATGGTATACCCCCAGTTGTATTTCATTATTTTTAATTTATTATTTTTGAGACAGAGTCTTACTGTGTCGCCCAGGCTGGAGTGCAGTGGTATGATCGTGGCCCACTGCAGCCTTGACCTACTGGGCTCAAATCATCCTCCCACCTCAGCCTTCCAAGTAGATGGGACTACAGGCATGTATCACTAAGCCTGGCTGATTTTTAAATTTTTTGTAGAGACATTGCATCCCTGTGTTGTCCAGGCTGGTCTCAAATTCCTGGCCTCAGATGATCCTCCCTCCTTGTTCTCCTAAAGCCCTGGGTTGTAGATGTGAGCCACTGTGCCCATCCTAGTTTTTTTTTTTTTTTTTTTTGAAGTGGAGTTTTGCTCTTGATGCCCAGGCTGGAGTGCAATGGTGTGATCTCGGCTCACTACACCCTCTGCCTCCCGGGTTCAAGCGATTCTCCTGCCTCAGCCTCCCGAGCCTGACCTTGGGTGATCTGCCTACCTCAGCCTCCCAAAGTGCTGGGATTATAGGCATGAGCCACCACTCCCAGTTGCCCATCCTGATTTTATTTTTAAATTTTAGATTTTATTTTTTAGACACAGTCTCACCCGGTTGCCCAGGCTGGAGTGCAGTAGCTATTCACAGGTGTGATCATAGTCCACTGCAACCTTGAATTCCTGGGCTCACGTGACCCTTTTCAGCCTCCTGAGTGGCCGAGAGTGCGGGTGTGCATTACCGTGTCTAGCTTTGTATTTATTTTTAAAGGTTATATTAGTCCATTTTCTCATTACTATTAAGAACTACCTCAGACTGGGTAATTTATGAAGAAGAGAGGTTTAATTGACTCACAGGTCTGCAGGCTGTACAGGAAACATGGCTGGGGAGGCCTCAGGAAACTTATGGCAGAAGGTAAAGGGGAGGCAGACACATCTTAGGAGGAAGAACTGCGTAAGAGGAAGTGCTACATAGTTTTTGTTTGTTTGTTTGTTTTTTTGTTTGTTTTTCGAGACGGAGTCTCACTCTGTCACCCAGGCTGGAGTGCAGTGGCGCTATCTCGGTTTACTGCAACCTCTGCCTCCTGGGTTCACACCATTCTTCTGCTTCAGCTTCCCGAGTAGCTGGGACTACAGGTGCCCGCCACCACGCCTGGCTAATTTTTTGTGTTTTTAGTAGAGACAGGGTTTCACCATGTTAGCCAGGATGGTCTTGATCTCCTGACCTCGTGATCCACCTGCCTCGGCCTCCCAAAGTGCTGGCATTACAGGCGTGAGCCACCGTGCCCGGCCAGTGCTACATACTTTTAAATAACCAGATCTCCTGAGAACTCACTGTCATGAGAACAGCAAGGGGGGAGTCTGCCCGCATGACCTAATCACCTTTCACCAGACCCCTCCACCAGTATTGGGGATTACACATGAGATTTGGGAAGGGACAAAATCCAAACCATATCAAAGGTTATATACCATGGTTCTGTATGTATAGAATATCTCAGAGTATGTTCATTGCCTCTGGAAGAGAAATTGCCTTTCATCATATCTCTTTTTGTATGTGCAAGTGCTGCTTAGCAAAAATCTTCAAATTTGACTAAGCAGCAAAAGCCTGAAGTTTGCCTTTCCTTTGACCCAATAATTCCTCCTGTACATTCAAAAGAAATAATTGTAGGTGCTCAAGTATTTGCGCATAAATGTATCAAAAAATGTGTTTCTCACAGCATTATCTTGATACAGTGGAAAAGCTCTCCAACAATCTGTGCCATACAATAGGGCATTAAGCTCTGGTATACCCATGCAACATCATGAATGGTATGCAGCTATTTGAGGTGACTAGCGAAGTGTTTATAACATTAAATGGGAAAGGGGAGTTGGGAAATGCCCTAGCTGACTTCCATTCATTTTAATGCAATTTGGGAATGTTAAGAGGACTGAAATACACATTGATGTGATTTCTTCCATCTTTGCTTGCAGTGGTGTTTCTCGTATGGTTTCTTGGCCAACCTTATAAACTGTTGCTGAATCTGCTGATTGGGTTTATTTCTAGACACAGAGCTAGTCTGCCTACATGTTCCAGTTCTGTCGGTTTTAATTAACAGTGAATAACTGTGTCTTAGATGGGAGGTCTGGTAGGATCCAGAACCTAGGGCAGTTAGCAGCTCTGCCTGCAAGCCACCTCCAGAGTGTGGCTGCACAGGCCCACTTTGCCAGAAGCAGACCAAAGAACAAGTAGTTAACAAGAGTGAAGGTGTAGGAGTCCTATGGGACTGTTGAAAATATTAATCCAGTTAAGTAAATCTTTGTGATTCAAGATAGCTAGACGCATTCATGCTGGGTTTTTGTTTTGTTTTGTTTTGTTTTTTTAAAGACAGTTTCGCTCTTGTTGCACAGGCTGGAGTGCAGTGGCACGATCTCAGCTCACTGCAACCTCCCACTTCCAGGTTCAAGCGATTATCCTGCCTCAGCCTCCCGAGTAGCTGGGATTACAGGTGCCTGCCACCACGCCTGGCTAATTTTTTTGTATTTTTAGTGATCGTCCACCTCGGCCTCCCAAAGTGGTGGGATTACAGGCGTGAGCCACCGTGCCCAGTCTTATTTAATTTTTTGAAAAAGGAATAAAAGAATGGCTACTCCATATAAAAAGCAGCCTTTTTAGTTAATACTTTTAAAAAATTTTTTATTTTTTTCTGAAACAGGGTTTCTGTCGCCCAGGCTGGAACGCAGTGGTGCGATCTCGGCTCACTACAACCTCTGTCTCCTGGGTTCAAGTGATTGTCCCACCTCAGCCTCCTGAGTAGATGGGATTACGGGCGCCCACCACTGCCCCCGACTAATTTTTGTATTTTCAGTAGAGATGGGGTTTCACCATGTTGGCCAGGCTAGTCTCGAACTCCTGAACTTAAGTGATCTGCCTTCCTTGGCCTCCCAAAGTTCTGGGATTACAGGTGTGACCCACCGTGCCAGGCCTTTAGTTAATACTTTAAGCTATGTAGGCTGGCAAGGTGGCTCACGCCTATAATCCCAGTACTTTTGGAGGCTGAGGTGAGGCCCTGAGGTCAAGAGTTTGAGACCAGCCTGGCCAACATGGCGAAACCCTGTCTCCACTAAAAATACAAAAACTAGCTGGGCATGGTTTAATCCCACACGCCTGTAATCCCAGCTACTCAGGAGACTGAGACAGGAGAATCACTTGAACTTGGGAGACAGAGGTTGCAGTGAGCCAAGATTGTGCCATTGCACTCCAGCCTGGGTGACAGAGTGAGACTGCGTCTTGGGGGAAAAAAAAAAAGATTTGTGTAGAAGGAGGGTTTTTTTTTTCCTGGGTTTCTGCTGTAAATCAGTAAGTGTCATCCTAATCTGAAATACTGATTCATTCTCATTCTCCCTAGGTAGCAGAGGCTCAACGGGCAGAGTTTAGCCCTGCCCAGTTCTCTGGTCCTAAGAAGATCAACCTGAACCACTTGTTGAATTTCACTTTTGAACCCCGTGGCCAGACGGGTCACTTTGAAGGCAGTGGACATGGTAGCTGGGGAAAAAGGAACAAGTGGGGACATAAGCCTTTTAACAAGGAACTCTTTTTACAGGCCAAGTGAGTATTGCTACTCCTCAGAGAAAAGGGAAAGTGGGACTCTCTGGATAACTGTGGTGCCGCTGTGAAGAGGCTTTTTTTAAGCTATTGTGGGAAAGAAGCAGAAAGGGAATTGGTCTCGTTCTTTTTCTGTTCACCACTGCCCCACCATTCCTTCCTTTTACCCACTTTCCAGGTGGATGTTTTTGGTACTTAATGCTTAGATAACTGTGTTAGTATCATAATGAGGTAGAAAACATGTTTGGAATTGGACCCAGATTTGAATCTTGTTTCGGCCTTTGACCTTAGGTAACTTACTTAACTGCTTTGAGATTCAGCCTCTCCTTTATAAGGAAGAGGAAATTTTTTTTTTTTTTTTTTTTTTTGAGACGGAGTCTTGCTTTGTCACCTAGGCTAGAGTGCTGTGGCGTGATCTCGGCTCACTGCAACCTCCGCCTTCTGGGTTTAAGCCATTTTTTTGCCTCAGCCTCCCAAATAGCTGGGACTACAGGTGCGCACCACCACACCTGTCTAATTTTTGTATTTTTTTTTTTGATAGAGATGCAGTGGCTCATGCCTGTAGTCTCAGCACTTTGGGAGACCAAGGCGGGTGGATCACCGTATTGGCCAGGCTGGTCTCGAACTCCTGACCTCGTGATCCATCTGCCTCGGCCTCCAAAGTACTGGGATTACAAGCATGAGCCACTGTGCCTGGCCAGGAAGAAGAATTTTTTTTTTTTTGAGACAGTCTCTCTCTGTTGCCCAGTGCAGTGGCGTGATCTCTTGGCTCACTGTAAGCTCTGCCTTTCCTGGAGCTTCACGCCATTCTCCTGCCTCAGTCTCCCGAGTAGCTGGGACTACAGGCACCTGCCACCTCTCCTGGCTAATTTTGTTTTTGTAATTTTAGTAGAGATGGGGTTTCACCATATTAGCCAGGATGGTCTTGATCTCCTGACCTCATGATCCCCTCGCCTTGGTCTCCCAAAGTGCTGGGATTACAGGCATGAGCCACTGCGCCCAACCAGGAGGAGAAAATTTCTTAAGGGACAATTGAGTGACAAGTTGAAGTGCTTGGCATATATTTGCTCAAATATCCCCTTTTGTTTCCTTTTGTGTGGCCTTAGTCATAATTTAAGATTTGACCTAGGATCTAGACTGAAGTAACCTTTTTGTACTTTATATGAACTGGTTTCAAATAGTGATGACAGTGTGTTTTTTTTTTTGGTGACAGAGTCCTCCTTTGTCGCCCAGGCTGGAGTGTAGTGGCGTGATCTCGCCTCACTGCAACCTCTGCCTCTCGGGTTCAAGTGATTCTCCTGCCTTAGCCTTCTGAGTAGCTGGGACTACAGGCACGTGCCACCACGCCCAGCTAATTTTTTTTGTATTTTTAGTAGAGAGGGGGTTTCACCATGTTAGCCAGGATGGTCTTGATCTTCTAGACCTTGTGATTTGCCCGCCTTGGCCTCCCAAAGTGCTGGGATTACAGGCGTGAGCCACCGCGTCTGGCCTAACTTTTCTATTTTTAGTAGAGATGTTGTTTCACCCTGTTGGTCAGGCTGGTCTCTAACTCCTGACCTCAAGTGATCCACCCGCCTTGACCTCCCAAAGTGCTGGGATTACACGTTTGAGCCATGGTACCTGGCCGTGAACAGTCTTTTCAACTGCCTTGAAGACTAGCTATTTTCTGGGGTTCTAAGGGGTGAGAGGAAATCTGGCTTACTGCTGTTGGATGGAGTCACAGTCTAGGTTAATTTTAGTTCAAGGGATGCCTTCAGGGAATTTGGCTGGACTTGGAAGCAGAAGAAAACAGTTCATGGATTTAGACTTCTGCCTGCTGCGTCTTTGGGTTCTTTCCAGAGCCGGAGTTCAGAAGTGAGGCTGAGGTCCTAGTGCAGTGCCTCATGAACCAGAGCTGCTAACGACCTGCATTTGATTTCTAAGTGAATAGATGACAATTTCTGCCGAGGGCTTATTGGTAGATTCTAACAGTCTAGCTTTTTCCTGTCTTCTTTCCTATTTCTAGCTGCCAATTTGTGGTGTGTGAAGACCAAGACTACACAGCTCATTTTGCTGATCCTGATACATTAGTTAACTGGGACTTTGTGGAACAAGTGGTGAGTAGCTCAGCCAAGCCCATAAGCTATGAATGGGAGACAGCGCTAAATAAAGGCACTGTGCTGACGCAGCAGCTGTTGGCTGTGTTCACTGCTTGACAACCTTTTCTGCCTGGCCTTTCTATAGATGTTTCCCAGAGGTCAGTTCCTGGTTCTTCCTGGAGTCCATTTTGTGACTAACTGGCTCTGGCCTGTAGGGATGGTGTGTGAAAGGCTCTGATCTGAAGATATGTAAGCTGGGAAGTAATAACCCCTTACCCTCCTGACCTGGGTTGGGCTCATTACAGGGCCATTGCTTCAATGGCAACCATTCATAGCAATCACTATCAAAGAAGGCCCCAGCCTTGTGGCAGGTGAGCACATGAATGAGCCACACAGTTGTACTTTTTTTTGAGACGGAGTCTTGCTTTGTCGCCCAGGGTAGAGTGCAGTGGCGCGATCTTGGTTCACTGCAAGCTCCGCCACCTGGGTTCACGCCGTTCTCCTGCCTCAGCCTCCCAAGTAGCTGGGACTACAGGCGCCCGCCACCACGCCTGGCTAATTTTTTGTATTTTTTTAATAGAGACAGAGTTTTACCGTGTTTGCCAGGATGGTCTCGATCTCCTGACCTCGTGATCCCCCCACCTCGGCCTCCCAAAGTGCTGGGATCACAGGCATGAGCCGTTGTGCCTGGCTTTTTTTTTTTTTTTTTTTGAGACAGTCTTGCTCCATCGCCCCAACTGGAGTGCAGTAGCGGGATGTCAGCTCACTGTAACCTCCACGTTTTGGGTTCAAGCAGTTCTCGTGCGTCAGCCTCCTGAGTAGCTGGGATTACAGGTGCGTACCACTATGCCTGGCTAATTTTTGATTTTTATTAGAGATGGGGTTCCACTGTGTTGTCCAGGCTTGTCTCAAACTGCCAGCCTCAAGTGATCGACCTGTCTCGGCCTTCCAAAGTGTTGGGATTACAGGCGTGAGCCACCATGCCCAGCTTCAGTTGCACTTTCAAAGCCACTGATGTGTTTTCTACTGAAGTTACCAACTCTTGGTATCCCCTTGTTGGTCCTAATAGAGTGTCTGTTGAAGAACAATAATTTCAAAATGATGGGCCCTTTTTTTTTTTTTTTTTTTTTTTTTTTTTTTTTTAAATGAGCAGGGCCTTTTGACCTTAAAGCTTGAACTCTCACTACTGTGAAAATGTATAAAATCATCTGAGAATGGCATAGAAGGCATAAAAACTTGTTTTATTAAAAAAAAATTAGTCATATAAAGTGAAGTCTTTTTAATGTGTTCTCTGTTGGAAATTACTGGTAGATTACTTCTAGACCCTTTTTAGGCCTTTATGCATACATATTAAGTTTTTTTATAAATGGGAATATAGTGATTTGTAGTTTTTTTCTATGTAAAGTAGAACCCCCCAAATACCTATTGTGTATTAGTTTTATTGTATTAAACCGTTATTATGGTTTCCTTAGTGATTTGCTTAAAGAGCTGTCATACAAAGCCGGGCGCGGTGGCTCACGCCTGTAATCCCAGCACTTTGGGAGGCTGAGGCGGGCGGATCACAAGGTCAGGAGATTGAGACCATCCTGGCTAACATGGTGAAACCCCGTCTCTACTAAAAATAGAAAAAAATTAGGCAGGCGTGGTGGCGGGCGCTTGTAGTCCCAGCTCCTCGGAGGCTGAGGCAGGAGAATGGTGTGAACCCAGGAGGCGGAGTTTGTAGTGAGCCGAGATTGCGCCACTGCACTCCAGCCTGGGCGACAGAGCGAGACTCTGTCTCAAAAAAAAAAAAGAGCTGTCATACATGTATCTACATTGTTAAACAGTTTTAGGAAGATATGTTGAGTATAAGGATGTACAGGGATGGGGATGAGAGAGTAGAGAGGCCTGTAACTTTTAACAGTCCCTAATCAATTCTGCAAGCAGTGAACCTTCTGGTGGCATTTTGTTTCAGCGCATTTGTAGCCATGAAGTGCCATCTTGCCCAATATGCCTCTATCCACCTACTGCAGCCAAGATAACCCGTTGTGGACACATCTTCTGCTGGGCATGCATCCTGCACTATCTTTCACTGAGTGAGAAGACATGGAGTAAATGTCCCATCTGTTACAGTTCTGTGCATAAGAAGGATCTCAAGAGGTGAGATTGAGACATTTACTCAATTAGATTCTAGTCTGTTCACTCCTTGCCCTGCTACATATAAGTGTCCATGTTTCAGTGTTGTTGCCACAGAGTCACGTCAGTATGTTGTTGGTGATACCATTACGATGCAGCTGATGAAGAGGGAGAAAGGGGTGTTGGTGGCTTTGCCCAAATCCAAATGGATGAATGTAGACCATCCCATTCGTCTAGGAGGTGAGTTCTTTAAATTTTGGGGACAAGTAATCCTATTTCATACCATTCATGAAATTAATTCCAGATAGATTGAAGAAGTAAATGTAAAAAATCCGAAAGTTTTAACCCTTTTATTTAAAAGAAAATATAATTTTTTTGTAAATCCTTAGATGTGCATCTGTCTGAAGGATTGTGTGTTCTCATTTGGGTGGTAAATATGTGTGTGTAGTATTTTTTTTCCTAGTGATTTTGACTGTTTAAATGCTTAACAACTTAAAACATTAAAAATGTGTATTGATGGCCGGGCGCGGTGGCTCAAGCCTGTAATCCCAGCACTTTGGGAGGCCGAGACGGGCGGATCACTAGGTCAGGAGATCGAGACCATCCTGGCGAACACCATGAAACCCCGTCTCTACTAAAAAATACAAAAAACTAGCCAGGCGTGGTGGCGGGCACCTGTAGTCCCAGCTACTCGGGAGGCTGAGGCAGGAGAATGGCATAAACCCGGGAGGCGGAGCTTGCAGTGAGCTGAGATCCAGCCACTGCACTCCAGACCGGGCTATAGAGCGAGACTCCGTCTCAAAAAAAAAAAAAAAAAAAATGTGTATTGATTTAAAAAAAAATCCTCAGATATGGGTGGATTTTTGAGCCAGGCTGAAATGATAGATGCTATAAAATATTGATAAATTTTATTTTTATTTTTATTTTTTATTTTTTTGAGACGGAGTCTGGCTCTGTCACCCAGGCTGGAGTGCAGTGGCACAATCTTGGCTTACTGCAACCTCCGCCTCCCGGGTTCAGGCGATTCTCATGCCTCAGCCTCCCGAGTAGCTGGGACTACAGGCGCACACCACCACGCCTGGCTAAGTTTGTATTTTTAGTTGAGACGGGATTTCACCATGTTGGCAGGCTAGTTTCGAACTCCCGAGCTTAGGTGATCTGCCCACCTTGCCTCCCAAAGTGCTGGAATTACAAGCACTAGCCACCGTGCCCGGCCTATTTGATTTTACGAGAATGAAACTTGTATCTGAGATTTCTTTTTTTTTTTTTTTTTGAGACCAAAAAAAAAAAAACATGAAATGAAAAATAAGCTGCAGAACAAGATGTTATTATTTGTCATTTATGATGAAACTTTTATTTCTTTTTCTTTTTTTTTTTTTTTTTGAGACTGAGTCTCGTTCTGTCGCCCAGGCTGGAGTGCAGTGGCGCGATCTTGGCTTACTGCAAGCTCCGCTTCCTGGGTTCACGCCATTCTTCTGCCTCAGCCTCCCAAGTAGCTGGGACTACAGGTGCCCACCACCACACCCGGCTAATTTTTTGTATTTCTAGTAGAGACGGGGTTTTGCCGTGTTAGCCAGGATGGTCTCGATCTCCTGACCTCGTGATCTGCCCACCTTGGCCTCCTAAAGTGCTGCGATTATAGGCGTGAGCCACTGCACCCAGCCAAAACCTTTATTTCTTTATAAACGTGCGTATATAATTATATAGAAAAAGGTTTGAAGGATACATAATCAAATTTGCAAATGTTAACTCTGGGCAGATACTAGGATATTTGAGGGTAGGAAAACGGCATATCAGGGAGGTCTGAAGATAACATTGTTTTAAGCTACTTAGAAAGTACAGAAAATGTGGGCCGGGCACAGTGGCTCATGCCTGTAATCCTAGCATTTTGGGAGGCCAAAGCGGGTGGATTACCTGAGCTCAGGAGTTCCAGACCAGCCTGGGCAACATGGTGAAACCCGTCTCCACTAAAATACAAAAAATTAGCTGGGTGTGGCAGCGTGCGCCTGTAATTCCAGCTACTTGGCAGCTGAGGCAGGAGAATTGCTAGAACCAGCCTGGGCGACACAAGTGAGACTCTGTCTCTCAAAAAATAAATAAATAAATAAATAAATAAAAGTACAGAAAATGTGGAGGAGGGAAGTAAAACAAGTAAGTCATCCATGATCCCTTTACTCATAGGCATCCCAGAACCTTATCTATATATATTTTTTCTATGCATGTATATTTTTGTGAGATTGGGATTTGATTTGCAAGTCAGCATCTGTATTTCTCCATGTCCCTAATTGACCACTTAGAAAAACACGTCTAGGCCGGGTATGGTGGCTCACGCCTGTAATCTCAGCACTTTGGGAGACCGACGCAGGTGGATCACTTGAGGTCAGGAGTTCGAGACCAGCCTGGCCAACATGGTGAAAATCCATCTCTACTTAAAAAAAAATTTGTGTTGGCACATGCCTAAATCCCAGCTACTCAGGAGGCTAAGCAGCAGAACTGCATGAACACAGGATGGTAGAGGTTGTGATGAGCTGAGATTGCACCACTGCACTCCAGCCTGGGTGACAGAGGGAGACTCCATCTCAAAATAAATAAAAAAGAAAACCATTTTCAGTGTCCACAGAATTTTGGTTAATGAACATACTGTCATGTCATTAACTCTTTTTTTTTTTTTTTTTTGAGATGGAATCTCACTTTGTCGCCCAGGCTGGAGTGCAGTGGCATGGTCACGGTTCACTGCAGCCTCGACCTCCTAGGCTCAAGAAATTCTCCTGCCTCAGCCTGCCATTAATTAATTAATTACAATTTAATTTAAATTTAATTTAAAAATTAAAATTTTAATTTAAAAATGTTAACTGGGCATGGTGGTGTAGTTAATTTTTTATTTTTGGCAGAGATGAGGTCTTGCTGTGTTGGTAGGCTGGTCTTGAACTTCTTTTTTTTTGAGATGGAGTCTCGCTCTCTTGCCCATTCTGGAGTGCAGTGGTGTTATCTCGGCTCACTGCAACCTCCACGTCCCAGGTTCAAGAGATCTGCCTCAGCCTCCTGAGTAGCTGGGATTACAGGCTCCCATCACCATACTCAGCTAATTTTTTGTATTTTTAGTAGAGATGGGGTTTCTCCATGTTGGCCAGGCTGGTCTCGAACTCCTAGCTTCAGGCAACCCACCTGCCTCAGCCTCCCAAAGTACTGGGATTACAGGTGTGAGCCACTGCGCTGGGCCACCATTTCTTTATTCTTTATTGTTGGTTTTACTGGTTGGTTTGAGCTTTTCTTTTCTTTTTCTTTTTTTTTTTTTTTTTGAGACAGAGTTTTGCTTTTGTTGCTCAAGCTGGAGTGCAGTGGCATGATCTTGGCTCACTGCAACCCCTGCCTCCCGGGTTCAAGCAGTTCTCCTGCCTCATCCTCCCGAGTAGCTGGGATTACAGGCATGCACCACCACGCCCAACTGATTTTTTGTATCTTTAGTAGAGACGGGGTTTCACCATGTTGGTCAGGCTAGTCTCGAACTCCTGACCTCAAGTGATCCACCCGCCTTGACCTCCCAAAGTGCTGGGATTACAGGTGTGAGCCACGGTGCCTGGCTGGTTTGAGTTTTTCTGATATTACATACAATGCTGTAATAATAAACGTTGTGTGACTAAAGTTTAGACTGCATCTCTGGGTTTCTTAGATTTCTTGTATCAAGAACAGAGCTACAGACCTTATTTTAAGACTGTTGTTAAATTATTTTCTTAGGGAATTATCCCATTTTCACCCCAAAGAAAAGGCTGTATTTGAAAATTCCTATTTAGCTACACCGTCATGAACTTTGAGTGTTGCATTTCTTTGATCTTGCTGGCCTTCTTATAGATGAACAACACAGCCAGTACTCCAAGTTGCTGCTGGCCTCTAAGGAGCAGGTGCTGCACCGGGTAGTTCTGGAGGAGAAAGTAGCACTAGAGCAGCAGCTGGCAGAGGAGAAGCACACTCCCGAGTCCTGCTTTATTGAGGCAGCTATCCAGGAGCTCAAGGTGAGAGGATGCATTGAAGACGCTAAAACCTTTTCACTCTCTCGGCATTCTCTGGTGAAAACCAGAAATGCTAAACCTTTTCACTGTGTTGGGGGTGAGTTGATGGACACTGGGGTTAAATTAGTTCCATTCCACATTTAAGACAATAAGCAGAAAATGTCTAAAAAAGCCAATTTGTTTTGAGCTTTGTTTGATGACAGCAGAGAAGGTTTAACCTAGGGCTTTTAAAGCTCTTTCTAGAGCTGAAAGGAGCAAGTCAAAATGATTTTATAACTAATTGTGACAGTGGAGTTTTTTAGATTAGCTATGTTCTTAAAGCAAGGAAGAGTTTTTTGTTTTCTGGGAAAATACTTAGGGTTCTATTCTAGAGGTGTTTTGAGAGACATTGTGGAGAAAGTATTACGGCCTGCCCAGTATGCCTTAGGAGTGCCTGAAATGGCAATAATTACACAAGGATAGAATTCCTTGGGTCTTGGATCTTCCACAACAGGAAATTTTGAAGCATCACAACCACTGGTTGTTAGGCTCCGTCTTGAGATACTGATTGCATAGGTTAAGCTCAGTAGGCTCAGTAATTTGCATTATAACAAGTTCTAGGGTGATTCTGATGGCTGCTCATCCCCAGACCACACTACTGGAACCACTGATCTAGCTTAGAGCAGTAGAAGCCCATATTTATTGAGTGATTAGCATTTGATAGGACCGGTGCTATGCACATTTATCTCACTTAAACTTCTAGTGTGGTAGATAGCACTATCCCCTTTCATGGATGAGGAAACAGAATCACGGGTTGGGTAATTTGCTAGTAAGGGATGCAGCTGGTATTTGAATTCCCTTCTCCCTGACTCCTAAGGGATCCTTGGGTAGAGTCCTGTATATTTAACTTTTGCTTTCTTACTATAATACATTGCAGCCATATTTGTTCAAATGCCATTACAGGCATAAGAAAGGCTACATAGAATTAGAACTGTCCAGGCTGAGGTGGGTGGGCCTACTACTCTGGGCCTCTGTCTGAGCATAGTTTGTAAAAACTAGGTTAGTTTCATATTCTTAGATTTCTGTTCTGGAAGTTTTTTGTAGTGTTGTCAGTGTCAGATTCTCTTTTTTTTGTTTGTTTTGTTTTAACTTTTAAGTTCAGGGGTACAAATGCAGGTTATGTCATGGGGGTTTGTTATACAGATTCTCACCCAGGTATTAAGCTTAGTGCCCATTAGTTATTTTTCCTGATCCTCTCCCTCCTCCCACTCTGCACCCTCTGGTAGGTCTCAGTGTTTGTTCCCCTCTGTGTCCGTGTTTTTCATCATTTAGCTCCACTTGGAAGTGAGAACATGCATGCGATATTTAGTTTTTCTTTTTTTTTTTTTTTTTTGGGACGGAGTTTCACTCTTGTTGCCTAGGCTGGAGTGCAGTGGTGTGATCTTGGCTCATCACAACCTCTGCCTCCCAGGTTCAAGTGATTCTCCTGCCTCAGCCTCCCGAGTAGCAGGAATTACAGGCATGCCCCACCATGCCTGGGTTATTTTGTATTTTTAGTAGAGATGGGGTTTCGCCATGTTGGTCAGGGTGGTCTTGAACTCCCAACCTCAGGTGATTCGCCCACCTCAGCCTCCCAAAGTGCTGGGATTATAGGCATGAGCTACCACACCTGGCCGTATGTGTCTTCATAGTAGAATGATTTATATTCCTTTGGCTATATACCCAGTAATGGGATTGCTGGGTGAAATGGTGTTTCTGTCTTTTTAGGTCTTTGAGGAATCACCACACTGGCTGAACTAATTTACATTCCCCAGTGTCAGATTCTAAGCAGATTCCAATTCTTAGTGGGTATTGCATGCTTTTTGCTTCCTGTTTCTCTCAAAGTTGAGATATTTAAGCACCTAACCTCCTTCCCATTGGGTCTCATTGCCTTTTAACTTTTGGTCCTGTTGAGAGGCCATTCTAAGCCCTTGCCCTTCAAGCTAAGTGTGTTTCTGGAAACTTAACCTTCTCTGGTGTTTTCTCTGGCCACGCTAGACTCGGGAAGAGGCTCTGTCGGGATTGGCTGGAAGCAAAGGGGAGGTCACTGGTGTTGTGGCTGCTTTGGAACAACTGGTGCTGATGGCTCCGTTGGCGAAGGAGTCTGTTTTTCAACCCAGGAAGGTTAGTGTGTTCCTGTTACTAAGTGGCTGCCATTCCTCAAATGCTGTCATTGAGCTGGTAGGCATTACTGTGAGATCTAAACCTTCTCAAGAGAAGAGGGGACAATGAGTATTTTCTGTATGCTTGTTACTAGTTCTTTCCCCAGGGGTGTTAAATCAGTGAACACGACAGCTAAGATAAACATCTAGGGAGCTTGGTTCTTAGGCCTACATTTGCCACATTGCTTTCGGAAAGCAGGAGATATACTTTCTGTTGATCTAGAGTTTGCTGTAACAGGGTGTGCTGGAGTATCTGTCTGCCTTCGATGAAGAAACCACGGAAGTTTGTTCTCTGGACACTCCTTCTAGACCTCTTGCTCTCCCTCTGGTAGAGGAGGAGGAAGCAGTGTCTGAACCAGAGCCTGAGGGGTTGCCAGAGGCCTGTGATGACTTGGAGTTAGCAGATGACAATCTTAAAGAGGGAACCATTTGCACTGAGTCCAGCCAGCAGGAACCCATCACCAAGCCAGGCTTCACACACCTCAGCAGCTCTCCTTGTTACTACTTTTACCAAGGTGAGGGTGCCTGAGGAGAGGGCTGGGTTGCCACAGAGGTGTTTCAGATGCGACCCTGCGCTGTAAGCAGAGGAGCGCCACTAGGTCCAGGGGCTTGGGTGGCTTGAGCCCTTGGGCATGGGGAGGGGTGAGGGGCCTTCTGGGGACTGGCCGAGACTGGTGTGTGATAGAGCCTCTTGTCCTCAGCGGAAGATGGGCAGCACATGTTCCTGCACCCCGTGAATGTGCGCTGTCTCGTGCGGGAGTACGGCAGCCTGGAGAGGAGCCCCGAGAAGATCTCAGCAACTGTGGTGGAGATTGCTGGCTACTCCATGTCTGAGGTGAGGCCTTCCTCTAGAAATGGAGGGTCAGGCAGCAATATTAACCTAATCTCTTTGAGGTAGGCTTAGCCATCCTAAGTTCACAAACCTTCAAGGCCTTTAGTTTTTGTATTTTTAGTCTTCCTGTCAGTGATGGTGCTGTGAATTCTTTGTAAGTGAGGTGCCCCCTCAGCATGAGTGCTGCTCCCTGCTTCATTGATTGTAGTTTGGAGATGTAGATATTTCCTCCTTTTATTCAAGATGGAGTTTATGTGTCTCCCAGGCTGGAGTGCAGTGGCGCGATCTCGGCTCACTGCAAGCTCCGCCCCCTGGGTTCACGCCATTCTCCCGACTCAGCCTCCCAAGTAGCTGGGACTACATCCCGACTCAGCCTCCCAAGTAGCTGGGACTACAGGCGCCCGCTACCACGCCCGGCTAATTTTTTTGTATTTTTAGTAGAGACGGGGTTTCACCGTGTTAGCCACGATAGGCAAATTTGTTGTAAGATTTAAAATTAGACTCTTTGAGTACTATAAATTTTTCATCAAACATGCAGGAGAAGAATAGAAACGAAAATAAATGGGCTGGGTGTGGTAGCTCACACCTGTAATCCCAGCACTTTTGGGAGGCTTAGGCAGGCAGATTGCTTGAGGCTAGGAGTTTCAGACCAGCCAGGGCATTTCTACAAAAGATACAAAAAAAATTAGCTGGGTGTGATGATGTGCACCTGTAGTGCCAGCTACTCAGGAGGCTGAGGCAGAAGGATGACCTTAGCCCGGGAGATCAAGTCTGCAGTGAGCTGGCCTGGGTGACAGAGCAAGACCATGTCTCAGAAAAAAAAAGAAAAAAAGAAAATATTGGGCTTCATTTCTACTATTTCAGGCCAAGTGTCTTTTAGTAGGGAGATCTGCTTTATCTTCCTTCCCAGTTATTCTGTCAGTGGTTCCCACTTTTTTTTTTTTTTTTTTTTTTTTGAGACGGAGTCTCGCTCTGTCACCCAGGCTGGAGTGCAGTGGCCGGATCTCAGCTCACTACAAGCTCCGCCTCCCGGGTTCAGGCCATTCTCCTGTGTCAGCCTCCTGAGTAGCTGGGACTACAGGCGCCCGCCACCTTGCCCGGCTAGTTTTTTGTATTTTTTAGTAGAGACGGGGTTTCACTGTGTTAGCCAGGATGGTCTCCATCTCCTGACCTAGTGATCCGCCCGTCTCGGCCTCCCAAAGTGCTGGGATTACAGGCTTGAGCCACCGCGCCCGGCCCCCACTTTTTTTTTGTTCTGTTTTTCCGCCAACAAATAACTTTTTATCTTTGCTGTTCATCCCCCTCAGCTGTGGGCCCTTAAAAATCAGAAACAGCTGATTGGTTTTAGATTATTTGTTGCCGGACTCAATTCACTCCTTTGCAGCACAAACCAAAAATAACGGGATTTGGTTGCTTATTCCACCTTGCTGTAGGTTGACAGTTTCTCTTTGACTTTTCAAAATGAGGATAATTGAGCACTACTGTTTTCAGCCCCAGTGCTGGCTGTGTTATGTATATATTGTTGGATATCTGGGTTAGGACCCCCTGCTTTCAGAGTTAGGTTTGCTTTAGTTGAGTATTGGTCCTTTTTCCAATGTAGGATGTTCGACAGCGTCATAGATACCTCTCTCACTTGCCACTCACCTGTGAGTTCAGCATCTGTGAACTGGCTTTGCAACCTCCTGTGGTCTCTAAGGAAACCCTAGAGATGTTCTCAGGTGAGAATGCCCCTGCTCTGCTTCTCTTTATAGTAGGATTCAAGGATGCTTGTGGCTAGAAATCCAGTGTGGGAGGAAACTTACGGAACTGTATCATGAATCCTAGTGCCTCCTAAACACTTCATCTGTTCATCTAGTCCAGCTGGGCCTACTGGTGTGGGCTTAGCTGCTAATACTGGGAGGAGGTGATGGGTAGGTTGTCCTGGGTCTACCTCTTTACAACCTGACCAATCCGCAGATGACATTGAGAAGAGGAAACGTCAGCGCCAAAAGAAGGCTCGGGAGGAACGCCGCCGAGAGCGCAGGATTGAAATAGAGGAGAACAAGAAACAGGGCAAGTGTAAGTTCAGGAACTCTCATCTTTGACTAGTACTGCTGTACATCATTGTCTGGAACTCTGTCTGAGACCTGGGAGCCAGACCTTAGCGACTTGTTTTCTTCAGCTTTTAAATGTGAATCATGAGAGCACCTCCTTAATAGTCTTGCTTGGAAATGTAATGAGTTAATATGGGTCAAAGTGCCTAGCACATAGTAAAGATGAAGATGAAATTCAGCGTTGGTAATAGTGGGCGATATAAACCTGTTCAAGAGATGGGAATTGGGGCTTTGCTAAGAATGCTGGGGGCCATTGTTCCCCATGCTTTCTGGATCGCTGACTGTATTAAAGCTGATAGCTGTACACAGCAGGTCTGCCAGGAGGGTCTGATAAGATGGAAACCTTGATAGACTAGGAAGTGCAGGAAGTTGGATTTAAGAGATCTTTCATAGCAGTAAGCACAGCCTTTTGATCTGGTTCTTCAAAATAAGCTTTATTGAATCCAGGAGATTAGTGTGACATGAGGTCCCGTTATCCACCAGAAAACAAGGAATTGAGTCCTTGGCCAAGAAAAGCACTGTGGTATTTTGACTCCATATGGCATGGAAACATACATTCTATATCTCAAGTGGGGTAAGTGTGTACTTGGGGTCCCAACACTGTGTAGGTGTTTGGCACATGTCCTGAACTTTGAGAAAACTGATATTTCAGGAATAGGATTTTTTGTTTTAACCTTTTTATTATGGAAATATCAAGACAAGTAGAACAGTGTAATTAACCCCCATGTTTGTCACCCAGCCTCAATTACTAATCGTTAGAACAAAGTTAACTATATTAAAGACATTATAGAAGGACAGTATTGTAAATTTGGGTTTTAGCTTGTCTGCATCCTCTAGATCTTTTGGGGATATGCATGTATGGTGTCTTCAACTGTTGGAAACTATTTGAAAAATTTAGGCCAGGCGTGGTGGTTCACATCTGTAATCCCAACACTTTGGGAGGCCAGGATGGGCAGATCATTTGAGCTCAGGAGTTCAAGACCAGGCTGGGCAACATGGTGAAACCTCGTCTCTTTAAAAATTCAAAAAATTAGCTGGGCATGGTGGCACGTGCCTGTGGTCCCAGCTACTCAGGAGGCTGAGGTAGGAGGATCGCTTGAGCCTGGGAGGCAGAGGACGCAGTGAGCAGAGATCGTACCACTACACTCCAGCTTGGGTGACAGAGTGAGACCCTGTCTCAAAAAAGAAAAAAAAAAAAAATTGAAGAATTCTATGAATGGGTTTACGAGGGTTATCTTTCTTTTGCAGACCCAGAAGTCCACATTCCCCTCGAGAATCTACAGCAGTTTCCTGCCTTCAATTCCTATACCTGCTCCTCCGATTCTGCTTTGGGTCCCACCAGCACCGAGGGCCACGGGGCCCTCTCCCTTTCTCCTCTCAGCAGAAGTCCAGGTTCCCATGCAGGTAAACAGGTGAAATTTAATAAATTCACCCATCCGGTAGACCTTATGCAAAGCTTTGGTGTCTGAATTTACAATCCCGGCCCACCCAGCATGGTGTGGACTTCAGGAGCATAACCTTACTTTGGTAGTCCTGAGGTACATCAAATTCTTAATGTTTATTCATCCTTCCCACTTGCTATGCTGACTGCTTTACCCTGCCCGCTTCTAAGCACCTCAAGGAGCTCTTTAGGCAGGATAGTTGAACCTGGATTCTTCCCTTTGACCCAGCTGTTTTTGTTTCTAGTTTTTATGTTTGAGATACTCCCCTGTATGCCTAAACCTCTTTGTACATGTCTTTTTATTGAAGCATTGTTTATAATAGCTCCAAAAAAAGAAAAAGGTTGGAAAGCCTACCAATAAGAAAATGACTAAATTATAGTATTTATATTATAAAATATTCCACACCAAAAGGCCGGACGTGGTGACTCATGCCTGTAATCCTGAGCACTTTGGGAGGCCGAGGTGGGTGGATCATGAGGTCAGGAGTTCAAGACCAGCCTGACCAACACCGTGAAACCCTGTCTCTACTGAAAATACAAAACTTAGCTGGGCATGGTGGCAGGTGCCTGTAGTCCCAGCTATTCAGGAGGCTGAGGCAACAGAATTGCTTGAACCTGGGAGGCAGAGGTCGCAGTAGACAAGGTTATACCACTGCACTCCAGCCTGGGCAACAGAGAGACTTTGTCTCAAACAAAAAAAAACATTCACACCTGTCGAAGAAGGGAATAGTTCTATTCATGTACTAATGGGAAGGTAATTTGTAGAACAAGAATAAATATTTGTAGGTTTTTAAAAAAAACACCACCACCACAAAACTAAAGCATTTCATTATGGGTTTATATTTATATATATATGTAAATGCATAGAAAAACTTCTGCTAGAAGGCAGGGGAGGAAATAAAAACATATGAAATGTATAGAGGAGAATTGAAGGCCAGGCACGGTGGCTCACACCTGTAATCTCAGCAGTTTGGGAGGCCGAGGTGGGCAGATCCCCTTGAGCTCAGGCGTTCAAGACCAACAAAATTTTGTCTCTACAAAAAATACAAAATTAAAAAAAACAAAAACAAAAAATACAAAATTTAGCCGGGTGTGGTAGTGTGCACCTGTAGTCCCAGCTACTCGGGAGGCTGAGGTGGGGGTGTGGCTTGAGTGAACCTAGGAGGCAAAGGTTGCAGTGAGCCCAGATTGGGCCACTGCACTCCAGCCTGGGCAACACGGCCAGACCCTGTGGAAAAAAAAAAAATACTGAGACAGATGTGTTCCAAATTGGTGGTAGTGTTACATTCTAAGGAATGAGATTGGATTGAAATGTTCAAATGGGCCTTTAGTCTTAAAAAAGTTTGTCTTATATATAAAGAATGTTTAAAGTGTTATGAAATTAAACACTTAAAGAGCTACTATAATTTCAGAGAATTCTCTTTTGTGATCTTCGTCTGATAAGCCTGGCAGATGGCTTTTTTTTTTTTTTTTTTGAGATAGAGTCTAGCTTTGTCACCCAGGCTGGAGTGCACTGGTGCAGTCTCAGCTAACTGCAACCTCTGCCTCCTGGGTTCAAGCAATTCTCCGGCCTCAGCCTCCTGAGTAGCTGGGATTACAGGTGTGCGTCACCAAGCCTGGCTAATTTTTGTATTTTTAGTAGAGACAGAGTCTCTCCATGTTGGCCAGGCTGGTCTCGAACTCCTGGCCTCAAGTGATCTGCCTGCCTCAACCTCCCAAAGTGCTGGGATTGCAGGTGGGAGCTGCTGCGCCCAGCCTGTTTGCTTTTAAGAGATAGCGTCTTGCTCAGTGCTGTGGTGCAATCATAGCTCACTGCAATCTTGAACTCCTGGGCTCAAGTGATCCTGCCTGAGCTTCCCAGAGTGCTGGGATTACCGGTGTGAGCCACTGCACCTCGCCAAGAGAGATACTTTTTGATGCTTATGACTGATTTCTCAGGCATTCTTGTTTTTTGTTTTGTTTTGTTTTAGATGGAGTTTCACTTTTGTTGCCCAGGCTGGAGTGCAATGGTGCAATCTCGGCTTACTGCAACCTCCGCCTCCTGGGTTCAAGCGATTCTCCTGCCTCAGCCTCCCAGTAGCTGGGATTATAGGCACGCGTCATCACACCTGGCTAATTTTGTATTTTTAGTAGAGACAGGGTTTCTCCATGTTGGTCAGGCTAGTCTTGAACTCCCGACCTCAGGGGATCCGCCAGCCGACCTCAGGTAATCCACTTGCCTTGGCCTCCCAAACTATTGGAATTACAGGCGTGAGCCACCGCGCCTGGCCTCTGTAGGGCATTCTTAACAAAGTGTCCATCATTGGAATATTTAAAACTTTTGGTGATCATTGTATTCATATGCATATCATTTTGCAGATTAGGAACCTGTGGCTGAGGCAGGTACTTAGTGGCAAGAACTGGGATTAGAACCTGGTTCTTGAGGACTGCACTACTGTGACGCTCTTCTGCTTAACTGAGAAAGGAGCATATGAAGGACTGTGGCAGATCATTAAATACATTATTTGTGATATGCATTTTTTTTTTCTTTTTTTTTGAGATAGGGTCTTGCTCTGTCGCCCAAGCTGGAGTACAGTGGTACAATCTCGGCTCACTGCAATCTCTGCATCCCAGGTTGAAGCAATTCTCGTGCCTCAGCCTCCCTAGTAGCTGGATTACAGGCATGCACCACCATACCCTGCTAATTTTTGTATTTTTAGTAGAGATGGGGTTTCGCCATGTTGGCCAGGCTGGTGTCAAACTCATGGCCTCAAGTGATCTGCCTGCCTCAGCCTCCCAATATGCTGGGATTACAGGCTTGAGCCACTGTGCCCAGCATATCTGTGATACCAAGATTGTGTTTTCACATACTATCCTTCCTGAAAGCTGTTTTTTGTTTTGTTTTGTTTTGTTTTTGATGGAGTCTCACTCTGTCGCCCAGGCAAGAGTGCAGTGGTGCGATTTTGGCTCACTGCAACCTCCCCCTCGTGGGTTCAAGCAATTGTCCTGCCCCAGCCACCCGAGTAGCTGGGACTACAGGCGTGTGCCACCATGCCTGGCTAATTTTTTGTATTTTTAGTAGAGATGGGGTTTCACCGTGTTAGCCAGGATAGTCTCGATCTCCTGACCTTGTGATCCTCCCGCCTCAACCTCCCAAAGTGCTGGGATTACAGGCATGAGCCACCACACCCAGCTGTGTGTTTTTTGGGGTTTTTTTTGTTTGTTTGTTTATGATGGAGTTTTGCTCTGTCACTCAGGCTGGAGCACAATGGCATGATCTTGGTTCACTGCAACCTCCACTTCCCAGGTTCAGGTGATTCTCCTGTCTCAGCCTCTCAAGTACTCAAGTAGCTGGGATTACAGGTGTCCACCACCATGCCCAACTAATTTTGTATTTTTAGTAGGGATGGGGTTTCACCACCTTGGCCAGGCTTGTCTTGAACTCCTGACCTCAGGTGATCTGCCCGCTTCAGCCTCCCAAGTGCTGGCATTACAGGCGTGAGCCACTGCACCCGGCTTTTCTGAAAGTTTAAGCTCGGAATGTATTTAAGCAAGAGCAATTGGCTGGTCTTAGTAATAAGAGTACTGACCATGGGAGGGCCTGCTGCTGGGGAGAGAACAGGGCCCTTCTTGTCCAACACTGTTCAGGGTAGTGGATAGACTCATCTGTGGGAAGTGTTCAGCTGTAGTCAGAAAGGATAGAGAAGTGTATTACCTCGGGAGTATCGGGGGAAAGTTTGCACCCTCATGCTGGATCTTGTTGATGTGTCTTGGATTCTGATTGAGTATTCCCAGGTCATAGTGTCTACTATCGGGAATGTAAAGGCTGAGCTGATTAAAATTTTATCTTTTTCTTGGAGGTGTTTCATACGTGTAAAATCAGTCCCTGACAGTACCTAGCCTTGAGAGCCAGCCTTTGTGAAAAGTGTCACATTTCAAAAGCAGAGACTTTTTCTTATGGTAGGAGTAGATTCTACCGTGACTCCTAGTGTTACTGTAACCATGAAGCTTTTCCCTCTTCCTAGGGTCACTGATTTCACAGGTGATATTGTTGGCTTTTTAAGAACATGGGAGAGTTGAAAGTTGGATCAATGTTTGTTTTTTTTTTTTTTTGAGGGGATGATTTGTAATTTTCCAGACCTGACTCAGGGCTCACTCATCTCTCTTGTTAAGGACACTCCTTGGAACGTGACGAATATAATCAGGTCTCTGGTTCCCTTTCAGACTTTCTGCTGACCCCTCTGTCACCCACTGCCAGTCAGGGCAGTCCCTCATTCTGCGTTGGGAGTCTGGAAGAAGACTCTCCCTTCCCTTCCTTTGCCCAGGTAAATCCTTTGCTTGTGAAGCAGCCCAAGGGTATTTAACATGAACTCTGCTGCTCATTATTATGGGAACCTCCTCCAGGGATTGTTACCTCTCATTCTAATACGGCTGGACAAATTGAGTCATCTGATGGGTAGGAGGGAAGTTCACTGCCTGTCGGAGCTTTTGGCAGTGTGGAGTTGGCTGAGGGCAGATTATGTCATGGACGTCCCCTCTGTTGGAAAAGGAGAGACTTAACAGGCTAATGTTGCACTGATTCTAATAATCATGGGAGGCTTTCTTAAGAGGAAAGCTAGTGGATTTAGTCCTCAGATGTTATTGTAGACGTACCCAGGAAAGAGGCCAAGAATAGCTGAGGCAGAATCAGAGTTTAGAATATTTTAAAAATCATTTGATACTTGTGTACTGGATACTATTGTAGGGGCTGGGGATACACCATCAATTTTAACTGGTCTCTGGTTCTAGGACCTCTGATTCAGGTGGTATTTATCTGTTACATAAAATAAGCCATTTCTCTTTACTTTGAGAGGGGAAGATTGTGTTGGTTATACTGCAACTAGCCAAAGCAGCTTCCTTGGAGCTGGGTGGGGGGATGATAGGCTAGTGAGGCTTGCTGTGAAACCGCTTTATTAATCTCTAAGATAACAAGCAATACTCAGCATTCCTGCATTCAGATAAGTGAGGAAGTTGGATGGACAGCTTGACATGTGCCCTTGTAAGAAGTCCGTATTAACTTCTTTGGGGCTAGTGTAGAATCATTATCTTGACAATTCTTTAGACAGTTGATATGGATGTTTCTTATATGATTATAGCAGTTTGTACTGAGAAATAAGAATTGAGCTTTGGTAAGGAGGATTCTAAAGTCAAGGAACATGAAATAATTGTGGGGGTGAGGTGGGAAGGGAGGGGATCCTGAAAACTGCTGGACTTAAGAGGTGATTGGCAAGTAGCTCCCAGGAGTTATGCCAAATACTTTTTTTTTTTTTGAGGTGAAGTCTTGCTCCTGATCACCAGGCTGGAGTGCAATGACGCAATCTCGGCTCACTGCAACCTCCACCTCCCGGGTTCAAGTGATTCTCTTGCCTCAGCCCCCTGAGTAGCTGGGGTTGGGTTACAGGTGCCTGCCATCATGCCGGGCTAATTTTTGTATTTTTAGTAGAGACAGGGTTTTACCATGTTGGCCAGGCTGGTCTTTTTTTTTTTTTTTTTTTTTTTTTTTTTTTTTAACTAGGCTTTATTGCTATTGCTTTTTTCCTTTCAACTTTATTTTGGAAAACTTCACACTTAGAGTTGAAAGAATAGTATTATGAACACTTATACTTTTGACCTAGATTCACTAATTGTTGTTATTTTGCTGTTATATATTTGCTTTCTCTTTTTTCTGTGTTGAAAAGAAGTTGCAGGCCGGGCGCGGTGGCTCAAGCCTGTAATCCCAGCACTTTGGGAGGCCGAGACGGGCGGATCACGAGGTCAGGAGATCGAGACCATCCTGGCTAACACAATGAAACCCCGTCTCTACTAAAAATACAAAAAAACTAGCCGGGCGAGGTGGCGGGCGCCTGTAGTCCCAGCTACTCGGGAGGCTGAGGCAGGAGAATGGCGTAAACCCGGGAGGCGGAGCTTGCAGTGAGCCGAGATAGCGCCACTGCACTCCAGCCTGGGCGACAGAGCGAGACTCCGTCTCAAAAAAAAAAAAAAAAAAAAAAAAAAAAAAAAAAAGAAAAGAAGTTGCAGATATCATGAATGATACTTTACCACTAAGTACTTAGGAGATACATGCCAAAGAAAGTGGGATATTCGCCTATAGAACCACAATGATCACATTAGAGAAATTCCACTGCCATAATAGTATCTAATATGGTGCATATTTCTGTCTCCCCATTTGTCTCAGTGTCCTTTATTTTCAACTCAGGGCAGAATCCCATTACTCACTGCATTTAGTTGTCAAGTCTCTTTAGTCTCCTTTGATCCGTTCCTTTGCCCATATCCCCTCTTTTTTTTTTTTCCCTTCCCATGGCCAGTTTCATAGACTATCTTACAGTTTGGACTTGTATGATTTCTAATGAATGGATTCAAACGTTTTGGTAAGAATAAAGGTGACATTTTGATTACCTTTTAAGAGTAAAACAATTCACATGTCAAACTATTTGGATGCTGTCTCAGTCCATTTGTGTGGCTATAAAAGATTACTCGAGGCCAAGTCATTTATCAAAAAAAAAAAAAAAAAAAAAAAGTTTATTTGGCTCATGACTCTGCCGGCTGGAGAACTGGGCATCTGGTGAGTGCTTCAGACTGCTTCCACTCATGGTACACAAAGTGAAGGGGTCCCTGCTTGTGAAGAGATCACATGGCAAGAGAGGAAGCAAGGCGGGGAGGAGGTGGCAGCCTGTTTTAAAACAACCGTGTTCCTGTGCCCAGTTTCAAAATAACCTTCAGCCAAGCTATTGAAGCAGACTTCATGAAACTGGACACACCAGCTACTTCAGATCCCTTCTGTGGTAAGGGCAGAGGCTGGAGTGCTCAGGGCTATCAAACACACACAAATGTACTGCCATTCCCACTTGAATCCAGTGGCAGACATCACTCTCAGCTCTTTCAGGAATGAATGTGAGAATAGTTCTCCCATTCCCCAGGGAGGGCATTAATCTGTTCATGAGGGGTCCATCCCCCCTGACCCAAACACCTCCCATTAGGTCCCCACTTCCAATATTGGGGATCAGATTTTAACATGAGGCTTGGGAAGGTCAAATGTGTAAGCCATAGGAGACCCAAACTCCTAGAGACAAAGGGAGAAGTTCACCAAAGTGGAACATAATGAAGAAAGGTTATTTAATGAAATCAGCATCTGCCAACACAAACTCATCTTGAGTAATAGGCATTCCTCACTTTGGATTATATGATTTAAGGACAAGGCACCCCTTCTTGAACCCCATGGGGTTTGTCTCTTGATATTTTTCCAGGAATAAAATGTTCCCTGCCTTTTAAGTGGCATATTTGCAGTTATGGCTCATAGTGGCCTTCAGCAGTTACAAAGCTGGCCTTGGCCAAGTGGAATGAAAATTCCTCAGGGGCATGAGGATTGTTCTGATTTTATTGTCCTTGCAGGAATTTTACTTGGCCTGTGGTTGGATCTGAAAGTTAATGATTGGCCGGGCGCGGTGGCTCAAGCCTGTAATCCCAGCACTTTGGGAGGCCGAGACGGGCGGATCACGAGGTCAGGAGATCGAAACCATCCTGGCTAACACGGTGAAACCCTGTCTCTAATAAAAAATACAAAAAAAAACCTAGCCGGGCGAGGTGGCGGGTGCCTGTAGTCCCAGCTACTCGGGAGGCTGAGGCAGGAGAATGGCGTGAACCCGGGAGGCGGAGCTTGCAGTGAGCCGAGATCTGGCCATTGCACTCCAGCCTGGGTGACACAGCAAGACTCCGTCTCAAAAAAAAAAAAAAAAAAAAAAAAAGTTAATGATTAAGGAGCTATTGGAAAAGCAGACTAAAAGGTAGTGAGGGCTGTTGAAGCAGTATCAGGAGAGAGTTTAGTTTTCATGGCTTTAGGTACCTGAAGTTTAGTAGCCATGTGGTTTAAAACTGGAGGGTACTCAGCTGGGCGCAGTGTCTCATGCCTGTAATCCCAGCACTTTGGGAGGCCAAGGTGGGTTGATCACCTGAGTTCAGGAGTTCAAGACCAGCCTGACCAACATGGAGAAATCCAGTCTTTACTAAAAATACAAAAATTAGCTGGGCATGGTGGTGCATGCCTGTAATCCCAGCTACTCAGGGGGGTGAGGCAGGAGAATCGCTTGAACCTGGGAGGCAGAGGTTGCAGTGAGTCAAGATTTGTGCCATTGCACTCCAGCCTGGGTAACAAGAGCGAAACTCCATCTCAAAACAAAAAAAAAACTGGAGGGTACTAGGCCGGGCACAGTGGCTGAAGCCTGTAATCCCAGCACTTTAGGAGGCCGAGGTGGGTGGATTAACTGACGTCAGGAGTTCAGGACCAGCCTGGCCAACAGAGCGAAACCCCATCTCTACTAAAAAAATCCAAAATTTAGCCAGGTGGGTGCCTGTAATCCCAGCTACTTGGGAAGCTGAGACAGGAGAATTGCTTGAACCCTGGAGGCACAGGTCGCAGTGAGGCGAGATTGTGCCATTGCACGCCAGCCTGGGTGACGAGCAAAACCCTGTCTAAAAAACAAAAACTGGAGGGCACTACCCACTGCTTACTCCGACAGATCGATGTTTTTAGGGGTCTCAAGAAGGGCAGAAAAACTTACCAGAAAGTCAGAATTCCCAATTTGAGGGTCTCAGTAAGAATCTCTTGTGCCTTCTGTGCAGTGTTCTTTACCCATTTCCTAAGGAACAAACAGCTTATGGTTTACTACCTTGTGGGTTTCATTGCCCTTTCCATTAGCCATGATATAGAGGACATGACTAGAACAGTGTGTTAAGGAGAGAAGTACCTGGAAAATCTTTTCAAAGGTGATAGTTGGTTCTGTGCTTCTCCAGTCAGTCAAGGTAGGTCTGGAAAAGAAGTTGGACTAGCTACTTAAATTCTCTCCCCCACTTCTTTCCCACTTTGGCAGATGCTGAGGGTTGGAAAAGCAAAAGCAGATGTGTGGCCCAAAACTGCTCCAAAGAAAGGTGAGGATGGTCCACTGGTGAAGGGGGAGTTTGGCTCCTTTCTATAAAAAGCTGTTTCTAGAAAAAGAGTTGTTTCTATAGTTTTAACACTGTTATTTTTTAGATGAGAACAGCTTAGTTCCTCCTGCCCCTGTGGAGAGCGATGGGGAGAGTGATAATTCAGACCGTGTTCCTGTGCCCAGTTTTCAAAATTCCTTCAGCCAAGCTATTGAAGCAGCCTTCATGAAACTGGACACACCAGCTACTGCAGATCCCCTCTCTGGTAAGGGCAGAGGCTGGAGTGCCCAGGGTTGTCAAACATACTACACATACACTGCCATTCCCGCCTGGATTCAGTGGCAGACATCACTAATTAGGCTGTTTCCCTTCTGAACCCTTCAGCACACTCTAGTGTCATTTAAATAGTACTCCATTTGGTATGTCAGATAGGACCTATTTGCCACTCCAGAGTAATTCATGGCGCCTGAAAGTGAAATTCTGAGGAACTCTTCCAAGATACAGTGGGGTGTACAACCTGTATCCTTTGGAATCTTGAGTTGGTACAGGGTGGCTAATTAGATGGAGGTCAGTCTCAAAGCCTGTTGCACTCTGTTCGTTGACTAGACAAGAATCACATATGTATGGTGTGCTTTGTGCCTAGCACTGTGCTAATTTTATTCTCCCAACAACCACATTAAATGGGTGTACCTCACATTACAGATGGGGAAACTGAGGTCTAGGGAGGTAAAAGTGACTTGCCCAAAGACACCCACTTAGTTATACCAAGACTAGTATTGGAATCTAGGCAGTCTAATTCCAGAGCCTCCACTCTTAGCTCCCACTGTGTGACTTTCAGTCATAAAAACTGGCCAAGGGACAAGGGATGGCATTTTAAGTTAAGCTCTCTTTCTGTGTCTCCCTTTAGAAGAGAAAGGAGGAAAGAAAAGAAAAAAACAGAAACAGAAGCTCCTGTTCAGCACCTCAGTCGTCCACACCAAGTGACACTACTGGCCCAGGCTACCTTCTCCATCTGGTTTTTGGTTTTTGTTTTTTACCCCCATGCTTTTGTTTGGCTGCTGTAATTTTTAAGTATTTGAGTTTGAACGGATTAGCTCTGGGGGGAGGGTGTTTCCACAATGTGAGGGGGAACCAAGAAAATTTTAAATACAGTGTATTTTCCAGCTTCCTGTCTTTACACCAAAATAAAGTATTGACACAAGAGATCTCTTCCTGCCACGGTTTTTAGTTCATTGCCAGCTTAGTCTTTTTGACCCATGTGTAATTAATTTTTCTCAACCCAAAATAAGACTGAATCCCTTCGAGATGCATTAGAGCAGTCCATCCCGGAATGGTGCACACACTGCTCTGCTGTAGCATCATGTCAGGCCTTCCTGGGCTCAGCACACCTCTGTCTTTTAAAAAACAGCTGAATCTTTACTACCTATTTAGTTCTTCTTGTTAAAGAAATGGGTGGGAATAAAATGGATTTAGGACACCCAGTTTGTATTGCAGTTTATTTTTCTTCTGACACATGGCCAGGCTGTGGTACCAGCTTAATGGAGTAGGCTGTCCCTGGCACTTGCATGTGTGAAAGGAGGGTTTTGCCTTTTCTTGGGCATGGCTTGCGTTGGTAAGGAAAGCTGTAACTCATGAAGCCCTGAGACCTGCTACCCCTAAGATCGAGCTTGTTTTAGGTGACTGGCTTGAGTCATAGGAACAGGAGTGTGGTACAGCTGCAGCAGAGCAGGGCCATCTGAAGTGGTAGCATTGCCACCATCTCCCTCTAATCTAGAGCAGTCTTCTTATGCCTTGGTTTGAGCTGAATTTGATGTAAATTCTTTTTCTGCTTAATAAAGTGACCTCTAGGTGTGTTAGAATGCGAAGGCAAATAGTCACAATAAATCACCTGCACAAGCAATGTGAGCTTTTTGTTAAGTTCATTACAGGTGAGCTAGACAAGTTATTTCTTGAATAGGTTAACGTGACAGCTACTGTGATATTGTGGGCTGTCTTTTCTGGTGTCAGGTTTAAATGGTTCTAGAGCTGAGCTTAGCTTTAACCTGCCATTTTAAAAGAAATCCTATCAGGAAATTTCCTGGATGGATGAGGGTGTTCTGGTCTCAAGATGAGGGGGCATGTTGAAGCCAAAATCACCAGTATTTCTGTTAAATGTGTATGGTACTTTCAGTCTCATCCATTGTATTACGGAGAAAACAGATCCCAGAAATGTCGGTAGGTAGTACACCAAATCTGGATCATAAGTCTCTTGCCGTTCCTACTTTCTGTGAGTATGGCAGTCTGACTTGTCTTCAGGGTAAGGCGCTTAAATAAGGAAGAGTAGAACTACAAAAAACTACCTTAAGTTTCTTAAGTGGGCAGCTGCTACATGACCATGCAATAATGATGTCAGGTGAGGCCAGCCCCCGCAACCCCAACTGCAAAAGTTGCATTTTTTGTTTGAGATGGAGTCTCCCTGTGTCACCCAGGCTGGAGTGCAGTGGCGCAATCTCAGCTCACTGCAAGCTCCGCCTCCTGGGTTCATGCCATTCTCCTGCCTCAGCCTCCTGAGTAGCTGGGATTACAGGCACCTGCCACCATGCCCGGCTAATTTTTTGTGTTTGTAGTGGAGACAGGGTGTCACCGTGTTAGGCAGGATGGTCTTGATCTCCTGACCTCGTGATCCGCCCGCCTCAGCCTCCCAAAGTGCTGGGATTACAGGCATGAGCCACCGCGCCCGGCCCAAAGTTGCATTTTTGCAGTTACCTGATTAACTGTTGGCAAGGAATCTGGTATCTATAAGACCCTGTGGTTCAGTACTGAGACGGACTATAGATCTCTGCCAGTTCATTTGCTGTGTCTCAGCTAGTATTTCTATTCCAAATGACTTGTCTTGCTTAGGGCCCATCTTGGGGCCGGGGGTACACAGCTTCAGGTAGAAGGCTAAGTATTGAAAATTTAGGCCAGGCACAGTGGCTCACGCCTTTAATCCCAGCACTTTGGGAGGCCAAGGCAGGCCGATCACTTGAGGCCAGGAGTTCAACAGCAGCCTGGCCAACATGGCAAAACCCTGTCTCTACTAAAAATACAAAAATTAGCCAGGTGTGGTGGTGCACGTCTGTAATCCCAGCTACTTGGAAGGCTGAGGTGGGAGAATTGCTTGAACCCGGGAGGTGGAGGTTGCAGTGAGCGGAGATTGGGCCAGTACACTCCAGCCTGGGTGACAGAGTGAGACTGTCTCAATAAAAAAGTTTAGTACCACACAGGGAGTCACTCTTCCCACCAAGGCTAGGGATAGAGAACAGAGACTTGGCCAAGCATGGACTCCATAAGCCCTTTTTGTAATATAAGTATACTAAATGCCACGGAAACCAAATACATTTATTAAATCTACTCTTAGCCAAGCAATAAAGATGTCTACAGAGTTCACAACCTGCAACACTTAACCAGGGAATGCTAGGTAAAGGCAACTTCAGTTTAACTGAGTACTCTATTTCAAGTGGGTAACATGTCCACTGGTTGGCAGCTATCCAGCTTGGAAAACTGTAGAAGATGCTGTTGCTACCCAGATTGTTCTGTTCAACAAGTGGGCCTGAAGCCTGAGCAGTGTAGCCTGCTGTGTGGTGAGCAGAGGGTCACTCCATTGCTTCTGCAGCCTCCTCACCTGACTCTTCCTCCTCCTCTAGTAAGCAGCTTCTTGTCACAGACTTCTGGATAGCTTCCCGCTCTCCTGGAGAAGGCAGATAGGGATGAAAGATGTCTTTGGGAGTGATTTCTTCAGCTCGAGGTCAGTCACTGCTCAGCGGGCACTGGGCTAGTATTGCTTACCTTCATCAGTGCAGTTCTGCAACAAGATCAACAGCTGTCTCCTGTTGTACTGAATTAGGAACTTCTGACATGTTCTTATTGTACCTGGCATGTGAGTTACTGCGGTCAACAGCTTGTGAAAGGTCTCGACCTTACTTTCAGAGGTAGGGGAAGTGTCCTGTTAGCGGGACAGCAGGAAGACCCACCCACCAGTCTAGACTGAACTCTGAACATGTCACCTATTGAAAATCAGTAGCCATATCACGTCACTCCTACCTCCCACATGTAACGTGTTGAAAAAGCATGGGTAACGGTGTCCTTTGTTCTCCAGGTATGTGATGAAGGGAAGAGCTGACCACACAAGCTGATAGAACTCTTTTCTGCATCGAAGTAGCACTATTCCAGTATAGGCATTGAGGTATCGAACTACAACAGGGAAAAAAAAAAATCATTTCGGAAAATTTTGCTGTGTGTGGTGGCTCACACCTGTAATCCCAGCACTTTGGGAGGCTGAGGCGGGCAGATCACTTTACGTCAGGAGTTCGAGGCCAGCCTGGCCAACATGATGAAAACCCGTCTCTACTAAAAATACAAAAATTAGCCGGGCGTGGTGGTGCATGCATGTAATTCCAGCCACTCAGGAGACTGAGTCATGAGAATCGCCTGAACCCAGGAGGTGGGGGCAGCAGTGACCTGTGATCTCCCTGCTGCACTCCAGCAGCCTGGGCAACAGAAGACTGTGTCTCAAAAAAAAAAAAAAAAAAAAAAACTTTAGAGTAACAGAGCACAAGTGGCACGTAGGATCTATCAGCGAGTAAAAGAGAAAAGCCAAAACACCCACTGTGTTGCACACCACTCAGAACTGGTGAATGAATTTAGGATTTAAAATGCTTTCTAATTCACTAGTTAATTCAATAAATAGGAGCAGGTAGGAGGCGATCCATTTTAATTTAGGAAAAACCCTCGCCTGAAAAATAGGCTGTTTTACTGCAGTTGGGCTCTGTAATTCTTGTAGCAGTCAGCTGAGTCTCACCTGACTTAAGGATGAGTTAAGCCTATCTGCATTTAACTCTCCAGAAGTCAATCCTCAAGCAAGGTAAAAGGGGGAACTAATATAAATGGTGTGGAAGAAGGGCCCCGGGCCCCTCTTTGTCCCGGCTCATCCTGTATTCACATATATTGACGATCATGTGTTCTGTACTTTACCAACTAAGGGCATTCCCAAGGATACTTTCGACAATTTTTTTCCATGTGATGTTAATGTAATCGGTCATAATAGCTCTTACTAGGAACTAGACACAGCTTCCCTCATTTAATTCTCTATCCTATCAAATTCAATCACAACCAATTACAGAAATTACCTGTCAAGCAGGCAAAAAGAGGCCTCTAGCTCAAAGACCCACTGCCTTCGGGCCCCTCCTTTTAGCTCTCTGCTAATTTCGGACTCGTGTGGATCTCTCGCTTGCGGTCCCCGGCGCTTAAAGAGATACCTTACAAAAAACGATGCACGGGCTTGGCCACTCGTGCCCCTTCTTTCTTCCTCCGGCGCCTGCCCCCTCCACGTCCCGCCATCCTCCCGGGTTCCCCTCTTCCCCCAACGCTCTCGCACCCGCGAAGCCGATGGAGCAGGCGGCTGCGCCGAAAGTCCCGTGCACCCTGGCGATAGTGTCCCGTACGAGGCTGCTCAGAACTCGGTCATCGAGGCTTAGGCGGCAGCGGGGGTCGTCAGACACCAATTCGCAGAGCAGGTACCTGCGGCAGACGAGAGGAAGGTGGGCGCTAGCGGCGCCGCGGGGACCTGGCAAGGCGCTGGGTGGGTCTGGAAGGGAATGCTTACCTGTGCTTGAACCGCACCATAGCTGCCTCCGCGCCGTCGGGACCGCTGTGCAAACCGGATGTGGGTTCCGTCCGCGGCCCGTGGGAAGCTTACTTCCGCAGCCTTTCAGCCATTCAGAGAAGGAGACAGGACATGCGGGCGGAGCTAGAAAGTTGAGAGGCCGAACTCTGTGTCAGTCTCCCTCAAGCCCCACCTAACTCTGCGTTTGTAAGCGCGCATGCGTCCTGCGGAGGGTCTCTGACTAGTTTGAGGGCTGAACTTCGGCTTGGAGCGGCTGGGAGCGGTTTGGAGCGGCTTGCAGCTGCGATGGGTGGTTTTGCTGCACACCGGAGTTTACAATACTGTGTAGGATGCAACCGCTGCCCTTGGGGCCCTGGGAACCTTGCAGCACAGGTATGTATGCGAGTACATTCTCTCCCCAAGGTGAACCGTGGAGCTTTTGAGGGCAAGACCCTGCACTTCACAGCCCAGGGATTGACAAACGGGAAATCGGACTCTTATTTTCAGGTTTGAGCTCAGTTTAATTCTTCCATGCAGCTAAATGTGCTATTGCTGTTTGGGCCTTTCAACAATCTTAGGGAGGCGAGTGTGCTGTCTCATTTTTTGTTCGCAGAAACAATACGTGGTCATTGTATTTTCCATTTCTGTTTTCCTTTCCTTTTTTTTTTTTTTTTTTTTTTTTTTAACAGAAAAGCACAAAGAAGCAAATAAATTATAATCCCAGCACTGAGAGAGAATAACTGTTGTCGTGTAGTGTGTTTTCTTCTGTCATTTTCCCCCTGGGCCAGCGGTTCTCAAAGTGTCGTCTGGGGACCCCTGAGATTTCCTAAACTCACTCGGTTTAGGAGTCCCCGAAGCCAAAATTACTTTCATAATAATACTAAGATGTTACTTGTCTTTTTCATTCTCTCAGAGTGAACAGTCAAGTTTTCCAGAGGCTGCTTGACGTGATGACATCACTGCTCTAACAGCTAATGGAATTGTGTATTTTTTAAAAACATTTCTCAACTTTAATGTCCATAGTAAATATAACCCACAAAACTAAAAGCTCTTGGGGATCCTCAGTAACGTGTGTAAAGGGGTCCTGAGACAGAGAAAACAGTTTGAGAACTATGCCCTCTGTTAAATTATGTTTTTTCTTTTATTTTCTTTTTAAGTATTTTTTTAAAAAAGTCTTATGTGGTATTACATAAAATACATATTCTTTTTTTTTTTTTTTTTGAGACGGAGTCTCGCTCTGTCACCCAGGCTGGAGTGCAGTGGCCGGATCTCAGCTCACTGCAAGCTCCGCCTCCCGGGTTTACGCCATTCTCCTGCCTCAGCCTCCCGAGTAGCTGGGACTACAGGCGCCTGCCACCTCGCCCGGCTAAGTTTTTGTATTTTTAGTAGAGACGGGGTTTCACTGTGTTAGCCAGGATGGTCTCGATCTCCTGACCTCGTGATCCGCCCGTCTCGGCCTCCCAAAGTGCTGGGATTACAGGCTTGAGCCACCGCGCCCGGCCAAAATACATATTCTTAAGTGTACATCTCAATGAATTTTTACATATGGGTAGACTTCTATAACCACCTCCAAGATTAAAGAGCACTTCCAGTATCCCAGAAGGTTCCCTGATCCCTCTTCCAGTCAAATCCCTTACTGTCACTATTACCATTTCTACCCTGCTAGATTAGTTTTGCCTGTTCTTAAATTTTATATAAATGTCCTCCAGCATGTTTTCTTTTGTGTTTGCCTTCTTTTGCTCAACATGATTGTAAGATTGATTCCTGTTGTTTGGCTCTATTTTCTTTTTTCTTTTTTTGTTTTTAAGACAGAGTCTTGCTCTTGTTGCCCAGGCTGGAGTGAAATGGCACGATTTCGGCTCGCTGCAACCTCCGTCTCCTGAGTTCAAGCGATTCTCCTGCCTCAGCCTCCCGAGTAGCTGGGGTTACAGGCACCCGCCACCACGACCAGCTAATTTTTGTATTTATTTATTTACTTTCGAGACGGAGTCTCTATTGCCCAAGCTGGAGTGCAGGGGCGCGATCTCAGTTCACTGCAACCTCCGCCTCCCGGGTTCAGGCGATTCTCCTGCCTCAGTTTCCCAAGTAGCTGGGACTGCAGGCGCGTGCCACCACAACCGGCTAATTTTTGTATTTTTAGTAGGGATAGGGGTTCACCATGTTGGCCAGGCTGGTCTCGAACTCCTGACCTCAGGTAATCCACCCACCTTGGCCTCCCAAAGTGCTGGGATTTTGGGATTATAGGCGTGAGCCACCACGCCTGGCTGTTTCGCTATATTTTCATGTCAACTGTTCAGCTACGATACTGTTTTTTCAGCTGTGCAGTAATGCATTGTTTGGACGTACCACTGTGAAGTTGGTCAGTATCTCCTGGTAGACGTTTACATTATTTCCAGGTTTTCTTGTTATGCCCAGTACTTTGATGTATGGCTTTGTAGCTTAGTCTTTATGCCCATCCCTGATTATTTGTAGAAATGTCTTAGCCTTGGCTGGTCCTGTGAGGTCTGTAATGGAGGCAGCTTTCACAACTGATTTTTGCAAGATCTGGAATGAGTTCTGAATTTTCCCATCTCCCACTCTTCTTGGCCACCTTAAAGGAGGGATGTGGGGAAAGGTAGGGAAGAGAAGAATAGGAAGAGGGAACGCCGTGGCTCTACCCAGGGACCAGTGATAACGACGGCACTCCCCACCCAAGGACAACCTTTCTCCAGAAAGTGTCTGCGGCATCCTCATTTGGCCAACAGGGGGCGCCAGAGGCTCGCAGTGCGCGGAGAGAGCAACACACCCCCAACCCCTGAGCGCTCCACCCCTCACGGAAATTTCACTGCTAACACTTCCCAGCCTTCATTTCAGCGGCAATGCTTCGCCCATTTTATAGATGCAGTTGGGGCTCAGACCAAAGCGTCCTATCCAGTTACGAGCAGGATCAGAATTCGAACCCAAAGCCGGCTGACTCCAGAGTCCTTGTTCTGGTCAACACGGCTGGTGCTCTCCTGTGCAGGGTTTCACTCGTCCATTTAGCGTAATAAGATGGAGAGACGACAGATGGAGGTTCTGTTCACCACTCCGTCATTTACTGGCCCGGCCAGGTGCTGTCGGGACGGTTAATTCATGCCTCAGATCTTAGTTTCCTCATCTGTGCAATGGGATAACAATGGTTCCTCCCTCGTGGGTGGATATGAAATTTAAGCGGGGTCACGTGGACAAAATGCCTGGCTCAGGGAGTGCATAGTAAGCCTTTTTTTTGTTTTTGTTTTTTTTTTGAGACTGAGTCTCAGCCTGTCGCCCAGGCTGGAGTGCAGTGACGCCATCTCGGCTCACTGCAACCACTACCTCCCGGGTTCAAGCGATTCTTCTGCCTCAGCCTCCTGAGTAGCTGGGATTACAGGTGCCGGCCACGACGCCTGGCTAATTTTGTATTTTTAGTAGAGACGGGGTTTCACCATGTTGGCCAGGCTGGTCTCAAACTCCTGACCTCAAGTGATCCTCCCGCTTCCGCCTCCCAAAGTGTTGGGATTACAGGCGTGCGCCACCGCCCCCGGGAAGTAAACGCTGTTTTGAACAAATGATTTACTTCTCCCCCACAGGCACAGCCCCGGGAGGAAGCACATTGGCGCGGCCCGCGGCCTCCCAGTCTTGGACCAGGCCCGGCCCCTTCTGGCCTCGGACGGTGCAGACGCCTGTGGTGGCCGGGCGGGCGGGCTCCCCGCGGTAATTAGCCCGCGCCGGCTTGGGCTGCGCCAGCCGCTAATTACAAGTCTCCTAATGAGGCCGGCGGCTGTTTGCAATCACCCGGGTCCCCGCTGCGCGGCGCGGGAGGCCGCGGGGGAATATGCCCGCGGAGGCGTCGAGGAGGAGCAGCCGCCACCCCCTGGGCCCGGAGATGCGCTGGACGGCGACAGGGGTGTGCCCCGGCCGTGCCCGCCCCCGGAATGCTGGCCGCGAAGGGGCAGCGGCGGGGGCTCACACCCCAGCCCCTCCTCGGTTCTCTCCCGAGCCGGGCCGCGGAGGCATCATCCTCCCGGTCTCACGGGTGAGGAAGCCGATGAGGCTCTGAGAGGTGAGCTCACCCAGGTGCACAATAGAGCGCAATCCACGTCTGTCTGATCCCAGCCTGTGCCCTTAGCTGAGTCAGGTACCCCTGGATCAATGGGGGTGGTCGCTGTTGTCATTACTGTTAGTGTTGTTACAGTTGTCCTGGGACTTCTCAGATTCTTTTTTTTTTTTTTTTTTTGAGACGGAGTCTTTTTTTTTTTTTTTTTTTTTTTTTTTTTTTGAGACGGAGTCTTGCTCTGTCGCCCAGGCTGGAGTGCAGTGGCCGGATCTCAGCTCACTGCAAGCTCCGCCTCCCGGGTTCACGCCATTCTCCTGCCTCAGCCTCTCAAGTAGCTGGGACTACAGGCGCCCGCCACCTCGCCCGGCTAGTTTTTTTTTTTTTTTTTTTTTTTTTTTTTTTTTTTTTGTATTTTTTAGTAGAGACGGGGTTTCACCGTGTTAGCCAGGATGGTCTCGATCTCCTGACCTCGTGATTCGCCCGTGAGACGGAGTCTTGCACTGTCCCCCAGGCTGGAGTGCAGTGGCGCGATCTCTGCTCACTGCAAGCTCCGCCTCCCGGGTTCACGCCATTCTCCTGCCTCAGCCTCCCGAGTAGCTGGGACTACAGGCGCCCGCCACCACGCCTGGCTAGTTTTTGGTATTTTTAGTAGAGACGGGGTTTCACCGTGTTAGCCAGGATGGTCTCAATCTTCTGACCTCGTGATCTGCCCGCCTCGGCCTCCCAAAGTGCTGAGATTACAGGCGTGAGCCACCGCGCCCAGCCAGGATAACTGTCTTTATTCTCCATCCGTGTCTCCTGGGTGATCATTAATTGGGCTCTCACTGGATGCCGGCCACTGTCCTTTCTGTGTTTGATTGATTGAGTCCTCACATCAGCCTCATGAAGGTAGGTCCCATTATCCTGTGAGACACAGGGAGGAAAATGGCTTGCCCAAGTTGACACAGTAAATTTAGGTGAACATCTGTCTTACTCTAAAACCCATACTCTTAACCCCTTGCTTTCTACTCTGTATTCTGGGACCTAGAAGGATGCTGAGCAAGGAGAGCCCAACTAGGGTACCATTCTGAGGTGACTTTGGCATCCAAGGGGTTTCTATCAGAGCCCAGACGCTGCTGTTGTGGATGGTGGCAAAGGGAACCTGTATCTGCTCCGGCATTTTATTAAGCAGCCACTGCTCATTAGAGGCTCCTGCTCCTCGTATCTTTACCAGTTTTCTGTAAAACCCTTATGGGGACAATCTAGATTAAATTAAACCCTCCATCTGCTTAGCCAGGGGCTTGGGGAGCTGCCGCATCCTCCCGGTTGCTGGAACAGATGCAGCCCTCCCTGGACTTCAGACAAAACATTGCATCTTGCTCCTCCTTTGTCCTCGCTGCCCCGTGGACCTCTTTCCCTGTCTCTGCCTGCTGTGAGAATTCGCTCATCCAAAAATTAATTGAAATTACAAGGGCACTACGGTTTGACCCAGCAATTTCTCCACCAACAATTTCTCCCACTGAGATTCTCGCACTTGTGCCAAATGACAGGTGAATGAGGATGTGTCTTGCTTGCAGCATCGTTGGTTATAGCAAAAGGCCACCTCAGTGTTTACCAGAAAGGGTCCACTGTATGTGTGTATTTATCGGACAGCTATGGGCCAGGGAATGTTCATTCTAAACACTGCCTAGGCTGGGCGCAGTGGCTCACGTCTGTAATCCCAGCACTTTGGGAGGCCGAGGTGGGCGAATCACTTGAGGTCAGGAGTTTGAGACCAGCCTGGCCAACATGGTGAAACCCTGTCCCTACTAAAAATACAAAAAATTAGCTGAGCATGGTGGCAGTTGCCTGTAATCCCAGCTACTGGGGAGGCTGAGGCAGGAGGATCGCTTGAACCCAGGAGGCAGAGGTTGCAGTGAGCCGAGACTGTGCCACTGCACTCCAGCCTGAGCAACAGAGCAAAAATCTGTCTCAAAAAAAAAAAAAAAAAAAGCCAGGCGCGGTGGCTCAAGCCTGTAATCCCAGCACTTTGGGAGGCCGAGGCGGCTGGATCACGAGGTCAGGAGATCGAGACTATCCTGGCTAACATGGTGAAACCCCGTCTCTACTAAAAATACAAAAAACTAGCCAGGCGTGGTGGCGGGCGCCTGTAGTCCCAGCTACTCGGAGGCTGAGGCAGGAGAATGGTGTGAACCCGGGAGGTGGGGCTTGCAGTGAGCCGAGATCGCGCCACTGCACTCCAGCCTGGGCGACACAGCGAGACTCTGTCTCAAAAAATAAATAAATAAATAAACAAATAAACACTGCCTAGATTGACTCATTTAATCCTCACAACTACCCTATGAAGTAGATACTTAGTTTTATTAACCCCATTTTACAGATGAGGAAACTGAGGCTCAGGAAAAACAAACTGGTGGCCTAAACTTCATGTGGCTTGTCCACAGCAGGGCCAGAATTTGGAACAGGCAGTCCATGTTCTTAATCACTGTCCTGTATGACTTCTCTGCCTTAATTTGCATGGAAAATTTCCAAAGGGTGACCCAAGAAGCTGTTGATGGTGGTTACCTCTGGGGAGAGGAATTCAGGTGTGAAGTAGGAGGGCCTTAGTTTCTACCATGTCCTCTTTTATTCCATTTTATTTTGCCATATGTTTGTGTGCTGAATGTTTATGTTCCCCCAAATTCATATGCTGAAATCCTAACCTTTAAGATGATGGTATTAGGAGGTGGGGACTTTGGGAGGTGATTAGGTCATAAGAGTTGACCCCTCAAGAATAGTATTAGTGCCCTTATAAAAGGGACCCCAGGCTGGGGACTGTGGCCCATGCCTGTAATCCCAGCACTTTGGGAGGCCGAGGTGGGTGGATCACTTGATTCTAGGATTTTAAGACCAGCCTGGGCAACATGGTGAAACCCTGTCTCTCCTAAAAATACAAAAATTAGCTGGGTGTGGTGGTGCATGCCTGTAATCCCAGCTACTCGGGAGGCTGAGGCGGGAGAATCACTTGAGCTTCAGCCTGGGAGGCAGAGGTTGCAGTGAGCTGAGATCACACCGCTGCACTGCAGCCTGGGTGACAGAGCAAGGTCGTGTCTCCAAAAAAAAAAAAAAAAAAAAAAAGAGGGGGACCCCAGAGAGTGCTCTTTCCCTCTCCTGCCACATGAGGACACAGAATCTCCTGGCACCTTAATCTTGGACTTCCCGGCCTCCAGAACTGTGAGCAATAAAAGCAATAAATATGTGTTGTTTAAGCCAACCAGTCTGTGGTATTTTTGTTGTAGTATCCTGAAAAGACAAACGGACATGTGCATATGTTAGTTTGATAATTTAAAGAAGTTACTGGCCAGGCACAGTGGCTCATGCCTATAATTCCAGCACTTTGAGAGGCTGAGGCAGGAGGATTGCTTGAGCCCAGGAGTTTAAGACCAGCCTGGGCAACAAAGTGAGACCCCCCATCTCTACAAAAAAATAAAAATTAGCCAGGCATGGTGGCACGTGGCTGTAGTCCCAGCTATTTGGGAGTCTGAGGTGGGAGGATTGCGTGAGCCCAGGAGGTTAAGGCTGCAGTGAGCCGTGATTGCACCACTGTACTCCAGCCTGGGTGACAGAATGAGGCTTTGTCTCAAAAAAAAAAATAAGTGAAAAGAACTTACTGAGCCCCAGTCCCCAAGGTATGTTAACACCAGTCCTTACCTTAGCGCTGGAAGTGGGTACTATCATTATCCCCATCTCATAGATGAGAGAGCTGAGCTCACGGAGGTAGTCTGGCTGGCCCAATTACAAAGAGGGACTGACTCTTCAAGCCAGTGCTCTTTCTCCTAATTCATATTAGCCCCTGGGCTTGGAGGGTTCAGAGGGGAGAAAAGTGATTTAAAGCATGAACTGGAGCCAGCTGACCTGGATTCAAGTCTTGATTCAGCCATTACTGGCTGTGTGTCCTTGGGCAAGTCACTTTCCCTCTCTGAACTTGTTTCCCTTCTGTGAGGATTAAACAGTTTACCGTCATGTCACATGCTTAGAACAAGGCCTGTTTAATCGTGAGCACTCAAGAGATGTCAGGTATTTTTTAAAAATATACATTAAATTGTAATAGAGACAGGGTCTCGCTATGTTGCCCAGGCTGGTCTCAAAGGCCTGGGCTCAAGTAATCCTCCCACTTTGGCTTCCCAAAGTGCTGGGATTACAGGCAAGAGCCACTGCGCCTGGCCAGGTATTTTTATAGTACTGTTCTCAACATTGTCGTCCCCAGTTTCAAGCTCAGAGTGGTTCCTTCCCCCAGCTAGTGGGTCTAGTCCTCCCCCGAAGGACAAAGCCCAGCCACCCTGTGCTCGCATCTCCAGCAGAAGCCCGTTGGAGTCAGTTCTCATGGGTTATCCCAGGGCAGTGGCTGTGATCAGAGTTGATCACATTGCCAGAGCTGATCTTAGGAGAAGAGGCAGAGCCACAGGACTGGTGTGGCCCGGATCCAAGGCAAGGCTGTGGCGGGCGGGCGGCCTCCCAGTTCGGGATGTTCCCAGCGCGTTCCCACCGCTCACACTTGGAGGGAGAAGGGCCTCAAAATAGCTGCTGCTTCCCCAGCACGGCGCTAGGCCAGGGACAGGAATAGACATCTGGGGGTGGCCGCTGCAGCCTCCCTCAAGGACCCTGGGGGGCTGGAAATAGGCAGAGGCCAGACCCCCACCAATGTGGAGGGGATAGTACAGTTGTCAGTGTGCGGTGACCCGCCTGTGACAGTCCAGCCCATGGAATGTGTTGCCCCAGCTGGAGTTAGCTGGTCAGTGGGTCACCAACTCCAGCCAGATGCTGGCCAAGGCCTGGATTGTTAAACCAATAGGGAGTGTCCTTCAGCCCTGGCTCCTGTGATCCTCTCTGGGAAGGTGGGAAAACTGAGGCCCAGAGAGGTTCACATGCCTGAGATCATGCAGCTGATCTGTTTGGTGAGCAGCAGCCAGACTTACAGGAAAGGCAGGCCCTGGGGCTCTGAGAGCAGTATAGGGCGGTGGCTAAAGGGTTGGAGGACTCAGACTGCCTGGTTAAATCCAGCCTCGGCTACTTATGTCCTGCATGCCCTCGGACCTCAGTTTCATCATCTATAAAATGGGCACAAGGAGAGTACCCACCTCTTTTAATGGTTGTAAAGACTGAGTGAATTATTCTTTGTACTAGTATGATTGTTACTGTGTTTTCCCCAGATTCCCTTTTTTGTTGAGACAGAGTCTTCATCTGTATTGCAGGCTTCGGTGCAGTGGCATGATCATAGCTCACTGCAACCTTGAACTGCTGGGGCTCAAGCGATCCTCCCATCTTGGCCTCCCACGTAGCTGGGACTAACGGTGCATGCCACCATGCCTGGCTAATTTTTATTTCTACTTTTAGTAGAGATGAGGTCTCACTATGTTGCCCAGGCTGGTCTTGAACTCCTGGCCTCAAGTGATCTTCCCGCCTCGGCCTCCTAAAGTGTTGGGATTACAGGTGTGAGCCACTATGCTGGGCCCAGATTCCTTATTCATTCATCCCTAAGGCATTGCTTGAGCCCCTACTGTGTGCCAGGCACAGTGCAAGGCCCAGCTCACAGTAGCTCACAGGGTGAAAAGAAGAAACCTAGTTAACATTTCAGGGAGCCTGCCATGTGCCAGCAACTGTGCTAAGTGATTTTTACATGTTATGTCGTGTATTTCTCATGATAACCTACGAGGGACCATTATCATAACCAGTTTTTTTTTTTTTTTTTTTTTTGAGATGGAGTCTTGTTCACTCTGTTGCCCAGGCTGGAGTACAGTGGCATGATCTTGACTCACTGCAACGTCCACCTCCTGGGTTCAAGTGATTATTCCTGCCTTAGCCTCCCAAGTAGCAGGGATTACAGGCGTGCACTACCACACCCGGCTAATTTTGTACTTTTAGTAGAGACAGGGTTTCACCATGTTGGCCAGGCTGGTCTCAAACTCCTGACCTCAAGCGATCCGCCTGCCTCAGCCTCCCAAAGTGTTGGGATTACAGGCGTGAGCCGCTGCACCTGGCCAGGATACTTTTTTTTTTTTTTTTTTTTGAGACGGAGTCTCGCTCTGTCACCCAGGCTGGAGTGCAGTGGCCGGATCTCAGCTCACTGCAAGCTCCGCCTCCCGGGTTTACGCCATTCTCCGGCCTCAGCCTCCCGAGTAGCTGGGACTACAGGCTCCCGCCACCTCGCCCGGCTAGTTTTTTGTATTTCTTAATAGAGATGGGGTTTCACCGTGTTAGCCAGGATGGTCTCGATCTCCTGACCTCGTGATCCGCCCGTCTCGGCCTCCCAAAGTGCTGGGATTACAGGCTTGAGCCACCGCGCCCGGCCTTTTTTTTTTTTTTTTGAGTCAGAATCTCACTCTGCTACCTAGACTGGAGTGCAGTGGTGCGATCATGGCTCACAGCAGCCTTTACTTCCCTGGGCTCAGATGATCCTCCCACCTCAGCCTCCCAAGTAGCTGGGACTACAGGCATGCACCACCATGCCTGGCTAATATATATGTTTTTAATATATTTTGTGTAGAGATGGGGTTTTTCCATGTTTCCCAGGCCGATTTCAAACTTCTGAGCTTGGGTGATCTGCCTCCTCAGCCTCCCAAAAGCTGGAATTGCAGGTGTGAGCCACTGTGCCTGGCCTGGGACACTCTACTGGGGAGATAGACATGTCGTTCACTTGTTACTGCCCAGGCATTGGGCACTTGGAGGAGGGCTCCACTCCCTCAGCCTGGACATTTATGGCTTCAGCCCCCAGTGGTCCCTCTCTGACCTCTGCTCCAGGCCTCCCAAGTGGCCAGGGCCTTCTTGGGAGAAGAGAGGCTCGGGGAAGCCCACAGCCCTGCCTCACTCATGTCCCAGTCTCATGAGATGTGAGGTCCCCAGCCTGCATTACAGAATTTCCACCTCCCTTCTACTGGGTTTCCCTGAGTACCTACTGTGCCAGGCCTGCACTAGGCTCTGAGAACACAAGAGGACTTTGTCCCTGCCCTGATATTGCTCACTAGGTGGTGAGAGAGACAGGTTGTTAAAAAGGTGGGCCGGGAGCAGTGGTTCACGCCTGTAATCCCAGCACTTTGTGAGGCAGAAGTGGGTGGATCACCTGAGGTCAGGAGTTCAAGACCAGTCCGACCAACATGGTGAAACCCTGTCTCTACTAAATACAAAAGATCAGTCAGGCATGGTGGTAGGTGCCTGTCATCCCAGCTACTCAAGAGGCTGAGGCAGGAGAATCGCTGGAACCCAGGAGACAAGGTTGCAGTAAGCTGAGATCGCACCATTGCACTCCAGCCTGGGCAACAAGAATGAAACTCCATCTCAAAAAAAATAAATAAAATAAAAATAAAAGGCAAGAGCAGCTACTGCTCTGGTAAGAACAGGGTGTAAACGGGTGCCTGGAGGAGGTGCTTAACTCAGCCCAGGTGGTCAGGGAAGGCTTCCTGGAGCTGGTGGTGTCTGAGCTGAGGCCTGAAAGAAAAAGAGCCAGGGGAAGAGAGAGGAGATAGGAAAGAGTGTTGTAGGAAGAGGGAACTGCTTCTGCTAAGGAAGGGATGTGCTGAGTTCCAGGAAGTGTGAGTTGTAGGGGATAGAGGTGTGGGTGAGGGGGACTGGGACTGTGGAGATGGGGAGAGACAGGTCCCTCAGGGCCTTGCTGGGCACACTGAAGGCTTGGATACTGAGTGGAGGGCTGAGAGAATGAGATCAGGAGCTGGAAGGTTCCCTTTGGCTTCAGGGAAGGATAGACCTCAGGTGGCTGGACTGGAGGTAGGGATGCTAGGGAGGAAGCTGCTGCCTGGAGGGAGAAGAGAGACTTGGATGAGGGTGGTGGGGATAGAGAGAAACAGAAACAGGCTTTGTAAAGTGTTTACAGGTAGAACTGGTTACCTCTTGCTGCATAATAAATCACCCCAAAACTGTGTGGCTTAAAACAACAACACTTACTTCTCATGATTCTGTGGGGCGAGAGGGCAGTTCTGCATCACGTGGGGCTGCTGGGATGGCTGGAAGATCTCAAGTGGCCTCACCCACGTGGCTGGCAGTCGTTGTTGGCTGCCGGCTGGGTGCTCAGTTAGGGCTGTTGGTTGGGGGGAGCCTCAGCTTAGTGCATTCACAATGTTGAGCAACCACCACCTCTTCCTAGTTTCACACTTTCCTATCACTCCATACCCATATGGCAATCTCTCCCCATCTTCCCTCCCCCCAGCCGCTGACAACCATGAATCTGCTTTCTGTCTCTATGGGTTTACCTATTCCGGACATTTCAGACACATGGAATCTACAATATGTGCCCTTTGGTGTCTGGCTTCTTTCACTTAGCATGATGTTGTCAGGGTTCACCCATGTTGCAGCAGGCGCCAGCACTTCATTCCTTTTTATGGCTGAATAATATTCCATTGTATGGCTAGACCACAATTTGTTTATCCATTCATCTGATGATGAACATTTGGCTTATTTCCACCTTTCAGCTCTTGGGAATAATGCTGCTATGAGCATTGGTGAACAAGGATCTGTTTGAGTCCCTGCTTTCAGTTCTTTAGGAATGGAATTTCTGTGTCATATGGTAACTCTATGTTTAACTTTTTGAGGAACTGCCAAACTGTTTCCCACAGCAGCTGCACCATCTTCCACTCCCAGCCGCAATGGATGAGTGCAATGGACTGAATGTTCATGTCCTCCCCAAATTCATATGTTGAGATCCTCACCCATGAAGTGATGGCATTAGGAGGTGGGGCCTTCGGGAAGCAAACAGGCCGTGTGAGTGGAGCCGTCATCAGTGGGATGAGTGTGCTTAGAAAAGGGACCCCAGAGAGGCCGGGCGCTGTGGCTCACGCCTGTAATCCCAGCACTTTGGGAGGCTAAGACGGGCGGATCACGAGGTCAGGAGATCGAGACCATCCTGGCTAACACAGTGAAACCCCGTCTCTACTAAAAATACAAAAAATTAGCTGGGCGTGGCGGCGGGCGCCTGTAGTCCCAGCTACTCTGAGGCAGGAGAATGGCGTGAACCTGGGAGGCGGAGCTTGCAGTGAGCCAAGATCGCGCCACTGTACTCCAGCCTGGGCGACAGAGTGAGACTCCATCTCAAAAAAAAAAAAAAAGAAAGAAAGAAAAGGGACCCCAGAGAACATTCTTGCCTTCTCTCCACCATGTGAGGGGACGATGAGAAGTCAACAGTATTCAACCCAGAAGAAGGCCCTCACCAGAACGATGCTGGCCACCGTGATCTCACACTTCCAGGGTCCAAAACTATGAGAAATACATTTCTAGGTTTTGTTGTTGTTTCTTTTTGAAACAGGGTCTCACTGTCGCCCAGGCTAGAGTGCAGTGGCGTACTCTCGGCTCACTGCAACCTCCGCCTCCCAGGCTGAAGCCATCCTCTCTCAGCCTCCCAAGTAGCTGGGATTAGAGGCACAAGCCGCTTCACCCAGCTTAAGCTCTACCTCTTTTTTTTTTTTGTAGATATGAGGTCTTACTATGTCTCCCAGGCTAGAACTCCCGGCCTCAAGCCATTCTCCCGTCTCAGTCTTCTGAGGACCTGGGATTACAGGCGCCCGCCACCATGCCCGGCTAATTTTTGTATTTTTAGTAGAGATGGGGTTTCACCATGTTGGCCAAGCTGGTCTCGAACTCCCGACCTCAGGTGATCAGCCTGCCTTTGCCTCCCAAAGTGCTGGGATTACAGGCACGAGCCACCGCACCTGGCCAGCAGTTGTTATTTCTCTCCCCACTTCTTATTTTATTTTATTTTACATTTCCCTGAAAACTTTTTATTGGCTTTATGGATAGAAATGGGAATTTATTTGCCAGGAAGCATGATCCCATCACACTTCTGCTGGAACCAGCGCATGGCCTCCTCTTTGCTGGTTCTATGTTTGGCCATGGTGCAGCCTGTCCTGCGCTTCTTGTCTGTGATGCTGAAACCTGGCCTACTCAGCACCACACAGAAGTCCAGGCCGTAGAGACCCACACTTGGATCATATTTGATACCCAGATTGATGTGTTGCTGGATCCCAAAATCAAAGTTTCCAGTATCTGAGAAGTTATTTTTTCTCAACTCATACTCCCGTACCTCTAGAGCCTTCTCCAGGATTTCTTCTGCTTTGGCCTCTTGAACTATGCAGCAGACAGCAGTCTTTTCATTTTTCCGGATGCCAAACGATATGACAGTGTATCTGGCTTTGGAAAGCACAGGGTCTGGGCTGCAAGCCACTCCAATGCTTTGGCTACAGGGTGTCACTCTGTCTCGCTCTGTCAACCAGGCTGGAGTACAGTGGCGCCATCTCGGCTTACTGCAACCTCCGCCTCCCAGGCTCAAGCCATCCTCTCTCAGCCTCCCAAGTAGCTGGGATTAGAGGCACAAGCCGCTTCACCCAGCTTAAGCTCTCTTTTTTTTTTTCTTTTTCTTTTTGTAGATATGAGGTCTTACTGTGTCTCCCAGGCTAGAACTCCTGGCCTCAAGCACTCCTCCTGCTTCAGCCTCCCAAAGTGCTGGGATTACAGGTGTGAACTGCTGCACCTGGCCAATCTCTCCTTCTTTTTTTTGTTTTTGAGACAGAGTCTTACTCTGTCGCCCAGGCTGGAGTACAGTGGTACAATCTCGACTCACTGCAAGCTCCGCCTCCTGGTTCAAGTGACTCTTTTGCCTCAGTCCCCCAAGTACCTGGGACCACTGACGTGTGCCACCACTCCTGGGTAGTTTTTGTACTTCCAGTAGAGATGGGGTTTTACCATGTTGGCCAGGCTGGTCTCAAATTCCTAACCTCAGGTGATCTGCCTGCCTCAGCCTCCTAAAGTGCTGAGATTACAGGCGTGAGCCACTGTGCCCAGCCTCAAGCTCTACCTCTTGATGAGAGGTCAGCATGCCCTTACAGGGTGGTCGGGGGAATGGTTGGGGGCCGTCTTTGGAGAGAGTCTACTAGAGGAAGTCTTGGTAATAAGTTGACTGTAAGGGGTTGGAGAGAACAAGAGCAGAAAAAGGCAGGCAGGGTGTCATCCACATTTCTGGGTTGAGCCACTGGGCAGTTAGAGAAGCCTGGGGAGGAGCAAGAATGAGGTGAAGGAAATCATTCAGTCATGGACATACTGAGTTTGAGCTCCCTTAGGCATCCAGGCCCCAGGAGCCCTGGGAATCAAATGAATGATAAACAAAACATGGAAGGGTACTTACAAGGGCTTATTGAACAAATATATTCAATAAATATTTATGGAACACTTTATGCTAATACTACCTAACACTTATGTGGTGCTAGCCATGGGTCAGGCACTTTGCATTAAAAAAAAATTGAGTTATAACATACATACGGTAAAATGCATAGATCTATGGTGGTGGTGGTATTATTTTTGAGACAGAATCTCAAGAGTGAGATTCCAACAGAGTTGCCCAGGCTGGAGGGCAGTGGCATGATCCTGGCTTACTGCAACCTCCACCTCCCAGGCTCAAGCGATTCTGCTGCCTCAGCCTCCCGAGTAGCTGGGATTACAGGCGCGTGCCACCACACCTGGCTAATTTTTGTATTTTATTAGAGATGGGGTTTTGCCATGTTGGCCAGGCTGGTCTCGAACTCCTGAGCTCAAGTCATCCACCCGCCTTGGCCTCCCGAAGTGCTGGGATTATAGGCATGAGCCACTGTGCCCAGCCTACAGTGTACATCATTGAATTTTATATGTCACCTCCCGGGTAAAGATACAGAACATTTCCAGCCCCAGGAAGCCCCCTCTCAGCCATGTTATATTTAATTTTCACAGTGACCCTATGAGGTAGGGAGCGTGATTATTCCCATTTTTCAGATGATGAAACTGAGATTTAGGTGAAGCCACTTTCCCAAAACCACACGGCGGTAGAGTCTGGACTCTAATTTAGGTCTATATGACTAGGAACGTGGACCCCTTTCCAGCCCCCCGAGATTTCTCCCTAAGGCCAGACTCTTGACTCTCAGACCATCTGAGAGCAAGCTGGGGAACACTCCATTCCCTCACTGGGCTGGGACTGGACTCAGGCCTTGGCGGGGCACCCTAGGGCAGGAGCTAGGTGGTCCAGCCTCCACTGGAGAATGGGAGACCCTCATTTGTGGCTCTATGGGAGGTACAGGGCCAGGGAGGATGTGGATTTAGGTTGAAGAGGGAAGAATGAGATGGGCCTTTCCATGTCCCCATCAGTCAGGGAGGGGCCACCTGTGGGTGGTGCTGGCTGAGGATACACAGCAGGTTCCAGCTGCACTCATTTCCCAGCAATGGGCCCTGGGGAAGGTCAGCTTTGCCCGCGCCTCGTCGGCCTGATAGGGGAGAGGAGGGGAGCCACGCCTGTCAGTACGACTTTAGGCCCTGCTTCCCAAGCGTCCCTCAGACCTGCCAGGAGGATCCTGGGAATGTCCGCTGGGCCTCCTTGAGGAGGACAGACGAGGCTCCTTCCCAACCCCACGTGTCTGCCCTGCGCACCGCTCTGACCTCTACTATCCTCTCCTCAAGCTAAAACTGACCTCCTTGCTCTTCTCCTAACCTGTGAAGCCCCTACTTGCCTCAGGGCCTTTGCACTCAATCTGGAATCTTCTGCCTCCTGGATTTTGCGTGGCAGATGTCTTCTCATTTGTCCTGGCTCAAACGTCACCTCTTTAGAGGGCTCTTCCCTGGACAAGTTGCCCTATTTAGTGCTCTCCTCACCAGCCGGCACAATGGTGCCAGATGGCCTGGATTTGAATCACAGCTCCACCTGCTCCAATGCTGTGTGGCATTGGGCAGGTTACTTAACTCCTCTGTTAAGCCACAATTTCCTCAGCTGTAAAGTGGGGGTGGTGATTACAGCCTCATCGGGTGGTAGCAAGGATCAAATTATTTAACATCTGTTGGCAATGCCTGACCCATAGCAGATGCTTTATACATGTTAGCTTTTATTCACGTAAATGCTTATTCCATGCTGAAATGATCCTCGGTATTGATTTGTTTACTTGGTTTTTCCGTCTCCCCCAATTAAAATGAGCCCCATGAGACTGAGTGGGGTGGCTCACACCAGTAATCCCAGCACTTTGGGAGGCCAAGGCGGGTGGATCACTTGAGGCCAGAAGTTTGAGACCAGCCTGGTCAACATGGCGAAACCCTGTCTCTACTAAAAATAGAAAAAATTATCCGGGTGTGGTGGCAGGCGCCTGAATCACAGCTACTCAGGAGGCTGAGGCAGGAGAATCACTTGAACCCAGGAGGTGGAGGCTGCAGTGAGCTGAGATCGCACCATAGAACTCCAGCCTGGGTGACAGAGCGAGATCCCATCTCAAAAAAAAAAAAAAAAAAAAAAAAAAAAGAATGAGCCCCATGAAGATGGTGGTTTTGTCTGTTTTGTTCACCCCTGTATCCCCGGTACTCCAACACTGCCTGGCACACAGTGATAAATGCTGGTTGAGTAATCAAATGAGTAAACGAGGTTACTAAACGTTGATTAAATAATTGAATAAATGAATAAACCGGGTGACTGGATTATTCTATCTGCAGCTCCCTGAACGTGCCATGCTCGCTCTCATTTCCCGACCTTTGCTTTTGCTGTTCCCTCTGCGTGGAACTATTCACCAGGGGAAGGGAGGGAAGCGACAAAGGGGAGACCGCCTGGCAGCGGCCCAGGTCCCTCTCTTGTCCTCTTTTCACTGCCGCCCACACCAGACACTCACCAGAGAACCAGGGAGCAAGAATCTAGACTCTCCAGGACTCGAGTCACCTGTTACCACCACTTGTTCTGCAACTGGGGAAACTGAGACCCAGAGAGAGGAAAGAACTCAGCCAAGTTTCCACGCTCAAGGGCAGTGCTCTTCCCTCTCCACTGCACATGTCTCACCCAGAGGCTGTTTCCCATGTGCATGCTGTATCTGCCCCTTCATGGGGCCCAGAGAAAGGAAGCAGGTGAAGGGCTGGGCCCTGCCAGTGGGCCACTGCCCTCCTCCCTGCCCACTGAGGAGCGACCAGGGTGGCCCAGGCTAGTGAATACACAAACTTCTGACTTAGACTCACATGGTTCACCATTCTTACACTTTCACTTATTAGCCATGTGACCTTGGGCTCTCTGAGCCTTGGTTCACTACCCTGTAGAATGAGGAGACAAAACCTAACCCTCTGCCCCAAGCATTGCTGGAAATATTTGTTTTGTTTTGTTTTGTTTCTTGAGACAGAGTCTCTCTCTATCACCCAGGCTGGAATCTCAGCTCGCTGCAACCTCCGTCTCCAGGGTTCAAGCAATTCTCCTGTCTCAGCCTCCCAAGTAGCTGGGACTACCGGCACCTGCCACCACGCCTGGCTAATTTTTGTATTTTTATTTATGTTTTTTGAGACGGACTTTCACTCTTGTTGCCCAGGTTGGAATGCAATGGCGCCATCTCAGCTCACCGCAACCTCCGCCTCCCGGGTTCAAGTGATTCTCCTGCCTCAGCCTCCCTAGTAGCTGGGATTTACAGGCCCGTGCCACCACGTCCAGCTAATTTTGTATTTTTAGTAGAGATGGGGTTTCTCCAGGTTGGTCAGGCTGGTCTTGAACTCCCCACCTCAGGTGATCCGACCGCCTCGGCCTCGCAAAGTGCTGGGATTACGGGCATGAGCCACCACGCCTGGCCTAATTTTTGTATTTTTAGTAGAGATGGGGTTTTGCCATGTTGGCCAGGCTGGTCTCCAACTCCTGACCTCAGGTGATCCACTCACCTCGGCCTCCCAAAGTGCTGGGATTACAGGTGTAAGCCACCGCGTCTGGCCCCTGGAAAGATTTCTATTATAATAAAAGTTCACATGCATCAAGCACTTATTCTCAACTCCCCTGTGGGGCAGGTATGAATTTTATCCCCATTTTCTAGATAAGGAAATAACTCTTCCGAGGTCACACAGCTAGCAGGAGGTAGAGCAGGAATTCCAGTCCAGGCAGGCTGACTTCAGAGCTCACATGCTTAGCCATATGCGACAGCATCAGGCATATAATAGTAGGTGCTCAATAGATATTAGCTACTGGTGACCCTCTGACCAAGGCCCTAGGAAGACCTTGCTTTCATGTTGGTACCGTTTTCCAGGACAAACCACATCTTTTGTTTATTTTCTTCCCTTCTAATCCCTGCTTGGAGACACAAGGCCTCTTAGCAGCCCCTGTCTGAGGGATTTTCGGATTATTCCCACCTTGATTAGTTCCAGTTTCTCCTGCAGAAGCAGGAGCTATTTTGGGGCCTTGATGGCTCCCTCTGGCTGCCTGTGACCTCCGGCCCATTGCAGACACCTCTCCCTTCACCTGCACGGCTCATTAGCTGCATTCTGCTGCTCGGCTGCTGCTTTCCGTGCCCTGCAGTTCCCAGCCCTACCTCGAGGGCCAGCATCTGCTCCCCTCCTCCCGGACCCCACAGCCACTCCGGCCACCCCACTATTTTGCAGGGATAGAGGCTGTTACCTGTTTCTTTTTTTTATTACCATTTTAATTTTTTATTTTTTGAGATGGAGACTCACTCTGTTGCTCAGGCTGGAGTGCAGTGGCGCGATCTCCGCTCACTGCAACTGCCGCCCCCCAGGTTCAAGCGATTCTCCTGCCTCAGCCTCCCGAGTAGCTGGGACTATAGGCATGCGCCACCATGCACCGCTAATTTTAATTTTGTCATCTGTGTCCTAATCCTCAACCCCCAGTTTTGCCTCAGAGCAATGACCCTCCCTCCAATTCCAGGATTTTCCCAGACTTGAGCAAAAGCTCACACACCATTTGGATGCAAATGTGTTTGGCTGGTGTTCCCACTCCCTGTTCCTGTGGGAACCCAGTCCTCAATGTCATTTGGCCTGGGGCAGGAGCGGTAAAAACTCCTAAGGATGCATTTTATGTGATGTATATTTTACCACAATTAAAATTCCCAAGGGGTCACAGGACGCCTCCCCGCCTCTGCCACCATGTTATGTCACCATGCGTGGGGCCCACGTCACAGGCATGGGGCGTGGGTTCTGTGGTAGCTGTCTGTTCTCTCTCTGCTCCTGGCTCTTCTTTCCAGCTCTGCGCTCTGCCTCTGCCAGGGCCGCCTGCAGGCCTTGCTTGCTTTTCAAAAATAACTCTTGAGTCTCTCACTGAGCTTGGGGGCTGCTTCCTGGGTGTCCCGGGCTGTGTGTGAATCCTTCCAGTGCAAAACTTCCTGAAGCTTAGACTCTGGACTGGGCGAGGGAACTGGTCACCATTGTCTGGCTGAAGTAGTTCAGATACTTACCTGCTGTTCCAGCACCTATGGTAAGGGCAGGTGGGTCCTTCCCAGTGCCACCAAGTCATTCGTTCACTCATTAATTCAGATATTTATCAAGCATCCACTAGTGTCTATTGGCTGCTGAGCACACCCCCAGGTGGCCCCTGTTGGTTTCCCATTTGCTCCTCTTTGAATTTCCATTTTCTTCTCTAAAGTAGGGGTTCTCCTTTTTTTTTTTTTTTTTTTTTTTTTTCTGTTAGCTCACTGCAGCCTCTACCTCCTGGGCTCCATTGATCCTCTTACTTCAGCCTCCAGAGTAGATGGGACTACAGGCAGTTGCCACCACGCCCAACTAATTTTGTTTATGTTTTGTAGAGATGGGATCTCTCTATATTGCCCAGGCTGGCCTCAAACCCCTGGGCTCAAGGGATCCTCCTGCTTCAGCCTCCCAAAGTGCTGGGGTTACAGGCATGAGCCACTCCGACTGGCTAGATAGGGGTTCCTAAATTGGGGTGGCCATCAGTCCCAGAGGGAAACAGATGGCATGCTCAAATTGAGTGACTTAAGGAAGGCTGACTAAAGGGATCATTTAGATGTGGACAGGGTGTACAGAAATTGCAGGGGATAGCCCTCCCATTATAACCAATAAATATTGTTACCTCCTTAGGCATGGCGGGAGCAGTTCCCACTAGCCAGAAAGTTATGTGGAGAGGGTCACTTTAAGAGAAGCTGTTGGCCTGATGAGGCGGCTCATGCCTGTAATCTCAGCACTCTGGGAGGCCAAGGTAGGCGGATCACTCGACATCAGGACTTCGAGACCAGCCTGACCAACATGGTGAAACCCTGTCTCTAATGAAAATACAAAATTAGCCGGGCGTGGTGGCACGCGCCTGTAGTCCCAGCTATTCAGAAGGCTGAGACAGGAGAATCGCTTGAACCTAGGAGGTGGAAGTTGCAATGAGCCAAGGTTGCACCGCTGCACTCCAGCCTGAGTGACAGAGCAAGACTCTGTCTGAAAAAAAAAAAAAAAGAGAGAAAAAGAAAAAAAAAAAAAGAAGTTGTTACCTTCTGTTAAGGGACACAGCCAGCCTGAGGTGCCCTTCAGGAGGAAGCAGATGCATAAATATCCTGAGTCACTGCACCTTCTCCCTTTAGTCTCCTCTCGGAGGCTCCTCCTTGGCCAAACCAGATTCAAAGCCAGAGGATATGGAAGGCTGTTGAGTCTGAACAGCTGAGTCTCCTTGGGCACAGAGCAGGCTGGGGAAGTGCTCCGGATGGGCAAATGGAGGATATCGGACCACTTCCCTGCTAGTAGTTACAGGGGTAGGAATAGTAAGTGATAGAATACATGCTTAATAAATATTAGCTACTATACTGGTAGTGTTTATATTAGTTTATTGACTCCTATGTAACAAATTACCCCAAAACTTAATGGCTTTAAACAATAATATTTATTACCCTAATTGGTTTCTGTGGGCCAGGAATTGGAAGCAGCTTAACTGAGCGGTTCTGGCTCATGAAGTTGTAGTCATGGGTACAAAAAAAAAAAGCTAGAAAGAAAGAATGACAGCCTGGGCAACATGGCAAAATCCCGTCTCTTCCCCTCAGCCACACACAAAAATTAGCCAGGTATGGTGGCACATGTCTGTAGTCCCAGCTACCTGGGAGGTTGAGGTGGGAGGATGGCTTGAGCCTGGAGATCAAGGTTACAGTGAGCTGAGATCGTGCCACTGCACTCCAGCCTGGGTGACAGAGTGAGACCCTGTCTCAAAAAAAAAAAAAAAAAAGTGAATGAATGAATGAATAAGACCTAGTATTTGATGGCACAACAGGGTGTGACTATGGTCAATTATGTCTATCTATCTATCTATCTATCTATCTATCTATCTATCTATCTATTTGAATAATGTATATATTTAAATTGTTGTTGCATTTTAGCTTTTCTATTTTTGATTTAATTTAATTTTTTTTTGATTTGGAGTCTTGCTGTCACCCAGGCTGAAATGCAGTGGTGAGATCTCACCTGCAACCTCCATCTCCTGGGTTCAAGCGATTCTCCTGCCTCAGCCTTCTGAATAGCTGGGACTACAGGCATGCGCCACCATGCCCAGCTAATTTTTTTGTATTTGCAGTAGAGATGGGATTTCACCATGTTGGCTAGGCTGGTCTCAAACTCCTGACCTCAGATGATCCACCCGCCTCGGCCTCCCAAAGTGCTGGGATTACAGGCATGAGCCACCACACCTGGCCTAATAATTTAATTGTACATTTTAAAATAACTCAGAGAGTGTAACTGGATTGTTGCAACACAAAGGATAAATGTTTGAAGGGATAGGTACCCCATTTTCCATGATGTGATTATTTCACATTACATGCCTGCATCCAGACATCTCACGGTACCCCAAATATATATATGCCTACTATGTACCCACAGAAATAAAAAAAATTAAATTAAATACTTAGGTTAAAAAAAATGTCAGCCAGTCACCCAAAGGCTTGCCTGGGGTTGAAGGATGTACTCGGCTCACCCACATGGCTGGCAGGCTGGTGCTGGCCTCTGGCAGGATTTAGTTCCTTGCCATTCAGACCTTTCCATTAGGGCTGCTTGAGTGTCCTCATGACATGGTGGTTGGTTTCCCCATGAAAGAGTGATCAGGCCAGGCGCAGTGGCTCACGCCTGTCATCCCAGCACTTTGGGAGGCTGAGATGGGTGGATCACTTGAGGTCAGGAGTTTGAGACCAGTCTGGCTAACATGATGAGACCCAATCTCTACTAAAAATATAAAAATTAGCTGGGCATGGTGGCGGGCGCCTATAATCCCAGCTACTTGGGAGGCTGAGGCAGGAATCACTTGAACCTGGGAGGTGGAGGTTGCAGTGAACCGAGATCGCACCACTGCACTCCAGCCTGGGTGACACAGACTCCATCTTAAAAAAAAAAAAAAAAAAAAAATTCCATTTAAGTCTCAAGAACCCTATGGGGCTATCTAAAAAAAACAAAAACAAAGATCCTATAAAAGAATGATTATTACTTTACCATGAAAGGAAGTATTATTCTCACTTTTCAGATGATAAAATAGAGTCACAGAAAAGTGAAATAGGTTGCCCAAGACTGTAAACTAGGAAGTGGCAGAGCCAAGAATTGAACCCAGGTGAAGTCCCTTCCCTTCCCTCCCCTTTCCTCCCCTCCCCTCGCCTTCCCTTCCCTTCCCTGATTGAGTCTTGCTCTGTCGCCAGGCTGGGGTGCAGTGGCGTGATCTCGGCTCACTGTGACCTCCACCTTCCTGGTTCAAGCAATTCTCCTGCCTCAACCTCCCCAGTAGCTGGGATTACAGGCATGCGCCACCACGCCCAGCTAATTCTTGTATTTTTAGTACAGACAGGCTTTTACCATGTTGGTCAGGATGGTCTTCATTTCCATCTTGTGATCTGCCCGCCTCAGCTTCCCAAACTGCTGGGATTACAGGCGTGAGCCACCGTGCCTGGCCGTGAAGTTTTTTTTTTTTGAAATGGAGTCTCATTCTGTTGCCCAGGCTGGAGTGCAGTGATGTGATCTCAGCTCTCTGCAACCTCCACCTCCCAGGTTCAAGCGATTCTCCAGCCTCATCCTCCCAAGCAGCTGACTTTGAGTCAGTGGACTGCGAGAGGCAGACCCACCCTCAATCTGGGTGGGCACCATCTAGTCAGATGCCAGTGCAGCTAGGATAAAGCACACGCCACCACCTCTAGCTAATTTTTGTATTTTTAGTGGAGACGGGGTTTTCACCATGTTGGCCAGGCTGGTTTCGAACTCCTGACCTCAGGTGATCCACCCACCTCGGCATCCCAAAGTGCTGGGATTACAGGCATCTTTGTAGTCCATCCTCCTGGCCCTGTTCTAGATAATCACCCATCTGCTATCTGTCACTACATTCAACTGATAAGAACAGATACTGCCAGCACGGTGGCTCACACCTGTAATCTCAGCATTTTGGGAGGCTGATGCATGCAGATAACCTGAGGTCACGAGTTTGAGACCAGCCTGGTTTCAAACGATCCTCTTGCCTTAGCCTCCTGAGTAGCTGGGACTACATGTGCGTACCACCATGCCCAGCTAGTTTCCTTTTTCTTTTTCTTTTTTTTTTTTTTTTTCTGTAGAGATGGGGGTCTCACTATGTTGCCCAGGCTGGCCTCAAACTCCTGGCCTCAAGCAATTCTCCTGCCTTGGCCTCCCAAAGTGCTGGGATTACAGGTGTGAGCCACTGTGCCTGGCCTGATAATTACTTATTTTTTATTGCTCAGTACTATTCCACCATATAAATATAACACAAGTCATTTATTCAGGTCTCTTGTTGAGCGACATTTGGGTTGTCTCCAGTTTGGGGCGCTTCTGAGTAAAGCTGCTATGAAGTTCATGTATGCCTTTTGTGTGGACAGATATTTTCATTTGTCTCAGGCAAATAGCTAGGAGAATTACTAGATCATATGGGGAGTGTATATTTAACTTTATAAGAAACTGCCAAACTTTTCCAATGTAATTGTGCCATTTTACACTCCCACCAGCAGCTTATGAGAGCTCCAGTTGCTCCATGTCCTCACCAACACTTTGTATCATCAGTCTTGTTAATTTTAGCCATTCTAGTCTGTGTGTAGTGGTGACTTATTATGGTTTTAATTTGTACTCCCCTGCCAACTGAAGATATTGAGCATCTTTTCATCATGCTTATTTGCCATTTGTATGTCTTCTTCTGTAAAGTATTTGTTCAATTATTTAGCCTTTTTTTTTTTTTACTGGGCGTGATGGTTAATATTGAGTGTCGACTTCATTGGATTGAAGGATGCAAATTATTGTTCCTGGGTGTGTCTGTGAGGGTGTTGCTGAAGGAGATTAACATTTGAGTCAGTGGATTGGGAGAGGCAGTGGATTAGGAGAGGCAGACCCACCCTCAGTCTGGGTGGGCACCATCTAATCAGATGCCAGTGCAGCTAGGATAAAGCAGGCAGAAGAAAGTGGAATGAGCAGACTCCCCGAGTCTTCCGGCCTTCATCTTTCTCCCATGCTGGATGCTTCCTGCCCTCAAACATCAGACTCTAAGTTCTTCAGGTTTTGGACTCTTGGACTTACACCAGTGTTTTGCCAGGATCTCTTGGGCCTTTGGCCACAGACTGAAGGCTGCCACTGGGAGCTTCCCTACTTTTGAGGTTTTGGGACTCGGACTGGCTTCCTTGCTCCTCAGCTTGCCGACGGCCTATTGTGGGACTTCACTTTGTGATCGTGTGAGTCAAAACTCCTTAATAAACTCCCCTTCATATATACATCTATCCTATTAGTTCTGTCCCTCTAGAGAACCGTGACTAATACAGATTTTGGTACCGAGAATGGGGTGGTTCTAAAGGAACAGAATTTTTTTTTTTTTTTTTTTTGAGACGGAGTCTCACTCTGTCCCCCTTGCTGGAGTGCAGTGGCCGGATCTCAGCTCACTGCAAGCTCCGCCTCCCGGGTTCAGGCCATTCTCCTGCCTCAGCCTCCCGAGTAGCTGGGACTACAGGCGCCCGCCACCTCGCCCGGCTAGTTTTTTTGTATTTTTTTTTAGTAGAGACGGGGTTTCACTGTGTTAGCCAGGATGGTCTTGATCTCCTGACCTCGTGATCCACCCGTCTCGGCCTCCCAAAGTGCTGGGATTACAGGCTTGAGCCACCGCGCCCGGCCTTTTTTTTTTTTTTTGAGATGGAGTTCTGCCCTTGTCGCCCAGGCTGGAGTGCAGTGGCACAATCCTGGCTCACTGCAACCTCCGCCTCCCGGGTTCAAGTGATTCTCCTGCCTCAGCCTCCTGAGTAGCTGGAATTACAGGCTCCTGCCTAGCTTTTTTTTTTTTTTTTTTTTTTTTTTTTGGTATTTTTAGTAGAGATGGGAGTTGGTCAGGCTGATCTCGAACTCCTGACCCCAGGTTATCCACATGCCTCAGCCTCCGAATGTGCTGGGATTACATGCGTGAGCCACTGCGCCCAGCTGAGGAACAGAATTTTAAGGATGGATTTTTTTTAGTTGGTTTTGGGGTTTCTGGAGTTGGCTGCTTAATCTGATTAGACCCCAAAATGCTGAGGACTCTACTTCTAATAGTATGGAGAAGACTGATAGTCCTTGATGTGAACTGTTCAGAAAGTTATGCAAAATAGGGCCAGGTGTGGTGGCTCACGCCTGTAATCCCAGTACTTCGAGAGGCCGAGGCGGGCGGATCACAAGGTTGAGAGATTTGAGACCATCCTGGCCAACATGGTGAAACCCCGTCTCTACTAAACATACAGAAACTAGCTGGGTGTGGTGGCACTTGCCTGTAGTCCCAGTTACTCGCAGGAGAATCGCTTGAACCCAGGAGGCGGGGGTTGCAGTGAGCATAGATCACACCATTGCACTCTAGCCTGGTGACAGAGCAAAACTCCATTTCAAAAAAAAAAAAAGAAAGAAAGTTATGCAAAATAAATGCTTTTGATACTCCTGATCCACCACTAATGAGAGGGAAGGAGTTTAGTGACGCTATACATAATACCTTTGGCCATATGTGGAGAACCAAGGAATATAATGAAGTTGGTTGATTGCTCCTAAGTTTGCTGGACAAAGTGACGAAAGGAAAGGATAAGCTCAGGGATTCTAACTCCTGGCTCCAGAAGCACATACTGAGCCCCAAGTCTTTTAAGATTGTCCTGAGTTGAGGCGGAGCTTGCAGTGAGCCGAGATCCGGCCACTGCACTCCAGCCTGGGCGACAGAGCGAGACTCTGTCTCAAAAAAAAAAAAAAGATTGCCCTGAGTGAAAGTCCTATCTCCCGTAGACAACAGGCTGAAATTGTGGAAAATCAGACACACGCTTTTATCATGAGAGTGGCTGACCTGCAAGGAAAGGCACACGTTCAGTTTCACCAGGTGTCTACTGTTTTTTTTTTTTTTTTTTTTTTTTTGAGACGGAGTCTCGCTCTGTCGCCCAGGCTGGAGCACAGTGGCGGGATCTCAGCTCACTGCAAGCTCCGCCTCCCGGGTTCACGCCATTCTCCTGCCTCAGCCTCCTGAGTAGCTGGGACTACAGGCGCCCGCCACTTCGCCCGGCTAGTTTTTTGTATTTTTAGTAGAGACGGGGTTTCACCATGTTAGCCAGGATGGTCTCGATCTCCTGACCTCGTGATCCACCCATCTCGGCCTCCCAAAGTGCTGGGATTACAGGCTTGAGCCACCGTGCCCGGCCTCAGGTGTCTACTGTTAAAGTTAGGGCATTGATTGGAAAGGAATGGGACTCTGCAACTTGGAATGGGGACATTTGGGAGGAACCTGATGAATACAGGGGCACTGAGCATGTAAACTCTGATGAGCCTTTTTTGCCAGAGGAAACAGCCTCCCCACCCTTAGTGGTGACAACATCCCCTCCCCACCCATGCTGCCATCAGCCTTTCCACCTTTGTCTGACGAGATTAACCATGCACTGCCTGAGGCAACAGTGATGGCCTCCCCTGAGGCAGTTGCCAGGCAAGACAATGCTGATTCTCCTCAGGACCCACCCCCAACACCCCTGTTTGCTTCTAGACCTGTAACTAGACTCAAGTCCTGGCAGGCCTCTAGAGGTGAGGTTCAGAGTGTGACCCTCAAGGAGTTGTGCTACACTCCAAAAGAACTGCTTGAGTTTTCTAACTTATATAAGCAAAAATCTGGAGAACAGGCATGGGAATGGGTATTAAGGGAGTGGGATAATGGTGGAAGGAACATAAAGTTGGATCAGGCTGAATTTATTGATATGGGCCCACTAAGCAGGGATCCTGCATTTAATGTTGCAGTATGGGGAGTTAAAAAAATGTTTTGTTTATTTGCTTGGTTAGCTGAAATGTGGATCAAAAGATGACCCACTGTGAGAGAGCTGGAAATGCCTGATCTCCCTTGGTTTAATATAGAGGAAGGGATCCAAAGGCTTAGGGAGTTTGGGATGCTAAAGTGGATTAGTCACTTTAGACCTACTCATGCCAGCTGGGAGGGTCCAGAAGACATACTCTCCACCAATACTTTGTGAAATAGATTCGAGAGGGGAGCACCTGCCTACTTGAGGAGCTCTGTGATTGCTCTTCTCTGTATGCCAGATCTTACAGTGGGAACAACAGTCACTCAATTAGAAAATTTAAATGCAATAGGATTAATTGGATCCCGAGGTGTCAGGGGCCAAGTGGCGGCACTCAACTGTCAGAGGCAAGGTGGGCATAGTTACCATAATGGACAGCAGAGGCAAAGCAGCAATCAGAATAGTCTGACTTACGTAGAGCTCTGGCATTGGCTAATTAATCACAGTATTCCTAGAAGTGAAATTGATAGGAAGCCTACTGCATTCTTACTTAATTTGTGTAAGCAGAAAACTTCCAGGTCAAGTGGACAAAAGACTAATTTGAATTATAAAAACAGAGAATCACAGCCTCCCCTCAATCAATTTCCAGACTTGAACCAGTTTACAGACCCAGAACCCCTTGAATAAGGGGAGGCCAAGTCCCTTTGAGGAAGAACCCCACTACCTTACCGACAATTTATACCGTTAATCTTTCTTCCATCCTTCCCCAGGCAGACCTCCCCAGGGTAACTGTGCACTGGGGAAAGGGGAATGATCAGACTTTTTGGGGACTACAGGACACTGGCTCTGAGCTGACATTGATTCCAGGGGAATCGAAACATTGTGGTCTTCCAGTTAAAGTAGGGGCTGATGGAGGTCAGGTAATTCATGGAGTTTTAGCTCAGGTCCAACTTACAGTGGGTCCAGTGGGTCCCCGGACTCATCCCATGGTCATTTCCCCAAAGCCAGAATGCATGATTGGCATAGACATACTTAGCGGCTGGCAGAATCCCCACATGGGCTCCCTGACTGGTAGGATGAGGACTATTACAGTGGGAAAGGCCAAATGGAAGCCATTAGAGCTGCCTCTACCTAGAAAAATGGTAAATCAAATACAACATTGCATCTCTGGAGGATTGTAGCGATTAGTGCCACCACCAAGGACTTGAAAGATGCAGGGGCGGTGATTCCCACCACGTCCCCATTCAACTCTCCTATTTGGCCTGTGCAGAAGACAGATGGATCTTGGAGAATGACAGTGGATTACTGTAAGTTTAACTAAGTGGTGACTCCAATTGCAACTGTACCTGTACTAGATGTGGTTCCATTGCAAATTAACACATTAACACATCTCCTGGTACCTGGTATGCAGCCATTGATTTGGCAAGTGCATTTGTCTCCGTTCCTGTCCATAAGGCCCATGAGAAGCAATTTGCCTTCAGCTGGCAAGGCCAGCAATATACCTCCACTGTCCTACCTCAGGGGTATATCGACTCTCTGGCTTTGTGTCATTATCTTGTTCGCAGAGATCTTGATCGTTTTTCCCTTCCACAAGATATCATACTGGTCCATTACACTGATGACGTCATGCTGATTGGATCCAGTGAGCGAGAAATAACAAACACACTCAACTTATTGATGAGACATTTGCATGCCAAGGGATGGGAAATAAATCCGACTAAAATTCAGGGATCTTCTACCTCAGTAAAATTTCTAGGGGTCCAGTGGTATGGGGCCTGTTGAGATATCCCCTCTAAGGTGAAGGATAAGTTGCTGCATTTGGCCCCTCGTACAACTAAGAAACAGGCACAACACCTAGTGGCTATTTGGATTTTGGAGGCAACGCATTCCTCATTTGGGTGTGTTACTCTGGAGCATTTATTGAGTGACCCGAAAGGCTGCCAGTTTTGAGTGGGGTTCAGAACAGGAGAAGGTTCTGCAACAGGTCCAGGCTTCAGTGCAAGCTGCTCTGCCACTTGGGCCATATGACCCAGCAGGTCCCGTGGCACTTAAGGTGTCAGTGACAGACAGGGATACTGTTTGGAGCCTTTGGCAGGCTCCCATAGCTGAATCACAGTGGAGGCCTCTAGGATTTTGGAGCAAGGTCCTGACATATTCTGCAGATAACTACTCTCCTTTCGAGAGACAGCTCTTGACCTGTTACTGGGCTTTGGTAGAAACTGAACGTTTGACGATAGGTCATCAAGTCACCATGTGACCTGAACTGCCTGTCAAGAACTGGGTGCTCTCTGACCCATCTAGCCATAAAGTTGGGCATGCCCAGCAGCATTCCATCATCAAAGGGAAGTGGTGTGTACATGATGGGGCTTGAGCAGGTCCTAAAGGTACAAGTAACTTATATGTAGAAGTGGCTCAAATGCTCATGGCCTTCACTCCTGCCACCCTGCCTTCTCTCCCTCAGCCTGCACTGATGGCCTCATGGGGAGTTCCGTATGATCTGTTGACAGAGGAAGAGAAGACTAGGGCCTGGTTCACAGATGGTTCTGCATGATATGCGAGCACCACCTGAAAGTGGACAGCTGCAGCACTACAGCCCCTTTCTAGGACGTCCCTGAAGGACAGCGGTGAAGGGAAATCTTCCCAGTGGGCAGAATGTCAAGTGGTGTACGTGGTTGTGCACTTTGCCTGGATGGAAAAATGGCCAGATGTGTGATTATATACTGATTCATGGGCTGTAGCCAATGGTTTGGCTGGATGGTCAGGGACTTGGAAGAAGCATGATTCAAAAATTGGTGATAAAGAAATTTGGGAAAGAGGTATGTGGATGTACCTGTCTTGAGTGGTCAAAAACTGTGAAGATATTTGTATTCCAGGTGAATGCTCACCAAAGGGTGACGTCAGCAGAGTAGGACTTTAATAATCAAGTAGATAGGATGACTCATTTTGTGGACACCACTCAGCCTCTTTCCCCAGCCACCCCTGTCATCACCTAATGGGCCCATGAACAAAGTGGCCATGGTGGCAGGAATGGAGGTTATGCATGGGCTCAGCAACATGAACTTCCACTCAACAAGGCTGACATGGCTACAGCTACAGCTGAGTGCCCAATGTGCCAGCAGCAGAGACCAACACTGAGCCTTCGATATGGCACCATTCCTCAGGGTGATCAGACAGCTACCTGGTGGCAGGTTGACTATATTGAACCTCTTCTATCATGGAAAGGGCAGTGGTTTGTCCTCACCGGAAGAGACACTCTGGATATGGTTTTGCTTATCCTGCATGCAATGCTTCTGCCAAGACTGCCATCCATGGACTCACAGAGTGCCTTATCCACCGTCATGGTGTTCCACACAGCATTGCCTCTGACCAAGGCACTCACGTTACAGCTAAAGAAGTGTGGTAGTGGGCTCATGCTCATGGAATTCACTGGTCTTACCATGTTCCTCATTATCCCGAAGCAGCTGGATTGATGGAACAGTGGAACGAACTTTTGAAGTCACAATTACAGTGCCAACTAGGTGACAATACTCTGCAGGGCTGGGGCAGAGTTCTCCAGAAGACCATGTATGCTCTGAGTCAGCGTCCAATATACGGTACTGTTTCCCCCATAGCCAGGACTAACGGGTCCAGGGGTGGAAGTGGAAGTGACACCACTCACCGACACCCCTAGTGACCCACTAGGAAAATTTTTGGTTCCTGTTCCCACAACATTATGTTCTGCTGGCCTAGAGGTCTTAGTTCCAGAGGGAGGAACGCTGCCACCAGGAGACACAATGATTCCATTAAAGTGGAAGTTAAGATTGTCACCTGGACACTTTGGGCTCCTCCTGCCTCTAAGTCAACAGGCTAAGAAGAAAGTTACAGTATTGGCTGGGGCGACTGACCCAGACTATCAAGATGAAATCAGTCTACTACTCCACAATGGGGGTAAGGAACAGTATGCGTGAAATACAGGAGATTCCATAGGGCATCTCTTCGTATTCCCGTGCCCTGTGATTAAGGTCAATGGGAAACTACGACAACCCAATCCGGGCAGGACTGCAAATGGCCCAGACCCTACAGGAATGAAGGTTTGGGTCACTCCACCAGGTAAAAAAACCACAACCCACTGAGTTGCTTGCTGAAGGCACAGGGAGTACAGTTTGGGTAGAAGAAGGTAGTCATAATACAACCACGACCACATGACTGGTGGCAGAAACAGGGACTGTAATTGCATTGAATATTTCCTCCTTATTTTGTTAAGAATATGTTTGTGCCTGTATACACTTGTACTAAGAAAATATCTTCATTTTATTTCCTCTCTTTTTCCTTTATCATGTGACATAAGATTTACTGACTTCATATCAGCATTTAAGTGTTAATTTTACGTAACAGCATTTAGGTTAAGGATTAGCGTGCTTCCAGTTGTACAAAGGATAGCCATATTATGTTGGGTGTAATTATGACCTTATTATTGTCTTTATTTGAAGATTATGTATGATTTCAGGAGATGTGTATGGGTTCAAGTTGACAAGGAGTGGACTTGTGATGGTTAATATCGAGCGTCAACTTGATTGGATTGAAGTATGCAAAGTTTTGTTTCTGGGTGTGTCTGAGAGTTTGTTGCCAAAGGAGTTTAACATTTGAGTCAGTGGACTGGGAAAGGCAGACCCACCCTCAATCCGGGTGGGCGCCATCTAATTAGCTGCCAGTGTGGCTAGAATAAAGCAGGCAGAAGAAGGTGGAAGGAACCCACTTGCTAAGTCTTCCAGCCTTCATCTTTCTTCTATGCTGGATGCTTCCTGCCCTCGAACAACAGACTCCAAGTTCTTCAGCTTTTGGATTCTTGGACTTACATCAGCGATTTGCCAGGGGCTCTTAGACCTTCGGCCACAGACTGAAGGCTGCACTGTGGGCCTCCCTACTTTTGAAGATTTGGGACTCGGACTGGCTTCCTTGCTCCTTGGCTTACAGATGGCTTATTGTGGGACTTCACTTTGTGACTGTGTGAGTCAATACTCCTTAATAAACTTCCCTTCATATATACATCTATCCTGTTAGTCCTCTCCCTCTAGAGAACCCTGACTAATACACTGGGTTATTTGTCTTCTTACTTAGTTGTAAGAATTATTTATATATTCTGGATACCAAATATTTATATATTCAGTCTTTTGTCATATTTATATAATACATATTTTCTTTCGATCTGTGGCTTGCAGTTTCATTTTTAAAATGATGTCTTTGGAAGAAGAAATTAAGATTTTAGTAAAGTGCTGTCTGGCAATTGTTTTTATTATTTGTGCTTTTTTTGTGTCCTAAGAAATCTCTGCTTACCCCTAGGCCACCAAGGTTTTTTCTTGCTTTCTTCTAGAAGTTTGTTTGTTTTAGAGACAGAGTCTCGCTTTGTCACCTAGGCTGGAGTGCAGTGGTGCAACCATAACTCACTGCAGTCTTGAACTCCTGGGCTCAAGCAATCTTCCCGCTTTACTCTCTTAAGTAACTGGGACTATAGATGCATACCACCACACCTGACTAATTAAATTCTTTTTTAGTTTTTTCTTTCTTTTTTTTCTTGGTAGACGCAAGGTTTCACTATGTTACTCAGGCTGGTCTTGAACTCCTGGGCTCAAGTGATCCTCCTGCCTCAGCCTTCCAAAGCATTGGAATTACAGGCATGAGCCACTGAGCCTGGCCTTCTAGAAGTTTTGTAGGTTTCATTTTTCCATTAGGTCTCTGATTCATTTTAAGTTAAATTTTGTTTATGATGTGAGGTAGGGGTCATGATTCATTTGTTCCTTCCATACAGATATGTTTCAGTCCCAGCTTCCTTTCCTCATTGAATCACCCTGGCACCTTTGTCAAAAATTAATTGATTGTATGTATGTGGATCTATTTTTGAGCTCACTATTCTGTTTCATGATACACAGCATCATTATACTACTTCCCACACTGTCTTGATTAATGCAGATTTACAATTCTTCTTGAAATCAAGTTGCTCCAACTTTGTTCTGTTTTTCAAAATTGTTTTGGCTACTTTATAATACCTATAGCTAACATATTTAATGCTGAAAGTCTAAACACTTAAACACTTTTCTCCCTAAATTTGGGAACAAGGCAAGAATATCTGCTGTCACTACTTCCATATATTAATAACGTTGTACTGGAGGTCCTAGCCAGGACAATAAGGCAAGAAAAAGAGTGGGAAAAGGCAAAGTGAAATTGTCTTTATTTGCAAATGACATGATTATGCATGTAGAAAATCCTAAGGAATTTATAATACAGCAAAACTATTAGAACCAATAATTTTATTTAGCAAGGTCAAAGGATACAAGGTCGATATATAAAAATGTATTTCTCTACACCAGCAATGAACAATTGGGAAATTAAATGTATAGAAACGTTTATGATAGCATCAAAAAATGTAAAGTACTTAGGGATACAACCAGGTGCAGTGGCTCATGCCTGTAATCCCAGCACTTTGGGAGGCTGAGGTGGGAGGATCGCTTGAGCCCAGGGGTTCAAGACCAGCCTGGGCAGCATAGTGAGACCCCCATCTCTAAAATTTAAAAAAAAAAAAAAAAGCTTGTTTTTTTTTGTAGAAATTATCAAATAGATTCTAAATTGTATATGAAAATGCAAACAAACTATTAATATTTTGAAGCAACCTTTAACAAGTTGAGGAAGTTTTCTTCTATTCTAAACTCTATATTGTCAGAAGTTTTTTTTGTTTTTAACCCACGAATAGGTGCTAATTTTAATTATTTTTTTTTGAGATGGACTCTTGTTCTGTCGCCCAGGCTGGGATGCAATGGTGTGATCTCAGCTCACTGCAACCTCTGCCTCTCGGGTTCAAGCGATTCTCCTGCCTCAGCCTCCTGAGTAGCTGAGATTTACAGACGCATGCCACCCATTTTTTGTATTTTCAGTAGAGACGGGATTTCACTATATTGACCAGGCTGGTCTCAAACTTCTGACCTTGTGATCCACCTGCCTCGGCCTCCCAAAGTGCTAGGTTTACCGGTGTGAGCCACTGGGCCTGGTGAGTAGGTGTTAGTTTTATCAAGAGTTTTTTTCTCATTAATTGACATGACCATGAAGTGAACCCAGATATATAGTCTTTTTTTTTTTCTGTGCTTATGTTTACCCAGTTAACCCAGATGTATTCTTTTTTTAAAAAAAGAAACCTGAGATAAGATTCACATAACATACAACTATTTAAAAGTGAACAGCCAGATGTGGTGGCTCATGCCTGTAATCTAATCCCAGATCTTTGGGAGGCTGAGGCAGGTGGATCACTTGAGGTCAGGAGTTCAAGACCAGCCTGGCCAACATGGTGAAACCCCGTCTCCGCTAAAAATACAAAAATTAGCCAAGAGTGGTGGTGCACACCTGTAGTCCCAGCTACTCGGGAGGCTGAGGCAGGAAGATCGCTTGAACCTGGGAGGCAGAGGTTGCAGTGAGCTGGGACTGCGCCACCACACTCCAGTCTGGGCAATAGAGTGAGACTCTGTCTCTAAATAAATATATAAATAAAATAAAAGTGAACGATTCAGCAACCACCACCTCTACCTAGTTCGAAAACATCTTTATCACCCCAAAGGAAACCCCACACACATTAAATAGTCACTTCCCATTTCCCTCTCCTCCCAGCCTCTGGCAGCCTCTAATCTGCATTCTATCTCTATGGATTTGCCTATCTGGACTCCTCATATAAATAGAATAATTTCATATGTGACCTTTCGCGTCTGGCTTCTTTCACTTAGCATCATGTTTTTGAGGTTCATCTGTGTTGTAGCATGTGTCAACACTTAGTTCATTTTCTTTCTTTCTTTTCTTTTCTTTTTTTTTTTTTTTTTGAGATGAAGTCTTACTCTGTCTCCCAGGCTGGAGTGAAGTGGTGTGATCTCAGCTCACTGCAACCTCCACCTCCTGGGTTCAAGAGATTCTCCTGCCTCAGCCTCCTGAGTAACTGGGATTACAGGTGTGTACCACTATGCCTGGCTAATTTTTGTATTTTTAGTAAAGACAGGGTTTTACCGTGTTGGCCAGGCTGGTCTCGAACTCCTGACCTCAGGTGATCTGCCTGCCTTGGCCTCCCAACGTGCTGGGATCACAGGCGTGAGCCATTGTGCCTGGACTACTGAGTTCATTTTCATGGCTGAATACTATTGCATCACTGTAGGGGTATAACAGGTGATATGGTTTGGCTGTGTCCCCACCCAAATCTCATCTCGAAGTATAATCCCCACATGTAGAGGGAGGGTCCTGGCGGGAGGTGATTGGTTCATGGGGATGGTTCCCCCCATGCTGTTCTCATGATAGTGGGTGAATTCTCATGTGATCTCTTTTATTTTATTTATTATTTTATGTTTTTAATTTTTGAGGCAGGGTCTCACTTTGTCATCCAGGCTGGAGGGCAGTAGTATGATCTCAGCTCACTGCAGCCTCAATCTACTGGGCTCAAGCAATCCTCCTGCCTCAGCCTCACAAGTACCTGGGACTACAGGAACACACCACCATGCTTGGTAATTTTTTTTGTATTTTTTGAAGAGATAGGGTCTTGCCATGTTGCTCAGGCTGGTCTCAAATTCCTGGGCTCAAGCAATCCTCCCACCCTGCCCTCAGCCTCCCAAAGTGCTGGGATTACAGGCATGAGCCACCATGCCTGGGCTCAAGCGATTCTCCTGCCTCAGCCTCCTGAGTAGCTGGGACTACAAGCAAATGCCACCATGCCCAGCTAATTTGTTTTAAATTTTTTGTAGAGATGGTGTCTCACTGTGTTGCTTAGGTTGGTCTTGAACTCCTGGGCTCAAATGATCCTCTTGCCTCAGCCTCTCAAAGTATTGGGATTACAGGCGTTAGCCCCCTTGCTCAGCCCTCGACATATTTTTAACCACTATTCTGTGCTGTCTGCCTGTGTGCCAGGTGCTGTGTTCAGTTCTGCACATACAGTGTGGAAGAACAGAGAACTGGTTTTGCTCAGACTGAACCTAAGTCACTTCTGGAACTTAGTACTCTCTGTGGCGATTATGTATGTCCATCTCAGATCACACAGGGTCCTGTGAGGTCCTGCTCATTCATCTCCATAGCTCCAGTGTCTAGCGCAGTGCTGTTAGCTGAATAGATGAGTTTAATCTGAGAAGGCTTCATGGAGGAAGCAGCTTTGAGTAGAACCTCAGAGCTAGAGGAGTTGAGCAGTGTCCTTCAGCCCACAATGATTACTAACAACAGCCACGGTTTATCAAGCACCTTCCTGTGCCACACAGTACAATGAGCATGTTAATCTCCCAGGGACATCCAGCCAGTGAGGGGCAGAGGACAGCTTAGATTTGAACCCAGACCCACAGCCCTAATGACTACCTTATACTGCCCTTCCAAGCCTGGCTCCAAATTAGGGGTTGGGTCTTCCTACTCTGCATTCTCAATCCCCTGTTTCTCTTTTGCTAGGGACATTTGGATGGGACTAGAGAGTGACAAAATGATGGTCAATGTAGCAAAGCCCGGACTTGGGACACCTTGATGTCTTGGGAAAGACTTTTCACTGCCTCCCCTGCCAGGTCCTTCAGACTCTGGGGGACAGTGCCTTCTGCCCTGTCCTTCGAATCCTTCTTTCCTCCTTCAGCCCCCTCTCCCCCTCCTCCTTCCTTAGCCCCTCTAGTTCATCGGGCTGTGCCGGAATCTGTGGGGAAAGGAGCAGGATTTCAGCTAAATATAAACCAGGCTGTTCCAGTTTCCAAATAGAACAAAGGAGCAGGGTGTTAAGTTGATTTTTATAAATAAAGAGAGAGGGAGTGAGAGAATATTTTTTCGAGATGTTTAATAAAATCGCCTTGGGAGAGGCAGGAAAATCACTGGGCTGCGGTGGGAGGGTTTGCAGGAGGAAGGGGAGGGAGAGGAGGGAGAGTGGGGGATGCTTCCTTCTTTCTGCAGGGATTCTTTTCCTTGGACCAGGGAGAGAAGGTGGTGCAGAGAGGGGTGGAGGAGAATGGGGAGGGGCATGAGTGTCCCTGGGAGGAAGAGGAGGAGGACAGGGAAGGCTTGTCATCATAATAGTTACTGCGCATTATAGAATAGTTCCTGCATATTGAGCACTTACTGTATGCCAAGTTTTATGCCTGATTACTGCATCATCTCATCAAATGCGGTCAGGATTCTCGTCACTTGGAGCTCTGTGATCTAGCACCTGCCTACCTCTCTGACCTCATCTCCTCCCTCTTTCTCCCTAGCTCACTCTACTCCCACTACTGAGGCTCCACACACCAAATTCATCCCTTCCTCAAGGTCTTTGTACCCCCTAGGTCTCACAGCCAGCTCTTTGTCATCATTCAGGTCTCAGAATGAATGTCACTTCCTTCCTGACCACCTTATAGAAAAGAGAGCCCACACCCACACCAGTCAGGATTACATTCCCTTGTTTCATTTTCTTCATTAAGATATCACTTCCAAAACTATTTGCTTGCTTTATTATGTCTCCCTGCTTCCCCCAGCAAAATGAAAGCCCTATAAAAGCAGAAACTTTGGCTGGATGTGGCAGCTGATGCCTGTAGTCCCAGCTCCTTAGGAGGCTGAGGCAGGAGGATCGCTTGAGCCAGGAGGTCGAGGCTGCAGTGAGCTATGAGCCAAGAGGTCGAGGCTACAGTGAGCTGTGGTCACACCACTGTACTCTAGCCTGGGTGACAGAGCAAGATGCTGTCTCAAAAAACAAACAAATCCAGAGACTTTTGTCTCTCTCCTTCACTTCGGTAAGGCCAGGACCTAGACCGGTGCCTGGCACATGGTAGACACTACTTAGTATGTATTTGCTAGATGAATGGATAGGTAAATGAAGCTCAGAGAGGTGAATGGACTTGCCCGAGGTCACACAGCTAGGAAATGACAGAATTCAGGAGGAAGCCCAAATTCGTCTGATCTCCAAATGCATGCCCCACTTTTTTTTTTTTTTTTTTTTTTTACTATTTTGTAAGGCTTCCAGCAGGATGGAAGAGAGGATTAAAGGGGATCACTATGGAACCTTGGAATTTTGGGGGATGATCAGGCACAACCCTGATAGTGGGTCAGTGAAGCCAAATGTTACCATCACCCTCATCCTTAAGCAATGTGTGTATCATATAAAAATGGTTCCACAGGCTGGGCGCGGTGGCTCACGCCTGTAATCCCAGCACTTTGGGAGGCCGAGGCGGGTGGATCATGAGGTCAGCAGATTGAGACCATCCTGGCTAACACGGTGAAACCCCGTCTCTACTAAAAATACAAAAAGTTAGCCGGGCGTGGTGGTGGGCACCTGTAGTCCCAGCTACTCGGAGGCTGAGGCAGGAGAATGGCGTGAACCCGGGAGGCGGAGCTTGCAGTGAGCCGAGATGGTGCCACTGCACTCCAGCCTGGGCGACAGAGTGAGACTCTGTCTCAAAAAAAAAAAAAAAAAGGTTCCACAGACAGATCTCCTTTGTGGGGGCTATTCCATAGTGAGAGTTTTACCCAGTACCACCCAAGGGAGAGCTAGTCTAGGTTTTGGGGAGGTGGCAGAGGGTTTCTCACCTTAGGAACTGGAAGGGATGGCCGGAGGAAGCACGTATTGTACAACTCTACCTGCCCTGCCTTGCCACTCCTTGAATCTTTACTCTTTTACCTCCACACACAGTGGTGAGTCAGGAGTGGGTTGGGCTAAGTGGCTGCACGGGTCTCCGGGGCACCTAGTGATGTGATTATGTCTTCCTGCTGACACCAGGTCCTGCCTCACCAGGGATGTCCAAGGCATAACCGTGAACAAGTCATGGGACTCCCTCGGTGTCTCATTGTCTTCCTGTGTAAGACGGGGCTGGTGAAGCTTGCTTGGCTATGAAGATTATAAATCCTGAATTAGGCCAGGCATGGTGGCTCACACCTGTGATCCCTTGGGAGGATTGCACAAGGCCAGGGGTTTTGAGACCCAGTCTGGGTATCACAGTGAGACTCTGTCTCTACAAAAAACTTTTAAAAATTAGCCATGCATGGTGGTGCGTGCCTGTAGTCCCACCTACTTGGGAGGCTGAGGCAGGAGGATTGCTTGAGCCCAGGGATTTGAGGCTGCCATGAATTATGATTGCGCCATTGCATTCCAGCCAGGGTGATGGAGTGAGACTTAGTCTCAAAAAAAAAAAAAAAAAATTGGGAACTCAAAGAACTTCCAAGCACATGACATGGTAGATGCTCAGCAGAACAGATGAAAACTGTTCTTCTCTTACTTATTATCACCTCTCTTTGGATTATAATCTAATTGAGCACAGGGACCATCACTCCATTAATTGAGCAGCTACTGTACGCCAAGCTCTAGGTTATGCATTTTGTGTGAGTTATCTCATTGAATCCTCATTCTAATTCCATGAAGTAGGTACTATTATTATTATTGTTATCCCCATTTTATGAATGGGAATATTGAGCTCTCAGGGGTGAAGTGGCTGACCCAAGGTCACACAGCCAAGAAGCAACAGAACTAGGCCTGAAATCCAGGCAAGCCCAACTGCGGATCCTGGGCTTTCAAATATTATCCAATCCTGGCTGGGTGCAGTGGCTCATGCCTGTAATCCCAGCACTTTGGGAGGCCGAGGTGGACGGATCACTTGAGTCAGGAGTTCGAGACCAGCCTGGCCAACATGGCGAAACCCTGTCTCTACCAAAACTACAAAAAAGTTAGCCAGGCGTGGTGGCACGCACCTGTAGTCCCAGCTACTTGGGAGACTGAGGCAGGAGAATCGCTTGAACTCAGGAGATAGAGGCTGCAGTGAGCTGAGATCACGGCACTGCACTCCAGCTGGGGCGACAGAGCGAGACTCCATCTTGAAATACATATATAAAATCCAATCCTGTGTCTCAGAACGAAGGAAGTAGTGGGACTGTCTGGTGCTCCAGGAGATAGAGCCTGGCATAAGCGGGGAACAAAGAGGTCAGAAAGGGTCATGGTGAGAAGAGAAGCGGAGGCCTGACCTTGGTGAAGAGGACAAAGAGGGAGCCCAAGGTGGGATGGGGGAGGGATGCTGCAGTTCGGGGGGCTGTGGCTCTGCGCCTCTGACTCATTCGGACAGAGCAGCTTGATTCCCTGCGGCAGGAGATGCTATTTATAACCTGCAGGTTCTAGCATCCTCCTGAGCACAGAGCCCTGCAGCTACCTGGGGCCCTTCTTCCTGGACTGTAGGGCGAGGGGAGTAAGGAGCAGGATGTTGGGATGGAGGGTGTCTGGTGGCCAAGGAGAAGGCCGTGACTGACCCTCCTTTCTCTTTGCTGTGGACTCTCCAGTCAGCACAAAATGCAAATCAAGGGCCCTGTGGGTCATTCTGGGGATGGCTAGCTTGTCATCAGCAGAGTGTCTGGCACCTAAGAGGAATGAATGAATGAATGAATGAATGAATGAATGAATGAATGCATAGAAGTAGCTTCAGTCTTTTTCATTTAGTCAGATCATGTCATGTCTCTGCCCCAAGCTCTTCAATGCTTCCCCATCTCCCCATCTCATTTGGAGTAAAAGTCAAAGCTCTTACAGTGACCTATGAGGCTGCTATGTGACCTGGTTCCTGTTGCTCCTTTTTTGTGTGTGTGAGACAGAGTCTCACTCTATCACCCAGGCTGGAGTGCAGTGGCATGATCTCGGCTCACTGTAATCCTCACTTCCCAGGTTCGAGCAATTTTCCTGCTTCAGCATCCCGAGAAGTTGGCCTTACAGGCGCACACCACCACACCGGCTAATTTTTGTATTTTTAGTAGAGACAGAGTTTCACTATGTTGGCCAGGCTGGTCTCGAACTCCAGACCCAGGTGATCCGCCCACCTCAGCCTCCTAAAGTGCCTGGGATAACAGGCATGAGCCACTGCGTGCAGCCCCTGCCCCTTTCTTCGTCCTATCTTCCTGCTCACCCGCTTCACTCCTGCGGCCTCCTTGCTGCCCCTGGGAGCGCACTAGGTCCATTCCTGCCTTGTGGTTCTGGTCTGCTTTCTTTTCCTGGGACACTCTTCCCCCAGACACTGGCAGTTTTTGTCCCTCACCTCCTTCAGGTCTTTGCTCAAATGCCAACTTCTCAGGGAGGCCTTCCCTGACCATCCTACTTAAAATTACACCCATGCAATATACACTCCTTATTTATTCCCTTTCCCAGCTTCATTTTTCTCCATCACATTTATCACCATCCAGCATACTACGTATCTCACTAATTCATCTTTTTATTGTCTGGCTCCTTCTACCAGAACGCCAGCTCCAAGAGGATAGGAGTTTTTGTCTGTTTTGACTCTGCTGTCTCTGTAGGGGCTAGAATAGTGCCTGGCGCATAGCTGGCACTCAGAAAAATATGTGTTGGCTCTATGAATTCACTGGGATTCTCAGGGCCTTGCTGTGTGGCCCTGGGTAGTGAATCTCACCTCTCTGGGCCTCAGTCTGTTGAACTCACTGGCCTTCCAGTTTAGACATCCTAGGGCTCTGTCCCTTCATCCTGGCACTCAAGGGTTTTTGTTTATTTGTTTGTTTTGTTTTGTTTTATTTTATTTTGTTTTGTTTCTCCTCACAAAATCTGCTAAAAGGAAAACTGGCCAAGGCCTGGCTTGCTATTTTTCTCCTACGCTAGACTTTGAGCCAGGCACATGCCAGCACTCTTATATCTGAGTAAGGGGCTTTGACTAGATGCATTTGTGTGAACGACCTTCTATATGTGTTTGAGAACCTAGGCGAGATGGGACATTCCAGCAGAATGTCAGCATAGGCCCGAATTCTGTCTGTTTCTTTTTGTTTGCAGTGGAGCAAAGAGTAGAAATCTCCAAGAGCACCGCAGACCCTTCTCTAATGTATCAGGGGAAACGCCCACTGCTCTGGAGACGTAAGGGAAGAGCCTGCTGGCTGTGATTCCCCACACCTGTAACAGGCTAGTTCCACTTCCTCAGGAGCCAGCTGTGACAAACCCACAGCAGAACTGCCCACCTTCCAACAAGGGAAGCCTGCAGGAGAACTGCAGGCTTCAATGGGGATGCCAAGCCCATTTTTAGATCTCATCTGTTCTTAATGAGAAATGGGTCCAACCTTGCCCAGGTTTCTAGAACAATCCCTGACAGGGCTTTGGAGTTTATTAGCATGTTCACACGCTATCTGGCTTAATTGCCACATGAGCTCTTATCTTCTCTTCTTTTTATGTTACACTCCCTGGGGCTAGCATAGTACCTAGCGTCTGGTAGGGATCCCTGGATTTTTGTTGGAAGAGTTAGTTTTCATAAGTCATAAGAGACAGGCAATATTGTCATCATTTTTTTTTTAAGAGGTGGGGCCTCACTCTGTTGCCCAGGCTGAAGCACTGTGGTGTGATCATAGCTCACTGCAGCCTTGAATTCCTGGAGTCAAGGGATCTCCCACCTCAGCCTTCCAAGCAGCTGGGACTACAGGCGTGTGCCACAGTGCCTGACTATGTCATCAATTTTTTTTTTTTTTTGTGAGACGGAGTCTCGCTCTGTCGCCCAGGCTGGAGTACAGTGGCATGATCTTGGCTCACTGCAACCTCCGCCTCCCTGGTTCAAGAGATTCTCCTGCCTCAGCCTCCTGAGTAGCTAGGACTACAGGCCCGTGCCACCATGCCTGGCTAAATGTTTGTATTTTTTAGTAGAGATGGGGTTTCACCATGTTAGCCAGGAAGATCTCGATCTCCTGACCTCATGATCTTCCCGCCTCGGTCTCCCAAAGTGCTGGGATTACAGGCATTAGCCACCGTGCCGGGCCTACGTTGTCATTTTATAGATAATGAAACTCAGGTTCAGTGGTGATATGACTTGGTCCAAGGTCACATAGCCAGGACATAAATCCATGCAGGCAGCTGGCTTGGGGTTACTAGGAAAGAAAAGAAGGAACTCCCTCCCAGTGGTGACTACACTTTGGGAAAACAAACTTTACTTGTGAATACGGGAGGACTTAAGAGAGCTTGGGCCTTTGGAAGCCAGAGCAACTTGAGTTCAAATCCCAGTACTGCACTTGTGCATTTGGACAAGTTCTAAAGACAACAGGGGCCGGGCACGGCGGCTCATTCCTGTAATCCCAACACTGGGAGGCCAAGGCAGGTGGATCACCTGAGGTCAGGAGTTCGAGACCAGCCTGGCCAACATGGTGAAACACCATCTCTACTAAAAATACACAAAAATTAGCTGGGCGTGGTGGCACGTGCCTGCAGTTCCAGCTACTTGGGAGGCTGAGGCAGGAGAACAGCCTGAAACTGGGAGGCGGAGGTTGCAGTGAGCCGAGATTGCGCCATTGCACTCCAGCCTGGGCGATAAGAGTGAAACTGTCTCAAACAAACAAACAAAAAAGACAATGGGGCCTCAGTTTTTCTATCTGTAAAATGGACACACCATTGCGTGTGTCCCTCTTACATAGAGCCTTTGGGAGTATACAGTGGGAGAATGCAGTTCAATGCCTGCCACTGGGTGGTGCTCAATACACTCCAACCCCACGCTGACCTTTCAGGTGATCTCTGGAACCCCCAGCCCCACTGCTGCACTGTTGCCTGCCCTCCAACTTCGGAGTAGGGCTGGAGAGAGCCTGCTGAATAATTGCCCTGCGCATGTGCAGCTGCCACGAGTCATGTGGCCTGGTGCCACCCAAGTCCTCAAGGGCGAGGCCTCAGGAACTGTCAGTGGGGACCCTTGGGACAGCTTTGTTCTCACCTCAGCCGGAGCTCGGGGTCCTGGAACATCCAAGTGTGCACTTGAGGGGCTGAGAGAGAAGGCAAAGACCTTCTAGAACCTCAAATGAGGATTCTTTTGACCTTTGTCTGTTTTCTGCTTTGAGACAGGGCCTAGCTCTGTTGCCCAGGCTGGAGTGCAGTGGCGCAATCACAGCTCACTGCAACCTCCGCCTCCCAGGTCAAGCGATCGTCTTGCTTCAGCCGCCTGAGTAGCTGAGACCACAGGCTTGCACAATCACCCAAGCTTTTTCTTTTTTTGAGACGTAGTCTCATCTTGTCTCCCAGGCTGGAGTGCAGTGACCTGATCCTGGCTCACTGCAACTTCCACCTTCTGGGTTCAAGCAATTCTCCTGCCTCAGCCTCCCTAGTAGCTGGGATTACAGGCAGCTGTCGCCACGCCTGGCTAATTTTTTGTATTTTGATATAGACGGAGTTTCACCGCGTTGCCCATGCTGGTCTCGGGAACTCCTGAGCTCAGGTAATCCGCCTGCCTCAGCCTCCTGAAGTGCTGGGATTACAGGCATGAGCTCCCATGCCCAGCCCACCCAAGCTATTTTTAAAAATTATTTGTAGAGAAGGGGATCTCACTTTGTTGCCCAAGCTGGTCTGGAGCTCCTGGCCTCAAGTGACCTGCCCACTTTGGCCGCCCAAGTGTTGGGATGACAGGAGTGAGCCACTGCTCCCGGCCACCCGTTCCATGTTTGAGGGAGGCTTTGGCAGGCCCCTGGGACCAAAGGAAACCAAGGAGGGAAATGGCTGGCCTGAGGCAGGGCAGCCCTTCTGGGCAGCCCTTCCTCATCCGTTCACCCAGGTAACAAATGAGCCCTTCTCTGGTGTTCAGCACTAAAGATACCGTGACATGGGCCCAACTGGGGAGATAGACTTTCCCTGGGAAGTGGAAACTGAGTAGAAACTGAAGGGATGCATCCGAGTTAATCTGGGGGAGCTGGGAGCGGAAGAGGTTGCAGATGAACCAGTGACATTGAGGAGGGTAAAAGCTTTCAAGGGGGAATGAGCCTGGATGGTCTCGAGAACCGATGGGCGTGGGAACAGTGGCCCTGGGAAGAATTTTGGACTTGATCCTAAGAGCAGCAGGAAGCCACTGAAGCTGGGGGATAATGTAATCTTTAGAGTCCTCCACTGAATCATTTTGCTTTGCCTCCTCATTCGGAAAAATGGATTTTGAATTCCACACCTGCCACACTAATTTTTAAAACTTTATTTTCAGAAATAGGAAATAAGAGAATGATGGACTATGTGTTTCTTCTCAGGGTTAAATATGCTAAAAGATGCAAATTGCCTAGCATTCTATATGTGGTCTATAAATGGTAATTCCCTCTCTCTCCTCTAAATTCCATTCCACAATTTCCACCATTCCAGGAGCATCGAAGGAGATCAATCCTCCCTACAGACTAAAGAGAAATTTCATTTGAAGTACCTGGATGGATGAAAAATTTGATTGGTTCAAAAGATTCAAGGGTAATTATTTTACAAATTATTATTCAAATTGTATGCTCCCCATGACCATACAATATATTATTGGATTTATGGAATTGCAATTTACATTCAACTTTTTAGAAGCACATTTATTTGTTTACTTAAAAAAATCGTTTTGAGACAGAGTCTTGCTCTTTCATCCAGACTGGGGTGTAGTGGCATGATCATAGCTCACGCAGCTTGGATCTCCCAGGCTCAAGCAATCCTCCCACCTCAGCCTCCCTAGTAGCTGGGACCATAGGCATGTGCTACCATGCCTGGCTGATTTATTTTTAGTAGAGATGAGGTCTCATTATGTTGCCTGGACTGATCTCAAACTCCTGGGCCCGAGCAATCCTCCCACCTCAGCCCCACAAAGTGCTAGGATTACAGGTGTGAGCCACTGAGCCTGGCCTAGAAGCATATTTATTTTAGAAAACAAGACCAAGTTTCACAAAGGCGGGGGCCACGTCTATGTTCTTCCCCACTGTAAGATCACCACCTTGCTGGACGCATAGTAGACTTTCAAATATTTGTTAGATAGATTTAAATACTGGAATATATTTTCTGCTACATTGAAAGTCAGGGGCCTCAATTCTAGGGTTTTCTCTTTATAGTTGTTAACATGAATTTTGATGGCATGAAAATGCTTGTTCTCTGAATTATATTTAGCTCATACAAACTCTACTGCACAATTATGTTGTAAAGAGGAATTAAGTTTTATCTTTAAGTTGTTATTATAGCCTTGGGAAAAGGTGAACATTGAGAATAACTACATGAAGTGGTAGCATATTGTAAAGTTTGCTACTTTTTTTTTTTTTTTTTTTTTTTTTTTTTTTGAGACAGAGACTCGCCCTGTTGCCCAGGCTGGAGTACAATGGTGCAATCTTGGCTCACTGCAACCTCCGCCTCCCGGGTTCAAACAATTCTCTTGCTTCAGCCTCCCGTGTAACTGGGATTACAAGCGCCCGCCACCACGCCCAGCTAATTTTTGTATTTTTAGCAGAGATGGGGTTTCACTATGTTGGCCAGGCTGGTCTTGAGCTCCTGACCTTGTGATCCGTCCGCCTCGGTCTCCCAAAGTGTTGGGATTACAGGCATAAGCTACTGCACCTGGCCCTACTTTTTCTTTTTAATGTGGTGTAGGGCCTAGAACAGACTGTCACGTGTAAAAGGTATGTCAGGCAGGGTCTGTATAAGAAACAGATGGCACATTCAAATTGGATCATTAGAAGAAGATTTAATAAATGGACTATTTACAAGGTTTAAGCAGGGCGTGGGGAAGCTATAAGGGATAGTGCAGTACCCACAGGGCCTTTACCACTCTTAGATCTGAAGGTTGAGGGGAGGAAGAAATGACAGAACCCAGAAAGAGAGAGCTGTGTGGAGCAGGCTGCCTTGAGAAAGAGGGGTGACCTTTTATCAAAAGGCACAACCAACCTAAGGCCATCTGGCAGGAGGGAAGTGGGGAAAGCAACACTTCACCCATGCTCTCCTCCTGCCCTGCCATCTCCTGCTGCTGCTCCCATTGGCTGTGCCCGCTGGAAGCTAGAGGGCAGGAGAGCTGCTGCAGTCCATGTAGGTCAGCCCGCCAGGGCCAAGGGCAGCATGGAGAAGGGTGGAAGAGCAGATCCAGAGGGCAAATGGAAACTATCTGGTAGAGGAGACTTCATGTGCGTGCTGGATAAAGACTTGATATTTAAATCCTGGTATCTTAGGGAGGCTGTGAAACCTTAAGGGATGGAACTATGGCAGCAGGTTCAGGGTTCTCATTTGTTCATTCCTTAGATCTCCTGAGGATACTAGAAAAAGTATTGTGCTGGGTATTTGAGAGAAGCCCAGCAATGGCAAAGCACTCTGAGAAATTCAATGCATTTTCCTTCCTGATGCATATATATATATATATATGTACATAGATATATTTGTTTCTGATTCATATATTTTTAAGAGCAAATCCCTCCTCTATCGAGAGCACTTGTTTAGAGCTCTGAATAGTAAATACAATCCCACTGGTCTCAAAACGAGACACTGCTTCCCCAGAAGCAAGAAAGTTCAGGCAAAGCACACAGGTTCTGATTTTTTATTTTTATTTATTTTGAGACGGAGTCTCACTCTGTTGCCCAGGCTGGAGTGCAATGGCATGATCTTGGCTCACTGCAACCTCTGCCTCTTGGGCTCAAGTGGTTCTCTTTCCTCAGCCTCCTGAGTAGCTGGGGTTACAGGTGTGTGCCACCACGCCCAGGTAATTTTTGTATTTTTAGTAGAGATGGGGTTTCACCATGTTGGCCAGGCTGATCTTGAACTTCTGACCTCACATGATCCACCCACCTTGGCCTCCCAAAGTGCTAGGATTACGGGCGTAAGCCATGACGCCTGGCCTCCGGCTCTAAATCTTATGGCTAGCAACTGACAATTATGTCCCTCACCAGGTCGGTACCCTTTAGGTAGTCGCTGGATAGACATTTTTTCAGGCCGGGGGACCAGAATAGAATGTGTGAGGGCGACTCTGGAAAGTGGACTTGCTCTTATGAATGGAGTGGATTGTGGTCTCACATTTTCTGAATCTGTGAAATCATTCCACTCGTTAATGAGGTCCTTTTAGAAGAGGAGGGAATAGATCTCCTTTAGTGACATGACTTTGACAAGCAAATCAATTCGTTCCATTTGTTTCCTCTTTGAAAACAGCAATCCTCGAGCGTTACATAATCTAATCTTCATGCCTCACTGGTTTGTTCTGTCCTCCTGAGGAATTGGCAGATGGTGCCAATGCGGAGACCCGCGCACACGCCTCGCAAGCCTCATGGTAACAGGAGAGTTGCTCACAGTGTCTGTCTCTTTGCTGTGGGGTCCCTCGCTGGCATTTGTTTCCCTGGATCGGTTGGCTCTTTAGCCTCCCTCAGGCACTGCTGGCTTCTTGCCCTCGGCTCTCATTCCAAGATTAATTGGAAATGCTGAAAGCAGATAAAAAGAGAACAGAAAGTGAAGTTGAAAGGGCAGAGAATTTGCTGGATTGTTTTCTAAAAGCCCTCCTCCGTTAAAGGCTGAGTATCTTTGGAGATTTTTAGCTTCAGAATGGTGACTCCCTCCTTTAGCCTGGTCCCTGCGTACATCTTTGTTGCTGGGTTACACACAGCACAGGGACAGGGCTGGCTGTGTCAGAGCTGGGAGAGTAGAGATCTGCTTGATAAGGTCTCTGAATTTCTCCAACAGCGAGTCACGTATCTGCGAAATGATTGTTCCCCAGATAGGGCAGTTACCTGGAGTCCACCTTCAGGTCGGTGATGTCACTTACAAAGGGAAAATTATCTCAGAACTCCGTAAGGTGAGGAGCCTCCCGGCAAGGCCCTGTCAGCCAGAATCACAATGCTGAGATGTCCTAGTAGAGGCATTGCCTATACATCTTGTTTAAAAATCTGGAAGTGGCAGCTTCCAAAGGAAAGGAGTATGGGCAGAGTTCTAACATTGAGGACTGGAAAGCAGCTGATGTGCTCTGGTATTGCTTTTCAATTGTTAAAATATTGAAATACTTCCATACTACTGGGTAAAGAGTTGAATCTTTGAATTCCCCATGCTTCCATCCCTCTGCTAATACTTAAGTCTGTTGAGAGGATCTTATTTTATTTAATTTCATGAGGAGTTCTACCTGTCCATGCAGCAATGGGAGCTTCCTTTGCTGAACCCATTTTGCTTTCACCGTGCGGTACCAGTAGGCCTTCTTGGTGCACGGCCAGGCACCACTCCAAGTGCCACAGATGTAACCGCCCTGCTCACAGACTGCACTGTTGGCTGACTGCTTTTGGATGGAACCTCCAGGCAATTAAAACACAGAACCCTCCTGCCTGTGGCGAAAACATGCCTGGTCCTTAAAGGTCACATACACCTTTATGCTTGCGGTCACTCAGGATCCAGGTTGTATTTGCACGCAACAGAAATGAGCTGTCTGAAGGAGAACAACAGCCCCTGCTGCATCTTCTTTTATGGCCACCCTCCTCCATCCACTGAGTCCAGGCATAGAGGACTCATTTCCATAAGAGCAATAATGGGCCAGGTGCAGTGGCTCACACCTGTAATCCCAGCACTTTGGGAGGCCTAGGTGGTTCGAGAGCAGCCTGGTCAACATGGCAAAACCCCATCTCTACTAAAAATATAAAAATTAGCCAGGTGTGGTGGTGCACGCCTGTAATTCCAGCTACTTGGGAGGCTGAGGCAGGAGAACTGCTTGAACCTGGGAGGCAGAGGTTGCAGTGAGCCGAGATTGCACCACCGCACTCTAGCCTGGGTGACAGAGCAAGACTCTGTCTCAAAAAAAAAAAAAAAAAGAAAAAAGAAAAAAGCAATAATGGTTATCTTTTCAAAAATTTGTTATTCATTCACTAAATAATATGATGTGAGCACCTATTATGCTATTATGTTTTGGTCACTGTGCTAAGTCCAGGATGTACCTAAAGCAGAGCTTGTCTCTGCTTTCATGGAACGTCCAGTTTAGTGGGATGTTGGGAGACAGACCATAAAGGAGGCCGCAGTGGCTGAAATGTGGTGGGGTCATCTGAACATGCGTTGCTTTCGTCTCATGGAAACTGCATAGATGTCGTGGGTGGCTTCTGGTGTGTGGTCAACTTATCGAATGTATCTACCCTGTTAGAGTACCGGGGTGCATGGCACCAGTATTAAAGGTGCAAAGCATAGGGGGTGACTACTTCCTGCATCCAGTGAGGATCTCAGAGAGGTTGGGAAGTGCTCTGGATTAGGCAAAGAAAAGGGGGAATATTCTGAATGAGGAATGATGAAGACTATAGGTTCTAACATTTGGAGATCAGGCATGCTATTTATTTATTTATGACAGAGTCCCACTTTATTGCCCAGGCTGGAGTGCAGCAATGGGATATTGGCTCACTGCAATCTCCACCTCCTGGGTTCAAGCGATTCTTGTGCCTCAACCTCCCAAGTAGCTGGGATTACAGGCTCCCGCCACCATGTATGGCAAATTTTTGTATTTTTAGTAGACATGGGGTTTCACTATGTTGGCCAGGCTGGTCTCAAACTCTTGACCTCAAGTGATCCACCCACCTTGGCCTCCCAAAGTGCTGGGATTACAGGCATGAGCCACTGTGCCTGGCCAAGTGTGCTGCTGGAATCCAATGGCGCGATCTCGGCTCACTGCAACCTCTGCCTCCCGGGTTCAAGCGATTCTCCTGCCTCAGCCTCCCGAGTAGCTGGGATTACAGGCATGCGTCACCAAGCCCAGCTAATTTTGTATTTTTAGTAGAGACGGGGTTTCTCCATGTTGGTCAGGCTGGCCCCGAACTCCCGACCTCAGGTGATCCGCCTGCCTCAGCCTCCCAAAGTGCTGGGATTACAGGTGTGAGTGAGCCTCCGTGCCCGGTCCCAAGGGTATTGTTTTTAAAAGATGGCAACTTCTGACCAATCAGTCATCTGTAAGGAATAGGATTTCCTTCATCAATGCTTATCCCTCCTTTGCCTCAGTAACCAAGTGAGTTCAGTCACCAAAATCATAATTCATGCCCCTAAGATGGTCCAGTTGACCGTTGTGCTTGTCAGTATTAATTATTTTTGCTCTATCTGTCCTGATGGTTTGATTTTTCTTTTTATTGAGTTATTATTTATATGCAGTGAGATGTACAGTCTTATGTGTATAGTCAGTTTTGACCCATGCATATATTCTTGCAACCCATACCCCTTTTCATTTTTATGTTAAAAATCTTGGAGGCCAGGTGCAGTGGCTCAAGCCTGTAATCTTTGGGAGGCCGAGGTAGGAGGATCTTTTAAGCTCAGGAGTTTGAGAACAGCCTGGGCAACTGAGCGAGACCTCATCTCTACCACAGATAAAAAAAAAAAAATTAGGCTGGGTGCGGTGGCTCACGCCTGTAATCCCAGCACTTTGGGAGGCCAAGATGGGCAAATAATGAGGTCAAGAGATCGAGACCATCCTGGCCAACATGGTGAAACCCTGTCTCTACTAAAAATACAAAAATTAGTTGGGCATGGTGGCACGCGCCCATAGTCCCAGTTACTTGGGAGGCTGAGGCAGGAGAATTGCTTCAACCCAGGAGGCGGAGGTTGCAGTGAGCCAAGATTGAGCCACTGCACTCAAGCCTGGCAACAGAGGGAGACTCTGTCTAAAAAAAAAAAAAAAAAAAAAAAAAAAATTGGTCCAGTCAACCGTTGTACTTGTCAGTATTAATTATTTTTGCTCTATCTGTCCTGATGGTTTGATTTTTCCTTTTATTGAATTATTATTTATACACAGTGAGATGTACAGTCTTAAGTGTATAGTTCAGTTTTGATCCAGGCTTTTTTTTTTTTTTCTGAGACGGAGTCTCATCATTCTGTCGCCCAGGCTGGAGTGCAGTGGCACAGTCTCCGCTCACTGCAAGCTCTGCCTCCTGGGTTCATGCCATTCTCCTGCCTCAGCCTCCCAAGTATCTGGGACTACAGGTGCCTGACACCGCGTTTTTTTTGTTGTTGTTGTTGCTGTTTTGTTTTTTTGTTTTGTTTTTGAGACTAAGTCTTGCTGTGTCACCCAGTCTGGAGTGCAATGGCACAATCTCCACTCACTGCAACCTCTGCCTCCTGGGTTCAAGTGATTCTCCTGACTCAGCCTCCCAAGTAGCTGGGACTATAGGCATGCGCCACCACACCCAGCTAATTTTCGTATTTTTAGTAGAGCCAGGATTTCACCATGTTGGCCAGGCTGGTCTCGAACTCCTAACTCAAGTGATCCACCCGCCTTGGCCTCCCAAAGTGCTGGGATTACAGGCATGGGCTGCTGCGCCCAGTTCCAGGCATAAATTCTTGTAACCCATACAAACCCTTTTCATTTTTATTTTAAAAATCTTGGAGGCCAGACGTGGTGACTCACATCTGTAATCCCAGCACTTTGGGAGGCCGAAGTGGGAGGATTGCTTGAGCTCAGGAGTTTGAGACCAACCTGGGCAACTGAGTGAGACTTCATCTCCACTACAAATAAAAAAAATTAGGTGGGCATGGTGGCATGCGCCTGTAGTCCCAGCTGCTTGGGAGGTTGAGATGGGAGGAATGCTTGAGGCTGGGAGGTCAAGTCTCCAGTGAGCTGTGATGGCACCACTGCACTCCAGCCTGGGCAACTGAGTGAGAATTTGTCTTGAAAAAAAAAAAAAATCTTGACATTCTCTCAAGTGATGGACATTTGGGTCCAAGGGCAGATTATTGGAAAAGAATCTTCTATGTAGTCCACTGACTATTACCTCCACCCTCTAAAATCTCATCCAATCCTTTCCTGAGTTTTGCAATCACACAGAGGACTTAAAACCGTAAGAACATTTTGTAATCCCAGCTTTCTGAAACCCAACAGAGATATTGTCATCTGAAAACAAGGGGAGATTAAGTGCAAAATTTGATTCTGACAATAGCAGAAAGGAACAAGTTAGACAAAGAACGTCACAGAGAATTAATTCAAGCACCGCCGTGTAAAAGCTCCACAACCTTTTTCAAGACTCTAAACATGACATACAGTCTTGGTGAGGAAACAACCATTTTTAAAGGAGTTTGCTACAGGGACATGGCATCATCAAACTGAGATCTGTTAAATGAGAGATCCAGGTACATTTTAGGAGTTTTGCTCTTAACCCTGCCTTACTCTTTCTGGATGGATTCTCTTAGACATGAAGCATAAAGACAGCGAAACACACTGTTCTCTCTACACTGATGCAGTCCTCCCAAACCCACCTTTTCTATTCCACTGCCCGTGTATGCTGAGGTGCCTTTCCTGCGCTGCAAAACAGCTCTTTTTCTGCCTAGTTTTCACCCGTGATTATACAGTCAAATAATATAACAACATGTAATTATTTAATAATTACAATTTGTGTAACACCTAAAGGCAAATAGAGGTTTTATGTGAAAATGCTCTTTTTTTTTTTTTTTTTTTTTTTGAGACGGAGTCTGGCTCTGTCACCCAGGCTGGAGTGCAGTGGCTGCGATCTCGGCTCACTGCAAGCTCCGCCTCTCGGGTTTACGCCATTCTCCTGTCTCAGCCTCCCGAGTAGCTGGGACTACAGGCGCCCGCCACCTCGCCCGGCTAGTTTTTTGTATTTTTTAGTAGAGACGGGGTTTCACCGTGTTAGCCAGGATGGTCTCGATCTTCTGACCTCGTGATCCGCCCGTCTCGGCCTCCCAAAGTGCTGGGATTACAGGCTTGAGCCACCGCGCCCGGCCGTGAAAATGCTCTTTTTGTGAGATGGAGTTTCACACTGTCGCCCAGGCTGGAGTGCAATGGTGCGATCTCAGCTCACTGCAACCTCTGCCTCCCAGGTTCAAGTGATTCTCCTGCCTCAGCCTCCTGAGTAGCTGGGGTTACAGGCACCCGCCACCACGCCCAGCTAATTTTCGTAGTTTTAGTAGAGACGGGATTTCACCATGTTTGCCAGGCTGGTCCCGAACTCCTGACCTCAGGTGATCCTCCCGCCTTGGCATCCCAAAGTGCTGGGATTACAGGCTCGAGCCACTGCGCCTGGTCGTGAAAGTGCTTTTAAAGCTGTAAAGGTATATACAATCCAAAAATACTCTTTTAAAATTGTTTTTACATGGCAGGATACTTGGAAGCAACTGGATTTCCATTGCACCTCACAATCAGTGAGCAAGCCATTCTCATTTTCCACATTCAGGATTTTCCATGTCTTAATGATGGTATTTCTGGAATATTCCTGGATCTGACCCAGCCTCTGAAATTAGTCCTCATGACCTCCCCACCAGACTTAAAATCCATGAAGAAAGGTATGATATTCACTTATTTACTATTCTATTGCCGAGGCCTAGCCCTTGGTGGGCACTCAGTAATTTCTGTTAAGTGAATGAACCTTATTGGTCTTGCCTTCAGTCTCCTTCCATCCTACCTGACAATGTATTTTTTGCATTGCATTTTTGAAGCATCATTTCAAAACCACAGTTCTGGGCCGGGCGCAGTGGCTCACACCTGTCATCCCAGCACTTTGGGAGGCCAAGGTGGGCGGATCACTTGAGGTCAGGAGTTTGAGACCAGCCTGGCCAAACTGGTGAAACACTGTCTCTACTAAAAATACACACACACAAAAAAAAATTAGCTGGGCATGGTGGCGGGCACCTGTAATACCAGCTACTCGGGAGGCTGAGGGAGGAGAATTGCTTGAACCTGGGAGGCGGAGGTTGCAGTAAGTCGAGATTGGATCACTTCACTCCAGACTAGGTGACAGAGCGAGACTCCATCTCAAAAACAAAAAGCAAAAACCAAAAAATCCACAGTTCTGCTTGCATTTTGCATTGCATTTTGAAGCATCATTTCAAAAACACAGTTCTGCTTGCATCCTACACAAACTCACAAAACCTTCAAGGATTCTCCATTGCCAATAAAATAAAGTACAAACTGCTGAATGTCACACTCGAGATCTTTCATGGTCTAGTTCCAAACCACCATTTTAGGCCCATTTCCCAGCCCTTATTCTCTCTCCCTGCCCAATCGCCAAATGATTCCCAAGCATGCCATGCAGGTTCACACTCCCAACCCTGACTTAATCTATGCTCCCTGCCTGACATGACCTTCCTTTGGCCCTCTTTATTCATCTGATCGAATTTCACTTATTCTTCAAAAAGCAGCTCAAATGTGACCTCGTCTAATGCTTTCTCTAGCTCCCCTTAGGGTTCTCCCATATAATTTAGGTCACAATCCTCTTATTACATGTTTCCCAGTTTAGCTGGTTTTCTCCCCTGACTCTCTGCCTTTTTTGTTTGTTTGTTTTTGAGACAGGGTTTGGCTCTTTTGCTCAGGCTGCAGTGCAGTGGTGGGATCTTGGCTCACTGCAACCTCTGGCTCCCAGGCCCAAGCCATTTTCCCATCTCAGACTCCCAAGTAGCTGGGACTACAGGTTCATGCCAGCAAGCCCGGCTAATTTTTGTATATATTTCTTTGGTAGAGATGAGGTTGTAGGCTGGGTGCGGTGGCTCACGCCTGTAATCCCAGCACTTTGGGAGGCCGAGGCGGGCGGATCATGAGGTCAGGAGATCGAGACCATCCTGGCTGACACAGTGAAACCCCGTCTCTACTAAAAATACAAAAAAAATTAGCCAGGCATGGTGGCAGGCTGTAGTCCCAGCTACTCAGGAGGCCGAGGCAGGAGAATGGCATGAACCCATGAGGCGGAGCTTGCAGTGAGCCGAGATTGTGCCACTGCACTCTAGCCTGGGTGACAGAGCAAGACTCCATCTCAAAAAAAAAAAAAAAAGAGAAAGAGATGAGGTTGCACCATGTTGCCTAGGCTAGTCTTGAACTCTTAACATCAGGTGATTCCTCCCGTCTTGGCCTCCCAAAGTGCTGGGGTTATAGGCATGAGCCATTGTGCCTGGCCCCAATGGTGCTTTAATAATGCCAACTATCATATGCCACCCACTGCTGCAAACCCACCAGTGGCTTCCCTTCATGCAAAGCCTTGGCTTTTTTGGCCCCTGCTTTCCTCTCCAGTTTCATCTCTCCTACATTCCCCCTCGCTCACTCCAGCCTCCTTTGTCTCCGCTTCTCCTGGAACATGCCAAGCTATTCCCTCCTCAGGACTTTTGAACAGCCTCCCCTCTGCCTGTAAAGCTCTTCTCCCAGATATATACATGACTTGCTCCTTTACTTCATTTGAGTTTCTACTCAGATATTCCCTCTGCAGAGAGGCCTTCCCTAATCACTCTCTAAAAGAGCACCCTCAGCCAAGCACAGTGGCTCATGCCTGTAATCCCAGCATTTTAGGAGGCCGAGGCGGGAAGATTGTTTGATGTCAGGAGTTCAAGACCAACCTGGCCAACATAGCAAGACCCTGTCTCTATGCAGAAATATTAAATAAAAATAACAATAAAAATAAAAAATATTAAATAAATATAAATAAATATTAACGGAGGGCACCCTCCATTAAGCCCTAATCTCTTACTTGCTTTATTTCTCCTCATGGCATGAAACACCAACAGTTTGTCACCATTACTTTTCCATGCATTTATGTATTTGTTTATTTGTTGCTGAGGATAGAGACCATTTTGTTTGCTATCATATCCCTGGTACCTAGAACACTGCCTGGCAGATAACAGGCGCTCAATTATTTGTTGAATGAATGGATCAATCTTTGTATCCAAGATGACTACTGTAGTGTCTGGTTGTATACGTATTTGTCAAATAAGTGATCAAATTAATACATTTTACAAACGAAATGGAATCCTGGCATATGTCCAGGATTATCTGGGATATGAGTGCAGGTGTTTCATCCATTTGCTTCATGGACATAATTTTTATTTATTTACTCTAGTAATCATAGGTAACATAATCAGATTCTTCAGTTTTTCAGAAACCAGTTGGTGATCAAGGTCTTGCCCAAAAATATTTAGGGCATTCCAGAAAGGTTACCAACAGTGGCACAGCAGGGATTTAGAATACCAGCAGTCCTCTGCCTCTCATTGGCTCCTGAGGGTTTCTGATAAGGTTCTTTATCTCCTGTGATTTATATTGAATGTGCCTTTGTTTTTAAACCTGCCAAACACTGATTATTCTGAGGGCTGGAACAGGTAAGACATTGACTGACCTCAGAATTCAAAGGGTGGACTCATTACACCCTGCATATTCCAGCGGACCCTGCAGTGAGCCTTCAGGGCTGCAATGCCCCAGACTGCTTCAGGATTTGGGCTTTAGGAACCTGAGTGGCTTTGATGTGGCTATTCAGTCCCTGAAGGGTAGCTGATCTGGGGAACAATTTGCCACACTTTCTAGTTCACTTTAGCCTCTGGGCAGTTGCTTTCCCAGCCCATCCCATTTTCCTTAATTTCTTGCCTATGGGTAAGTAAAAGAAGCACGCAGGGCCCAGCGCAGTGGCTCACGCCTGTAATCCCAGCATTTTGGGAGGCCGAGGTGGGCAGATCATGAGGTCAGGAGATCGAGACCATCCTGGCTAACATGGTGAGATCCTGTCTCTACTAAAAATAAAAAAAATTAGCTGGACGTGGTGGCGGGTGCCTGTAATCTCAGCTACTCGGGAGGTTGAGACAGGAGAATTGCTTGAACCTGGGGGGCAGAGGTTGCAGTGAGCTGAGATCGTGCCACTGCACTCCAGTCTGGGTGATAGAGCGAGTCTCTGTAAAGAAGCAGACACTGCAGAGAAGGATGAGCTCTCGGCATGAGTGAAGTGTAATATTGGCAATCTGTTCGTGTATCCTATTGTGTTTTTTTTTGTTTTTTTTTTTTTTTTTTGAGGCAGGGTCTCATTCTGTTGCCCAGGCTGGAGTGTAGTGACCCAATCTCAGCTCACTGCAACTTTCACCTCCCAGGCTCAAGTGATTCTCATGCCTACAAGTGGCTGGGATTACAGGCGCCCACTATCATGCCTGGCTAATTTTTGTATTTTTTTTTTTTTTTTTTTTTTTTTTTTTTGTTGAGACAGAGTCTTGCTTTGTCGCCCAGCCTGGAGTGCAGTGGCCGGATCTCAGCTCACTGCAAGCTCCGCCTCCCGGGTTCACGCCATTCTCCTGCCTCAGCCTCCTGAGTAGCTGGGACTACAGGCGCCCGCCACCTCGCCCGGCTAGGTTTTTTTGTATTTTTTAGTAGAGACGGGGTTTCACCGTGTTAGCCAGGATGGTCTCGATCTCCTGACTTTTTGTGATCCGCCCGTCTCGGCCTCCCAAAGTGCTGGGATTACAGGCTTGAGCCACCGCGCCCGGCCCATTTTTGTATTTTTAATAGAGACGGGGTTTCACCATGTTGGCCAGGCTAGTCTTGAACTCCTGACCTCAAGTGATCTGCTGGTCTTGACCTCCCAAAGTGCTGGCATTACAGGTGTGAGCCACTGTGCCCAGCCTTGTGTATCCTTTTAATGAGGCCGAGCAGTGACCAGACGGTGGATGGCATTGGGGCCAGGGACCAGAACAGGGAGAGCCTGGGAGGAACCCCTCTAGCCCCCTGCAAATCTCAAGCACCGGATACTAAAGAAGAGTGGTAGATGGGGCCTCATGAGATGCAGGGGGAAGGTAACTGGCTTAACTGGATGGTTCCCTGTCCAAGCACTGGGCTAGGCCTTTTGTGTGCATAGTATCGTCTACTGTTACCAAGAAATTAGTTATACTTATCATCTGCATCTTACAGAAGAGGAGAACAAGACTCAGAGAGGTTGGTGACACCTGCCCAAGTTACCCAGATGGCAGGTGGCAGAGCTGGGATTTGAGATTCAAATCAGGCCTGGGAGGCTCTCTGGCTGCCCACCAAGAGCAGGAATTTCTGTAGCATCTAGAAAGGCATGAAGGTGAAAGAGGCGACAAGAGCTGGAGGGGCAGCAAATGGGTCCTACCTGAGAGTTGACCATCATCAGGTGCTGTCCAGACCTGGCTTCTCTTCTATTCTGAGAACTGATATCCTGTGACTGACTTACCAGGCTCGTCCTAGTCCCCCCGCACGATATTGGGAGTGGAGGCAGCCCTCCACGGAGGCGCTGAGAGCCTTTACTCCCAGCAGTGTCCTGTCACTGCATTCCGGCCCCTGCGTTTGTAGGCAGTGGTGTCATAGAGTGCCTTCATGCTCCTCGGGTCTCCGGTTCTCCCTGGACCTCTGTGGTCCTCACTGCCAAAGTTGTACCCCCTGGGGAGTGCACCCTGCCTGCATTTCTGGAGGTTCGGGCGGTTCCGGGACTCTGCAGGAGCCTCCAGGCGTGATAAAGAGCGCTGCCGGCACTCTCGGGGTCTCGGCCTCTTTGGGGCCCCTTGCCAAACCCCTTCCCTCCTCGCGCTCCCGCTCAGCGTTGCAGCGTCCCCTTCGCCGCCAGGGGCCGCCCGGAAGCGGGGCTCCCCAGGGCGGGGCGTGGCAAGGGGCGGGGCGCGGCGGTACCTGGGCCGCCAGGGAGCCGGGGGTGGGCTCTCCGGGGACAGCCGGCAGCGCCCCCAGATCTGCACCGCCAGCCGCCGGGAGCTCCGGGCTCCGGGCATAGAGGCTGCGCTGTCACATGGGCGGCGGCGACGGGGCCGCATTTAAGCGGCCGGGGGACGGCGCCCGCCTCCAGCGCGTCCTCGGGCTTGGCTCCCGCCGGGCGCCCCGTTCTCTGCCCGCCGGGGGCCCCGCGCCACGCCGCACCGCGCCGCCCCCGCCGGGCCATGCGAGCGCGGGCCCCGCCGCGATGAGCTCGCACATCGCCAAAAGCGAGTCCAAGACGTCGCTGCTGAAGGCGGCGGCGGCGGCGGCGAGCGGGGGCAGCCGGGCTCCCCGCCACGGCCCTGCCCGGGACCCGGGGCTGCCCAGCCGCCGGCTAACTGGCTCCTGCCCGGGGACGCCGCAGTCGTCCGGGGACCCCAGTTCGCGGAGGCCCCTGTGCCGGCCGGCGCCGCGAGAGGAGGGCGCGCGGGGGAGCCAGCGTGGGCTCCCCCAGGCGCACTGCAGGCCCCGGGAGGCGCTGCCGGCCGTGGCGTCCCGACCTTCGCCGTCGTCGCCGCTGCCGCCGGCCCGCGGGCGGGATGGGGAGGAACGGGGACTGTCCCCGGCGCTTGGCTTCCGGGGCTCTCTGCGAGCCCCGGGCCGCGGGGACTCCGTTCCAGCCGCCGCGTCCGAGGCGGACCCGTTCCTCCACAGGCTGCGCCCCATGCTCAGCTCCGCCTTCGGCCAGGTAAGGGCCGCGCCTCCCGTCAGCGCTCCCGGGAAAGGCGCTCGGGACCCTGCCGGCCGCGGCTGCGCGTCCACAGCCTCCTCCTGCGGCCCGTGGCCCCCCTCCCCCGGGTCACGCCTCGGCTCACCCGGTCCTCCCCGGGCCGGCGCCCTTGCCGGCACTCCTCCTCCCCGTGCCTGGTTCAGCACCCCGTGCGCTGTCCACGCTCCGGGCCTCTTCGGGGCAAGGCCCTCCCCCATAACCTCCCTCATACCTGCCGGAACCCGCCAGTCCTGGAAGAGAGCGACCTCTATGACCCTCCTGGAGATTTGCGGGGGTCGAGGAGGGGCGCTCCGAGCAGGTGGCGCCAAACCCACTCCTCTGGCCTCTGGCCAGTACTGCCGGGGAGCGACTCAGGAGAGCAAGCGGTTTGGAGTCTGGGGGTCAAGAGAGGAGATCTCAGAGAACACAGAATTACTTGAGGGCGAGGGACATTAGCCACTGCCTATCATGTACCTGAAGGCCTGGGAAAAGTTAGGAGATTCAAAAATATGAGGAAAGAGAAGAGATATCTGGGTAGGCATGGAGGGACATGCAGAGCTGTGGCTCAAACTGGAACTTTGGAGTGGTTTAAGGAGACTGTCACTCCAGGGATGCCATTGTAAGGGTCAGAAAGGCCACGAAGAGGTCATCAGTGGTTCCCGCAACCTTTTCCTCAAGAGTCCCAGGCACCTGGGCACCTGCCCTTTAAAAACTGCTCCGTAGTCACAATCCAGGTCTACAGTTGGGGGCTGTGCTGCTGGGGAGACAGCTCAGTAGAAGGAAACCTCTGAACTCCCGAGCAAAAAAGCCAGGGTTTCCCCTAGTTCGGAGTCTGTAATCAAGTCAAACTCATTGGCACAGCTTTGAGACAGTTCTGTGGCAGCCTCTGAGAGGTGTCATGCAGAGGTCTGATTAGAGCGTTTGCATGGTTTGTAGGGAAACAGGGGGGCCTGCGCCTTTCTGTGCTAAGATCTAAAATAAAGAAGCTGTTTCAAGCTCGTGGCTTGCCACGCCGGATCAGAATTCCAAGGAGGCCCTGTGTGTTTTGCTTCAGATCTGCACATTTCTTTTCAAAATACTACTCTGCAGTGGCTGATGCTGGTGGAGGTCTGACATGAAGGCAGCTGCACATGGATTTGGGTTGCGTGGGGCTGCTGTGGTGGGGCCATAGGGCAGCGGTGTGTGGCTTTGTTCCTGCAGGGAGCCCTCGTTAGCCGAGTTAGCTGGAAACAGTTCTCTGGAGTAGAGGTTTGGATGCAGAGCCGTGAGAGTTAGTGAGGCGATGTGTTAGGGGAGTTCATTGCAGTGGTTTGTGTTAATGAGGAGGTGTAGGCTGTCAGGGCACTAGTGGTCTTTGGATTGGGGCTGGGTTGCAGCAGGAATGCTGGTTTGTTGAATGGGTGATACCGATTCATTCATTTATCAATTACTTCTTGAGCATTTATTAAGGAAACCTTCAGGGGTTTCCTTAGTTCCTGTGGTTTGTTTGTTCAGACATTTGCTAGACACCAGGAGGACAACGGTGAACCAGGTAGCCAGGGCCCTGGCTGAACCTAGCAGTGTGGAACGGCAGGCCATTGGCTAGAATCATACACTTTCTGGTTACTCAGTTTGCTGCTGATCTGACTCAGCTCCTGAAAAAAAAAAAAAAAGAGTCCTTTCTTTCCTGTCTTGCAGAATTTGCCTGCATGAGCCCTTTCTGAGCTCCGAGCATTGTAGTGACGTACTTTTGTTTTTCCTTCTGATTTCTCAGTCATTAAATGAATTATCCAGCCCAATGTTCTGAAATGTCACCAGGGTCACCTGAGTCAGGAGGAGCTGGAAGTTCCCATCAAATATTTACTACCTCCCTCTGGAAGCTCTTGCGTCTCAGAGCTGCGGGCTTTTACTTTAAAGCCCAGCACATTCAGTTTGGGCTTCCATTTGACACCTCCAAGTCACCTACGTGAGCCACAACAACAAACCCAGGCTGGGACTTTTATGTCAGAGCCTCCAGTCTCCTGTGACAGAGAGGAATTAATCTTTTCTTCCCTTTTCTCTGAATTGAGATTTCGGTCCTTAGAGGTAGGGTCAGAAGCAAGAGAAGGCAGATGGGGTTCTGAATACAGAAACTTTTAGTTAAGATCTGCTTAGGACAAAATACAGCCCTGGGGAAGTATAATTTTCATGTCTCCCCAAGTTTCATTTGTTTTTAACTTAACTGAATTGCTTAACCTCATTAAGTCTATTTCTTTTTTAAAAAATATTTTTTATAATAGAGACAGGGTCACACTGTTTTGCCCGGGCAGTCTGGAACTCTTGGGCTCAGGTGATCCACCTGTCTCAGCCTCCCAAAGTGCTGGGATGACAGGCATGAGCCACCATGTCTGGCCGAGTCTATTTCTTTACCTGCAACGTAGGGATCATCAGGGTGCCTAGGAGATTAAATGAGACATGGAGAGATAGAGAGAGCTTGGCTCAGGCCTGGCACGGAGCCCTTGCTAACTCTGTCAGTGTTAGTTATTATTCTTGTTGTTGTTGTTGTTGATTAACTACCAAGGCCTTCTTCCTTTTCATTTGTAATAACCTCAGAGAGCCAGGGTTCAGAATGACGCTGAAGGCATCAAGATGAATTCCTACCTTAAAGGAAACAGGGATGAAAACTCTCCCAGTGATCTCATAGAGCATCCTTATTGCATATGCATGGCGACAGCATGGTTTTGAGGCTAAGGCATGGAATGGTGGCTTGGGAGATAGCAGAGATGCAAGTTCTAATCCTGGCTCTGTCACTTTCAATCTCTGTGACCTTGGGCATGTTATTTTCTCTCTGTGGTCTTGGTTTCTTCATCCAGGAATGAGATTGACAAAAACTGCTTTGCAGTTATTAGGAGGCTTACACAAGATTAAGGATATCAAATGCCTGACTCATAGTGGGTGCTGGATAAAGGGCAGCTTCCATTAATGTTATTGCTGTTATTAATAGGGTAATTGAATGAGGGCCTGTGTAAGGTACTTTGAAAGCTGATTCTGAGCCAGGTGAGGACGGCTATTAAGGGAAGGAGCTGAATGTCAAAGGATCTTCCCTACTCCCGCTTTGTGGCCGGCTAAGGACATGCCACCCAGCTGCCTAGAGAAGATGTGATGTCAGAAATTAGCTCGGCAGAGGCATGATGACATGGGGCTTTGGGTCTTGGAAGAGTATTTTAAGAAACAGGCTTTCTGATCCTTACCCTGAGCTTGAGAAGAAACATGCCTTGTGGAGGAGGCAAATGTGGATAAAACCCACAGCTTTGTCCCATCTTTTCCATTTTTCCAGCTGTAGAAACATGTCTCCTAATACAGATAAGCTATCCTTGTTCCCATACTGCTTTGCACATAGCAGGATCACAGTATTTAATGAATGAATGAATGAGAGAATGAATGGTATCACCAGCCTCTGGACTTCAGAGGCTTCCTTAGTTCCTGTGGTTGGTTTGTTTGTTTATTTTGAGACACAGTCTCACTCTGTCACTCCAGGCTGGAGTGCAGTGGTGTGATCTTGGCTCACTGCAACCTCCATTTCCAAGATTAAAGTCATTCACGTGCTTCAACTTCTTGAACAGCTGGAATTACAGGTGCCTGCTGCCACACCTGGCTAATTTTTGTATTTTTAATAGAGATGGGGTTTCACCATGTTGGCCAGGCTGGTCTTGAGGTGACCTCAAATGATCCACCCGCCTCAACCTCCCAAAGTGCTGGGATTAGAGGCGTGAGCTACCGTGCCTGGTCAGTTCCCGTGGTTTAGATGGGGAGAGAGGCCATGGTGGTTTTGTTCATGGGTGTAATTGCACTAAGCCTATGTTCCTAAGATAGGGCTGTGTCTATTCCTCACTCCTGCTCCAGTCACGTGTCTCCCTCCTTCTCTCTGAGACCGCTTGGAGCCCCTATAGCCTTTCTCCGGGTCCTGGGGAGAGGCAAAGTGAAGGTCAGCTTGTGGTTAGCATCAGTCATAGGTGATAGGAGTGGCTTGGAGTCAGTTCAGTGAGAGTCCTCCAGGAGGTGGACCTTTGCCTCCAGCTGTTTTTGAGAGGCAACAATCGCACTTGAGGCCTCAGTCTAGAGCCCACTGAACAGTGGACAAAGTACCTTCTTATCTTCACAGCTACCTGTGAAGGTTAGCATCATCAACCCCCACCCCGCCCCCACCACCACAATTTTAGAAATGAGGAAGGGTTGGCCAGGCACGGTGGCTCACACCTGTAATCCCAGCACTTTGGGAGGCCGAGGCGGGTGGATCACTTGAGGTCAGGAGTTTGAGACTAGCCTGGCCAACACAGTGAGACCCGTCTCTACTAAAAATACAAAAATTAGCTGGGTGTGGTGGCGGACGCCTGTAACCCTAGCTACTTGGGAGGCTGAGGCATGAGAATTGCTTGAACCCAGGAGGTGGAGTTTGCAGTGAGCTGAGATTGTGCACTCCAGCCTGGGTGACAGAGGAAGACTGTCTGGAAAAAAAAAAAAAAAGAAATGAGGAAGGCTGAAGAGAGAGGAAGTGACTTGTCCAAAGGCCATATAGTAAGTACATGGCAGGGCCAGGTGTAGTGGCTCACATCTGTAATTGTAGCACTTTGGGAGGCCAAGTCAGGAGGATCGCTTGAGCCCAAGAGCTTGAGGCTGCAGTGAACTACGATTGCACCACTGTACTCCAGCCACAGTGACAGAGCGAGACCCTGTCTCTTAAAATAAGTCAATAAGTAGGTGGCAGGACTGTGCTGAGAACTGTGGTCTGCTTGTCTCCAAAAATACCTGCCTGTTCTGTATGTGCCATGCTGCTTTGGTGGGAAGTCATATAAGTGTGTTCCCTGTTCCTCAGAAGCATCTGAAAGCACCTCTCATGTTACAGTCCAGCTTTCCCTGAGTGTCTTGGTACCGGGCTGTCATCCAAGTTCAAATGCTGGTGATAGAACTGACCAGGGCCAAAGGCCAGCCTCCCTTCTAATCAGGAATAATCAGCAATGAGTTTATCCTTCTCATCCCTCTGATCCTATTATTCCATTCTAGCACTCAAAGTAGGGCTTCCGGAGGCCCAAGGGCGGCTGCCACAGTGGATAGAGATGGGAGGTGGGGGCATACAACATGCTTCACTCCTTATAGGAAGCCCCCACCGTTCAGCCTTTTGTGTTTTTTGTTTTGTTTTGTTTTGTTTTTAAGAGACAAGGTCTTGCTCTGTCACCCAGGCTGGAGTGCAGGATACAATCATAGCTCACTGCAGCCTCAAACTCCTGGGCTCAAGTGATCCTCCTGCCCCAGCTTCCTGAGTATCTATGACTAGGGGCACAGCCGCCATGCCTGGCTAATTTTAAAATTTTTAATAGAGATGGGGTCTTGCTATGTTGCCCAGGCTGGTCTTGAACTCCTGGCCTCAAATGATCCTCCCACCTCAGCCTCTCGAAGTGCTGGTATTACAGGCATAAGCTGCCATACCCAGTTGTTCAGCCCTTTTAAAATTTCCTACTGAAGGCTGAGCCATCTGTCCCTCCTGTCTACCTGCCCAGCTCAAGTTAGCTTAAGTAAGCTTTAAAGCACATCGAAATCCCTGGATTCCTTGCTATCCTCAAACCTCAAACTAGTATCAGCTCCTGCACCTGCCTCCAAAGCAGGATGGGATTTCTTCAAAGTGTGTGATTTTTTTCATAGGGGCATGGTTTTGCCAGCTCCTGTCTTCTTTTTGCAAGGACAGAGGCAAATCCCCAGGTCGACAAGTGGGTGCTATGCCCGAACTGGCCTGCAGGGGGCAGTAACCACCAGATTTGACTGAGTTGATGCCCTGCTGAACAAATGGATGCCACACTTGGTCCTTTAAGACCAATGCTGGGCAGGGGAAGAGGGTGCTTTCTAGATGCTTGGCACGGTGCCAAGCCCTTTGCATGTATTATCTCATTAGCTCCTCACAAGAGCCCTGTGGGAGGTGCTATTAGAATCCCTATTTTATAAATGAAGAAACTGAAGCCGAGAAAGATCAACATGTCCTCTAGGCCACACGGTTACTAAGCAGCAGACAAGATTTTTTTTTTTTTTTTTTAAATAGAGACGAGGTCTCACTATGTTGTCCAGGCTGGTCTCGAACTCCTGGGCTTAATGATCTTCCCGCCTTGGCCTCCAAGGATTACAGATGTGAGCCACTATGCCTGGCTGGAGTGCAATGACATGATCTTGGCTCACTGCAGTCTCCGCCTCCCGGGTTCAAGGGATTCTCCTGCCTCAGCCTCCCGAGTAACGGGGACTGCAGGCACCTGCCACCACGCCCAGCTAACTTTTTTTTTTTTTTAGTAGAGACAAGGTTTCACCATGTTGGGCAGGCTGGCCTCAAACTCCTGACTTCAGGTGATCCACCTGCCTATGCCTCCCAAAGTTCTGGGATTACAGGCATGAGCCACCACGCCCCGCCCCAAGCTCTTAGCCTCCACATCAGTGCTTCCCAACACCGGCTACAAGTTAGAATTACCTGGGAGTACTAAGCAACACCAATGTCCAGTGCCCATCAAAGACAGAATTAAGTCAGAATTTCTGGGGAAGCTCCCCAGTCATGCCAGTCTACAGCCAGCATTGAGAATCTCTGCTTTACACTGTGCTGTTTTGGCCTTTATATATATCCACCCATTCACACCTGGACCTTAACCTGAGCGTCCCTCTGAGGTCCCTAGTGAGCACTATTGTTTCAAAGGAGCCTACATATGGTCTATTCTCTAGATTTTGCCTGCAAGTCTTTCCTGATCCCCTAGACTCAGACAGATTCCCCTCATTCACATTCTCAGAGTTTTGGTGTTTTCCCTTCATAGCATTTATCTGAAATGTAATCAGATAACTGTGTCCCAGCTCTAATATCTCCTGCCCACCTGCTAGAACGTAAGCGTCCTGAAATCAGGAACTGTGTTTCTCTTATCCCCCCACAACGTTCCCAGAGCCAAGCACGGCACCTGACATTTCTCCATTGGACAAGTGATACTTCTTTCTTCCATGTAAATAATTACTGATCCAGTAGCTATTCGGTGTCTCACACTTTCCCATGTATGCTATATAAGCAAGCTAGGGAAGGCCCCATTTTCCAGTGGAGGAAACTGAAGTTCAGGAATGGGAGGCAGCCACCACCCAGTCAGAAGCTGGCAGTGCTGGGCGCCGGGGCTCCCGCCTAGAATCCCAGCACTTTGGGAGGCCAAGGCAGGTGGATCACCTGAGGTCAGGAGTTCAAGAGCAGACTGTCCAACGTGGCAAAACCCCGTCTCTACTATAAATACAAAAATTAGCCAGGCATGATGGTGTGTGCCTGTAATCCCAGCTACTCAGGAGGCTGAGCCAGAAGAATCGCTTGAACCCAGGAGGCAGAGGTTGCAGTGAACCGAGATTGCGGCACTGCACTCCAGCCTGGGCAACAGAGCAAGGCACTGTCATTAAAAAAAAAAAAAAAAAGATAAGCTGGCAGAGCCAGACTCAATCCTAGGCCTCCCTGTCCTTCCCATTCATCGGAGTCTGCTGACCCCTGCTTGAGTCTGCTTCCTTCATGCTGTTTCCAGGAGACACGCATCATCACCCTCTTTTCTGTTCTTTAGTCATCAATACCCGCCCCCCAGTCTCCTCCTCCTCCATCTCCCCCTCCAGAGGTTTGGCCCAAACAAGGCTGCTGAGTAACTCCCCTGATTAAACCATTGCGTGGCTCTCAGCAGCCGCACTGGGGAGGTCAAGGAGTCATCCAGGGACCTCCTTCCCAGCTCCCTAGGAGTGAGCACCCTCTGGGCAGCGCCCCCACCCATCTTCCTAACAGGAGTTCTGAGCAGCCACCCCACACGGGACAAAAGTTCCTGGAAAAGGAGATTCTCCGGGCTGAAAACTGAGCTAGCGTGCAAGAATCGGCTGCATCGGGGGCCTGGGAGGAGTTCGGCTTCCAGTCTATCTCTGGTGCCCCCTGCTGGAGAAAGCTGGGTGCAGGAAACAGGGATGCTTGCACTCGGGGAATCTGGCTGGGGCTGTAGGTCTCAAACAGGACATCTGAGGAGTGAGATGAATTCATATCAAAACCGACCCTGAAGGGACGAGGAAGAGCCAGTCACCTAAAAAGCTCCAGCTGTGTGACCTCGAAGAGCGCTTCGTAAAGGGCTTCTTCTCTGCTCGGCACCCCAAGGAAGCTGGGGAGAAGTCTTTGCTCTGGATGAGGCAGGGGGCGAGAAGGAGGAGGTTCAGAGACCTTTTGTTCATGCCCTCTCTGCCTGCGCTGCCTCCGTCGTGCTCCCCTCAGCACCATCTCCTGGTTTCCTTTGGGTCGGAGATATTGCACACAGAGCAGAAGGATCTGATCTGACTGTTGGCTCATCTGCACTGCCAGCCCCCGAGCCTCGTCCCATTTCAGTGACAAGGCAAGTGTGAAAAATGGAGCATGATGGAGACGTCACCAGACCTCCCAGGCTCCGGACTGGAGCCGCAGCTCTCAATGCAGCTGGAATTGCCAGGGGCAGTGAGTGCTTGTCCAGCTTACTGCTCTTTGGAAGGGGCATACATCTCCCTGAGTGCTTGTGTGTGCATGCATGTGTGTGTGTGTGTTTGTGCGCATATGTGTGTGTGTGCATGCACGTGTGTGTGTGCGCGCATACAAGGCTGGGAGCTGTGCGGCAGGCACCCTGGCTTCGGGGACCCAAACTAGCCAGCTTCCCTTTCTGGGCCTGCTGGCCTAATTCCCAGCCGCAGCTGCCATTCTGGGCCCCCCCTCTCTGAGGCCATCTCCCTGCAGATTTGGCAGCGGGGAAAGGAGGGGCCGAGAGAAGGGGAGAGAACCAGAGAGAGGACTGAGTGCTAATCTGATGTAGATGATCCGGCAGCCTTCTCCAGCTTGGCTGCCCTCTGCCATCAGCTCTCCAGGTGATTTTCCCTGTGCCCTGCACTCTCCCCTTCTGCTTTCATCTCCTTAAGAAAGTGCCCAGAGAGTTAAACCCACACACAAACACACACAATCCACCCCCCCAAAAAAAAAATCAGAGAGCAGGAGCAGGCAGACGAGTAAGAGAGCACGCGCGCAAGAGAGGGCTCACATCCGTCCTGGAGGAAGAACGGCACAGACGGAGGGAGGCTGGGGTTGGCAGAGACTGGGACAGAAGTCCCTCAGCCCCCCAGGAGCCTCCTTCATGGACCCGGGAATCCCAAGAGGGGCTGCCTCAACTTAGGATGGGCAACTGTGTCAAGTCTCCACTGAGAAATCTCTCAAGGAAGGTATGTTTCTGGAGTTTCCAAGATCTGGGGCTGGGGATTGGGGGTGTCTTACCATCTGTCCCAGAGGTTGGGGACAGAAAGGGTGGCTGGAGCTTGCTACCCTTCCCAGGGGTTCTGTCCAGGGCTGCCTCCCTGCTCCTACCCCGGACACCCTCCTGCTGCCGTTTTCTGTGTCCAGGCTTTGGGCATGGGGGTGAGGGTGAAACTGTGTTTGGGAATTTATACAAGGCTTGGGAAAGAAACTGTGTAACTTTGGGGTTTCTGGGGTGTAAAATGAAAAGGGTGGAACCTTAAGATGTCAGTGAACTTGACTGGCACCTTAGTCATTCAAGGGACTGGCCAAGTTCCTTAAAACTGGCGAAATCTGAAGACCCTTCCCAGCAGCAAGGCCAGGGACTCATTCATGTCCTTTGAGGGTCTGTGAGCCTCTCTGATGACCTCTAAGCCTTCAGAATTGTGGATTTTGAAGTAGATCTCATTGCTACTGAAAGGAACCAAACAGAGTATATCCCCTTCTGCCCCAGTGATTCTTGAGTTAAGTCAGAGCATCTCAAACAGGACCCGAGTGGTTTTAGGGCCCAGGAGTTTTTCCATTAAGAAGGAGGCTGCCTGGGCGATGTGTTGAGCAGGGGTTGTATATAAGTCACTTTCTGTAGTGGCTTTATCGCTCATACACTTGGAATTTTTTTTTTTTTTTGCAAAAATTCCTTTTAGAAAGAAAATGATCATCTCTAAAGCATCTTTCATGCAAGGCTGGGTTTGCACCTATAGGGTTTTGGGTTAGGTGGGCTCTGCCTATTTTTCTAGCCCTCTGTAGCCAGGCCATAGAAGAGACTCAGATATTATTTAAAGGAAGAGGGAATGATGGGGTGGTTTTCTTCCAATTCTTCCATTTTCCAGAAAAGGAACTTCAATGACATTCAGAGGGAGGGGTTAAGTGACTTACCTGTGGCCTTGGGTGAGCTATTGGCGTCTCTATCCCCAACCCCATCCTATCTCGGTCAGTTTAACAGCCTCTCAATTTAGGACATTTTGGGCTTTTCTGCTTGTCGTCTTCCTCATTTGGCTAAGCTGCTCACATCAAATTCCTTCTAATCTTTGCTGCTCCTTGGATCCTTCCAAGGGCTTGTTGTTTCTTCCATGCACACCTCCCCCATAATCTGGTGTCTTCTTGGGGGAGCCTTCTGCATCGGAAGTGGCCTCCGCGCTGTTCCAGAGAAGCAGAAAGTGATCCGAATTAGCCCTTGTAATAGGTTCCATCCAGAGCCTGAGGAAGTGAACTTAAGAACAAGAATCATTCTTCTGTCCCCCCCATCCTCCCTTACACAACAATGTGCTTAAGAGTCAGACTACACAGGCCTCCTCTTTCTGGCCATGTGACCTTAGACAAATTACTTAACCTCTCTGTTCCTCGATTCCCTTGTCCATCCATCAGTTGGGCACACTAATATCCACTTCTTAAAGTGATTCTGAAAATGAAATAAAGTTCTGTGCACAGTGGCTGGCCTATAATAGTCAATAAATGTTAGTATTCTTGTTATCATAATCATAATTGTTCCACTCTGGGTTTTAGAGAAGAGGGATGGAGGAGAAACAGGAAATAGGAGAGATTTTCAGTCCATAGAGAAAAAGAGAAAAAAACTTACTGCATTCAATTTCATGTTTCTATCATATTCTTAATAATTGCTTTTTTTTTTCCTAAATATCTACAACATACCTAATGCCTGTTATCTCATTTTCTCTTTTCCACTACATAGTCATTTTGGCTATTTTATAGAGAAAGAAGCTGGACTCAGAGATAGAGCCTTCCTAAGGTTACACAGTCGATAGGAAGCAGAGCTGGGATTTAAACCCTAGTCTGTATAAAATCAGAGCTGGCATTTTATTTTTATGTTTTCCTCTACGAGAGGCTGCCTCTCTCTTTCCCCTGCTGTCAGAAATGTTATTCATAGATTTCTGGATCTGACCTTAGAAGTCATCTAGTCCAAATTCCCACTCAGTGCATCAGTCCCCTCCCCGCTCACCAGGCTCTCCCTCATTCAGCTTCTCCTTGAAGACCTTCATTCAGCGAGAGGGAGCTTTGACGTACATACTCTTGGCCAGCTTGTGTTATTAGAAAGCTGTCAGGTCATGAGGCACGCTTGCCCCTCCTGTTGCTATGCCACACTTAGGAGACGTCATCTTGGTGCCAGGAGAAATTGTCTGTCCATGGGCCACTGCCCACTTGGCTTCCTGAGCCGTATTTGGGGAACTGGAAATGGTGAGAGGCAGCCTGCACCAGGCTCAGAGCTGGGCAGGACCAGGCTGTCAGGTGCCATCATTGGCGAGAGATGAATTGCAGCCTCTGGGGCAACTTGGTGCCAGGCAGTATTATGATCAAGAGATGCAGTGGAAATTCCCCAGCCACCACTGCTCCATTCTTCATGGGAGCAAATTCCTCTCCATCCTTCTCATTTCTTCCTGATTGGCAGATGCTCCCCCACTTCCTTTGCAGCCAGAAGTAAATGCCTTCTGGCACCCAATATCTCTTAAATTACATCACTACCACCACCATCATCATCACCATCATTGCCATCACTATGGCAACTCTATTTATTCACCTCCTCTTGCCATGCCCTAGCCACCATGCGGAGCACTTGATGTGTATAACTCATTTACTTGTCACAGGAATCCTGTGACTAGTCATGATCGTCTCCCACGGTATGGAGAAGGAAACTGGAGCACAGAGAGGTGAAATGACCTGCCCAAGGTCACACAGCAAGCAAGTGGCAGAGCCAGAATTTGTCCCTAAGACTGTTTGAGCCCAAAGCCAGCAGACTAAACTGCCTTTTAAAGTTTTTGTTTGTTTGTTTTGTTTGTTTTGAGATGGAGTCTCACTCGGTCGCCCAAGCTGGAGTGCAGTGGTGCATCTCGGTTCACTGAAACCTCCACCTCCTGGGTTCAGTGATTCTCCTGCCTCAGCCTCCCAAGTAGCTGGGATTATAGGCGCCCGCCACCACACCCAGCTAATTTTTGTATTTTTAGTAGAGATGGGGTTTCACCATGTTGGCAGGCTGGTCTTGAACTCCTAACCTCAGGTGATCCACCCGCCTCGGCCTCCCAAAGTGCTGGGATGACAGGCGTGAGCCGCCGCGCCCGGCCTGCCTCTCGGAGTTCTGTGCCACCTGCTGCCTCCCCACCTTCCTGGGTTATGCCATCTCTGAGCCAAGTGCAGAAGATTAAGCCAGAAACAAAAATGCTGACTCTCTGCAGACACCTGAGACTGGTTCCTGGGTTCAGCCAGTCACTGTCATCTCAGGCATGCTTTGATCCACTATCCCAGACGGGAAGGTCTCTTGTTCTGCCTCGCTCTAGTCTTGTCTTGCTCTAGTCTAGGTCCCAGAAGTCTGAGTGAGTGAAGCCGAGGCTCTGAATCACAACTGTTTGGGATATCAAACCGGGGGGGGCCCTCGGCCTGTCTGACATCCCTTAAGTTCTGGGATCACCTAAAATGGACATTTATGGCACTCATCGAACTTGGCCCTGGGACTGAGTTCCTTCACCTCCAGCCTGAGAAGCTGCTTCCCCTTTGAGGAACCAGAATACTGCACCACCCTCTCTAGGCCTGGAAGGGGCTTAGGAAGATGGAAGGGAGCCTCGGTCTGTAGCCCCACAGGGCTTTGGGGAGAGGAAGCAGAGAGGACATGGTGGGCAGGGGCTTGTTCTGCGTCTCGGCCTGGAAGGACAGGCTGCCCCTAGGTTTTGGGATGTTCTCCTAGGCAGGGCCTTCTTTGCCTTGGAGGAATCTGGCTGCAAGTAGAATGCAGTAGGATGGAAGGATAGGGTGCGCAGACCTGCAGTTCTCAGACAAAGACAGCCCTCAGGGTTTCAGCTCCCGTCGCTCCTTGGGAAGGTCCTACTCTAGCCAAATCCCCCCACACTGAAGGAAGTTATGCCGGCTCCAGGCTGAAGGCAGAGTGCAGGAGCTGGATTCTGGAGAGGCACTGGGCATCCCGGGAGGTCGGGGCGAACTGAATGTTGTGTCTGGATGCTGCTGTTGTCCTAAGGGGAAGGTCTGTGGGCAGTGCTGACTTTTTATAGCTGCATGGGAACCTTCAGGGCGGAGGACCGGCTGGTCAGGGCCTGGGAGCACAGCTATATTAGGTAAGCAGAGAAGGCCCCTGCCTTAGCCTCTAGAGGTCCGGCACTCTGGGCCAGGCAGGGAGCCAGGGAAGGCGGGAGGGAGGAAAAGAACTGGTGGATGGCAGAGAATATCTAGTCTTGAAATCACAAACTGGGTGGAATCCTACCTACAGCTGTGCCTTGTGTGGCCCACCCGGTGCTTTAAATCAGATCTGGTTACACTGGGCTGGAGTTAAGTAGTGCTACCTCTTCAGAGGTGGCACCATCTCAGGCTAGGTGCAGTGGCTGATGCCTGTAATCCCAGCACTTTGGGAGGCTGAAGCAGGAGGATCACCTGAGGTCAGGAGTTTGAGACCAGCCTGGCCAACATGGTGAAATCTCATGTCTACTGAAAATACAAAAAAAAATTAGCCAGTATGGTGGCGAGTGCCTGTAAACCTAGCTACTCGGGAGGCTGAGGCAGGAGAATCACTTGAATCTGGGAGTCAGAGGTTGCAGTGAGCCGAGATCACACCACTGCACTCCAGCCTGGGTGACAGAGTGCACTAGCCACCAAAAAAGAAAAAATAAAGGAGGGGGCACCGTCTCCACTTTGCCCCAGTCCCCCCCCTCACACCCTGCCTGCTTCATTTATGTCAGCAATGGCACCTGCGTGTGCAATCTCCGGTCTGGCAGACCAGCCGAGCCTGGTCTCCATGCTGCCAGCTCCGATTGCCCTCACAGTCTTCCAGCGGGGATCTGGCTGGGGTAGGGCAAGTCCGTTTGGGAGCTGGGAGGAATGACTTAGCCCTGGAGATTGATTGAACTGGGATGTTGGGAGCATTTTGGAAAAGGATGTTGTTTCACTAGGCTCTGAGTGAACACTTGCCATTGATGAGAATAGAAGCCCCCCGCTGCTCCTGTCTCTTCATGCACATGGGTGTGTGAGTCTGTGCATATGTGTGTGCCTGTGTGTGTGTGTTTGTGCACGTGCGCATGTGCCACACAGAGGCCATCACACTCAGCTCTCGCCGGAACCACCATTTCTGTCAAGGATTGGAGACTCCGTCTGTTGGACCGATTTGATGCCTGTGCATGCTCAGGGCTCTCTGAGCCCCACTCCTTGACTCTCAGGGTCCCCTCTTGCGGAAAGCCCCTCCCGGGACCAGGAGCCAGGCTGGGCAGGGAGGTGACAACCTGCCTCTCTTTTGCATTTGCTTGGTGTTGGCTGAAGATGTGCCAGGAGGAACAGACCAGCTACATGGTGGTGCAGACGAGCGAGGAGGGGCTGGCGGCCGACACCGAGCTCCCAGGACCGCTCCTGATGCTGGCCCAGAACTGCGCAGTCATGCACAACCTGCTGGGCCCTGCCTGCATTTTCCTGCGCAAGGGCTTCGCTGAGAACAGGCAGCCTGTACGTAAGTTGGCCCAGTGGAGCCCGCTGAACTCGGCTTCACAGGGCGTGAGGAGGTGCTGGGAAGAAGAAGGAGTCTATACAGAGCTCACACCCCCAACTTGTGAATCTGATCCCCAGAGTTTTCCACTCATGGCTACAAAGTGCTGGTGAGTCCATATCCACCAGCAGAATCATAATAATAAAAAGAATATCAGATACATTGTTACGAGCACTTACTAGGTGAGCCCTGTGCCTAGTGTGTTGGCGGACTGCCTCATTTAAGCCTCAGAGCAACTCTAAGGGGTAGGTGCTTTTATCGTCCCCATTTTACAGATGAGAAAACTGACTTGGGCTGGGCACAGTGGCTCACACCTGTAATCCCAGCACTTTGGGAGGCCTAGGTGGGTGGATCACTTGAGGTCAGGAGTTTGAGACCAGCCTGGCCAACATGGTGAAAGCCCATCTCTACTAAAATACAAAAATTAGCTGGGCGTGGTGGTGCATGCCTGTAATCCCAACTACTCGGGAGGCTGAGGCAGGAGAATCGCTTGAACCCAGGAGGCAGAGGTTGCAGTGAGCCAAGATCGCGCCACTGCACTCCAGCCTGGGCAGCACAGTGAGACTCCATCAAAAAACAAAAGAAAGAAAGAGAAAGAAAACCAACTTGCAGAGGTCACATCCTCAAGGTAACAGCTTGGTGGTGGTAGAGGTAGGGTTCACACTTGGATAGTCTGACTCAAGAACCTCTAGTGCTCCTAACGACAACTCTGTATGCGTGGCACTATCCGGTAGAACTTTCTACAATGATGGAAATATTCTAAATTCCGCGCTGTCTGATACAGTAGCCACTAGCCACATGTGGCTATTGACCACTTGAAATGTGGCTAGTGCAACTAAGGAACTGAATTATGGATTTTATGTTATTCTTACTCAAATTTACATAGCCACATGTGGCTAGCGGCTACTGAATTGGCCAGCTTTCTACAAGTAGCTAAATAGTTCAAAGAGAGGAGAGGACTAATGAGGATGTTATAGAGGTAAATATTTGTAGGTTGCATTTATTGAATGCCACATGCTAAACATTTTAATAGCTTGTCTCACTGAATGCACACTAAGGCCCTGTGAGGTGGGAAATGGTATTAACCCATTTTACAGATGAGGAAACTGTGGCTCAAACAACAGAGTGACCTGCCTGAGGAAGCAGATCTGAGCTTCATACTCAGGTCTGTCTGCCTCTAGGGCCCAAGGGTGTCCCCCCAACCACATCAATTGGGGAGAAATGCATGTTCCCGCACCGTATTCCCACCTGACCCTGAGTTGCTGCACGTGATCTTCCTGGCACATTAGTGGGCATCCCTGGCTCTACTCCAGGGCAGAGAACACACATTGCTACTGCTGTGCCCGGGGAGTGTGATCCGAGGACCAGCCGTCAGTGCTCAGCAGACCAGCTCTGGTGGCGGGCACAGCCCGTGAAGGGGCACCCAGCTTTGCTGCCCCCTGGGCTCTGGGTGTACAGGAGGAACGGAAGGGGCTGCGATGGAGTCAGCAATGCCTGTTCCTCCTGAGTCCTGCAGAACTGGGCCCTGGAGAAGTGGGAGGCTGCTTAAAGCCCGATGCGTGGGGTCCTCGGGGGTGTGCTCTGCACGTATGTGTACACACGTGCTTACTCGCTCACTTTCACTGACTGCTGGGATGACCCGTTGCACAAAACATCCTTTTTGGATGGTTTTTCCAACACATATGGGTTTGTGTTGGAATGACTGCGACCTACCCTTGAGCCAGGCACCATGACCAGCTTTTTTGTTTGTTTGTTTTTGAGACAGAGTCTGACTCTCTTGCCCAGGCTGAAGTTCAGTGGTACAATCTTGGCTCACTGCAATCTCCGCCTCCCAGGCTCAAGTGATTCTCCTGCCTCAGCCTCCCGAGTAGCTGGGACAACAGGCATGCACCACCATGCTTGGCTAACTAAAACAGGTGTTTTTTTTTTTTGTAGAGATGAGGTCTCACTATATCGCCCAGGCTGGTCTCGAACTCCTGGTTTCAAGTGATCCTCTTGCCTTGGCCTCCCAAAGTGCTAGGATTACAGGCGTGGGCCACCGTGCCTGGCCCATGGCGAACTTTATAGGCGAACGTCCATGCAGTCATCTCAGAGACACGCCTCCCTTCGGGTGACTCCTACCCCCGGCCTGGCGGAGCTGGGAGCTTGCAGTCTGCTCCCTCCAAGGTCACACACACTCTCAACGCTGTCCTGCCACACAGAGCCACCTCTGAGCTCTTGGTCCTATGCACCTGGTTGTCCCATGAGATGTGACTCAGCAGCCCTTCCCTTTCTAGATGATCTGCAGATTTTCTGGTGTTGTCTTTTGTCCTGGGGCCAGTTTGGAGTGACTGTCTCCACCCACCCTGGCCCCATTGGCTGGAACGTCCTGCATGCACAGTGGAGGTGCCACACGCTCACTATGGCATGCCCGCATGTCTGTGTTCACGAGAGGTATGCCCACAGCTGTGCGAGCCTCTTCAGGATGGGCACACCTGCCTGGTGTTCTCCCTGCCCAAAGGCAGAGAGCTGCAACACGGGGGAGGCTGGACGCTGAAGGCCACTTTTAGAGTGTACTAACCAGGTCCAACTGGGCACCTGTACCCATTTCATGCCCGTCTGTCTCCCTCCTGGGCAGGCCTGGGACAACTGGCACCTCACCAACCTGAGCTTCTTCCAGGCCTGCTCCTCGGAGGTGTCTCTGCCACCTGTTCTGACGCCTGGATTCGGGGTTGCCTTGATTGCCCAGGAGACCTGGGCACTACTTGAGGTTGGAGACATGTGCTTTTTGGACCCTGGCTGCAGCCAGAAGCACTGGTGGCCCCTGGGGTCCTATATGGTGTCCTGTGACAGGGCAACGTATAGGGATGGGGCTCAAATTGGAGAAGGTGGGGCAGTGCCTGGGAAGCAGGCACAGCCCCATTCTGCTGCCACGTCTCCTCCTGATTCCTCCCTGTCCTCCTACCCCCACTTCAGGATGGCCCGGCCTTCTCTCCCCTCCGGCGCCTCATCTGTTGTCTTGCAGCCTCTGTCGCCCTGCTCTTCCTGTTTCATTGGGTGGTGCTCTCTTCTCCCTGTTGTGGCCTCCCTGGACCCTGTTTTATTTGCAGGTTTTTGCCACCAGACCAACTCTGTTCCCTGACTCATTCTTTTTTTTTTTTTTTTTTTTTTGGAGACAGGGTCTCACTCTGTTGCCCAGGGTGACAGAGTGCCATGGTACCATCACAGCTCACTACAGCCTCAAACTCCTGCTTATCCATTCTTGTATCTGGAACAAGGGGCTGGAGGCACAGAGGTTCTGTGCCCAGGCTGGTGGGGCTGGTGGCTCCTTGGGAATCTCTTGTTAGCGGTCCAGGAGCTTCCATGTCTAAGCAAGATGTGGGGCTTTCTTTTCCCCTCAAGGATCCGATCCAGGCACACTTCTGCTGCATCCTCGTCACCTCCTACCCAGTGCCTGCTGCCAGTTGGATGGCCCCCAGGTTAGATATTTTGTGACTTCCAGGTCCCTTGTCGCGGCTAATAGGACATGTTCTTTTGTTTCAGGATAGATCACTGCGACCAGAGGAAATCGAAGGTAAAACTTGGCCCCTTGGGGGAAAGGACTGCCTAACCCTCCATGAAGGTGTGGGAAGGGAGGTTGATGGGAAGAGAGGCCCCTGGGAACGGGCTATCTTCTGTGAAACCAGCTGCTGAAGGTGTGCACAGAAGGCAAGAGAAATACCCCAGCATCCTGGGAAGCTCCTGGGCCCCTCTTTCCACGCTGGTGGGCCTTTGGGCTGCCTTTGCCCACAGAGGATCTGCAGGTCCTACCCCCAATGACATCCACCTTTGCTCACTTCCCCAGAGCTCCGAGAGGCCTTCAGAGAATTCGACAAGGACAAGGATGGCTACATCAACTGCCGGGACCTGGGCAACTGCATGCGCACCATGGGCTACATGCCCACTGAGATGGAGCTCATCGAACTGTCCCAGCAGATCAACATGAACCGTGAGTCCCTCTACCAGGCACCTGTGTCCCTTCCGGTCCTCACCCTTGCTGTCCTCTGCAGTCAGACAGGACTGGCTTCAAATTCTGCATCCACCTCTTTCCAGCTCTGTGATCTGGGGCCAACGACTTACCCTCTCTGAGCCTCAGTTTCCTCACCTGTAAAATGAGGGCCGAATTGGAGGAGTGGAGCCCAGAAAGTAGATTAGGGAATATCTGTAAAACAGCCCAGTAACTGGCTCACAGGAAGAACTGAACAGAGGGCTCCTGTTATTATTAAGTTTTTCTCTGTCTGATGAGCAGTTCAAGGAGGGGTTGCCCATTCTGTCAGTTGTCTACTTGGAGACAGGGAATGGGTATTATCGGGGATGACCTAGCCCTTTCCTCTTTTTCCAGTGGGTGGCCACGTAGATTTTGATGACTTCGTGGAGCTAATGGGGCCTAAACTCCTGGCAGAGACAGCAGATATGATTGGTGTAAAGGAACTGCGAGATGCTTTCCGAGAGGTAACGGGCAGAGGCAGGCAGGCATGGGGGCAGCTATTGGAATCTTATCTGCAGGATAAATACTTCAAAAGAAGCCTGAGCCCCAAGTCCCAGATCAGGGGAGGGAGCTTGGGCAGAGAAAGGTCTCTGGTAAAGGGGGAAATGACACTGGAGAAGGAGCTCAACTTTGGGGCCTGATGCTGCCAATCGCCATGTTGGGGCGACCTCTCCTTCCTTCCTGCCTTCTCTAGTTTGACACCAATGGTGATGGGGAAATAAGCACCAGTGAGTTGCGAGAGGCGATGAGGAAGCTCCTGGGCCATCAGGTGGGACACCGAGACATAGAGGAAATTATCCGAGATGTGGACCTCAATGGGGATGGACGAGTGGACTTTGAAGGTAGGTGGGGCTTGAAAGTGGGAGAGAAGCAAGCCAGCAGTGGCCATCCGTGGAGCCCTCCGATTGTGTATCCATCATGTAACCTATCAATCCACTCTAACTTTCCAACCCCCAGCCCTTTCATCCTCCTATCCCTCCACCCACGCCCCGCTCTAATCCACCTCCCATTCCTTCCCCATGCATCTCTTCATGCATCTATCCATCCATCCTCTATCCATCCTCTACCTTTCCATTCATCTGTCCATTTATCCATCCATTCATCTACCTATCTATCCATCTGTCCATCATCCATCCATCCATTTATCTACCCATCTATCCATCCATCCATCCTCCACTTATCCATCCATCTGTCCATTTATCCATCCATCCATTCATCTACCTATCTATCTGTCCATCATCCATCCATCCATTTATCCATTCATCCATCCATTCATCCATCCATCCATCTATCCATCCATCCATCCATCCATTTGTCTACGTATCTATCCATCTGTCCATCCATCCATCCATCCATCCATCCATCCATCCATCTATCCATCCATCTGTCCATCCATCCATCCATCCATCCATCCATCCATCCATCCATCCATCTATCCATCCATCTGTCCATCCATTCATCTACCTATTCATCTATCTGTCCATCTTTCCATATCTGTCTCTCTGTCTCTCCATCTTTTCTTTTTTTTGTTTTTTTTGAGACAGAGTCTTGCTCTGTCACCAGGCTGGAGTGCAGTGGCACCATCTTGGCTCACTGCAACCTCTGCCTCCTGGGTTCAAGCGATTCTCCTGCCTCAGCCTCCCAAGTAGCTGGGACCACAGGTGCACGCCGCCATGCCCGGCTAATTTTTGTTTTTAATTTTTTTGTATTTTAGTAGAGGCGGGGTTTCACCATGTTGCCCAGGCTGGTCTCGAACTCCTGAGCTCAAGCAATTCACCCGCCTCGGCCTCCCAAAGTGCTAGGATTATAGGCATAAGCCACCGTGCCCAGCCCTATCTCTCCATCTTTTCATCCGTTTATCTTCTTATCTGTCCAGATGCCTATTTATCCATTCCTCCATCTCTAAACAATCATTCCTTCAGGCCTGTAATCCCAGCACTTTGGGAGGCCGAGGCGGGCGGATCACAAGGTCAGGAGATCGAGACCACGGTGAAACCCCGTCTCTACTAAAAATACAAAAAATTAGCCAGGCGCGGTTGTGGGCGCCTGTAATCCCAGCTACTTGGGAGGCTGAGGCAGGAGAATGGCGTGAACCCGGGAGGCGGAGCTTGCAGTGAGCCGAGATCGCGCCACTGCACTCCAGCCTGGGCGACAGAGCGAGACTCCGTCTCAAAAAAAAAAAAAAAAAAAAAAAACAATCATTCCTGTAGCCATTTATCCATGCATTTATCTGTCCATTCATGCATCTATTAATTCTTCTCTACATTCATCCATGAATCTATCCACATATTCATCTACTCATATCGATCTCTCTATGCATTCGTACTTCCATACTTCCATTCACACATTCACGTGCATATACTTCTACCCATACTTGCATTGATCTACGCATCTATCTGTTCTGCCATTTCCCCATCTATATCCAGCTACTCATCCATTCACCCATCCCTGTGTCCATCTGCACCCATCCTTCTCTGTCCATTTATCTGTCTACCCACTCATGCATCCATCCACAGTAGGTGTTTTCTGAACATTATGTTCCTCAACTTAACACTCAGGCTCCCTAAAATCTGACCACAGCTCACCTCCCCAGCCGCAACTCACAGTCCTTCATTCGCACTCCACCAAAATACCTGTGACCAGTGAACCTGCTAGGGTCTCTCTTGAATACTCTGATTTTTTTGGCAGGAGGGCCTTTTTTTTTTTTTTTTTTTTTTTTAGACAGAGTCTCACTCTGTTGCCCAGGCTGGAATGCAGTGGCAGGATGTTGGCTCACTGCAAACTGCATCTCCCGGATTCAAGTGATTCTCCTGCTTCAACCTCCCAAGTAACTGGGATTACAGGCTCCCACCACCATGCCCAGCTAATTTTTGTATTTTTAGTTGAGACGGGGTGTCACCGTGTTGACCAGGCTAGTCTTGAACTCCTGACCTCAAGTGATCCACCCACCTCAGCCTTCCAAAGTGCTGGGATTACAGGCATGAGCCACCGTGCCTGGCCACCAGGAGAGCTTTTATCCTGTTCTTTACCTGGGCTAAGTTCTGTTAGCCCAAGGGACATTCTTCATGACCCGACAGTGGGACTCCTTCCTCTAGCACTTTCCCTGGTTCCTCAAACTGAACTTCCTCTTTTCCGGGTTTTCACAGCACTTCAGACTCACCTGTTCTTCACACGGACCCCTAACTGCTGGTTAGAGTTGTCTTCCCAACTGACTCTGAACTTTGAAAGAAGAACCCAATTTTTTAAATATCTGCATTTCCTGCGTAACACAGCTAGTGTTCAGTAAAAGCTTATTTATTTATTTATTATTTTAAGACAGGTCTTGCTCTGTCACCCAGGCTGGAGTGCAGTGGCATAATCGTGGCTCACTGCAATCTCTGCCTCCCGGGTTCAAGTGATTTTGTGCCTCAGCCTCCCGAGTAGCTGGGACTATAGGTGCCCACCACCATGCTCGGCTAATTTTTTGTATTTTTAGTAGAGACAGGGTTTCACCATGTTGGCCAGGCTGGTCTCGAACTCCTGGCCTCAAGTGATCCACCCGCCTTGGCCTCCCAAAGTGCTGGGATTATAGGCATGAGGCACAGCACCCAGTCTCAAAGGCTTTCTTTTTAAAGAATCAATAATAATCATAATAGTTATCATTTACTGTACACTTATGTGCAGTCATTGTACTAAGTAGCTTTACACATACTATTACATTTAATTATCACAGTGACCCTATGGGTTGCATTATTATTATTATTATTATTATTATTTTTTTTTTTTTTTTTTTTTTGAGACGGAGTCTCGCTCTGTCGCCCAGCCCAGGCTGGAGTGCAGTGGCGCGATCTCGGCTCACTGCAAGCTCCGCCTCCCGGGTTCACGCCATTCTCCTGCCTCAGCCTCCCGAGTAGCTGGGACTACAGGCGCCCACAACCGCGCCCGGCTAATTTTTTGTATTTTTAGTAGAGACGGGGTTTCACCATGGTCTCGATCTCCTGACCTTGTGATCCGCCCGCCTCGGCCTCCCAAAGTGCTGGGATTACAGGCGTGAGCCACCGCGCCCGGCCTGGGTTGCATTATTATAACCTCGTGTTACAGATGAGGAAACTGAGGCTCAGAGAAGTAATAGAACTAGCTCAAGATTGCCCGCCTATTAAGAGGCAGAGCTGGGGCACAGCCCCAGGCCTGAAATCACAGCAGAATGCAGTCTTGTGCATGACACCATGCGAGGCACTAGGGGATACAGGGAAAGGGTAAAATGGTGACTCTGCGCGCCAGGAACTTGCATGCTGAGCAGAAAGACAAGAGAAGCATGTGCCAGAGATTGTGAGTGTCCAGAACACAAAGGTTGGGAGGTTTTCTCTCAGGAGCAGTCAGCCTTCAAGGCCGGGGAGCGTGGATAGTTGGATAGAAGGCCTTATTGTCACCAGATCGGAAAATCTCAGGTCTCCCTGTATCCAGGTAGTGCCCACCACAGATGATAGCCTTGCTCTTGAAAGCCTGGCATCCCCCATTCATCCTACGAAGATGCATTGTAAATCTGCTGTGTGCTAAGATCTGGTCTCTGCCTCAAAGAACCCAAGCCCAGCAAGAAAACCAGAGAAAACAATAGCATAATTCATGTGTGCTGGGAGAAACACAGGGGGCTGCGATAGAGGGGGCACCTGTGCCAGGCTGCAGAGAGGGATTAGGGAAGGCTTCCTGGAGGAGGTTATAAACAATCAGAGCCCCCCAAAATGAGAAGAGCCATCAGGTGAGAGGGAAGGGCAGGTATTTACCCAAATGAGTTGAAAACCTATATCCACACAAGTCTGTACGTAGATGCTTATAGCAGCTTTATTCATAATTGTCCAAACTTGGAAACAACCAAGGTGTCCTTTCAGTAAGTGATGGATAAATAAACTGTGGTACATCCAGACAATGGGATATTGCTCAGTGCTAAAAAGAGATGAGCTAGGCCGGGTGCGGTGGCTCATGCCTGGAATTTCAGCACTATGGGAGGCCGAGGCGGGCAGATCACTTGATGCCAGGAGTTTGAGACTAGCCTGACCAACATGGTGAAACCCTGTCTCTATTAAAAATACAAAAAAATTAGCTGGGTGTGGTGGCACGCACCTGTAATCCCAGCTACTTGGGAGGCTGAGACACAGAATCACTTGAACCTGGGAGGCAGAGGTTATAGTAAGCTGAGATGGCACCACTGCACTCCAGCCTGGGCGACAGAGCAAGGCTCTGTCTCAAAAAAAAAAAAAAAAAAAAAGAGAGAGAGAGAGAGAGAGAGAGAGATGAGCTATCTAGCCATGAAAAGATGTGGTGAAGAGGGGACACAAATGCATATTACTAAGTGAAAAACCAATCTGAAAACACTGCATACTATATGATTTCGTCTATATGCCATTCTGGAAAAGGCAAAACTATGGAGTCAGTAAAAAGATCAGTGGTTGCAAGGGGTTAGAGGGAGGGAGGGATGAATAGGCAGAGCAGAGAGGATTTTTAGGGCAGTGAAACTATTCTGTATGAGGCCAGGTACAGTGGCTCATGCCTGTAATCCTAGCATTTTGGGAGGCCGAGGCAGGAGGATCACTTGAGGTCAGGAGTTTGAGACCAGCTTGGGCAACATGGCAAAACCCTGTCTTTACTAAATACACAAAAACAAAATTAGCCAAGCGTGGTGGCGTATGCCTGTAGCCCCAGCTACCTGGAGAGTTGAGGCGGCAGGATTGCTTGAGCCTGGGAGGTCGAGGCTATAGTGAGCCGAGATTGTGCCACTGTACTCCAGCCTGGGTGACAAAGTGAGACCCTGTCTCAAAAATAAATAAAAAGAAAAAGAAACGATTCTGTAAGATACAACAGCAGAGGATGCATGTCATTATACGTTTGTCCGAACTCATAGAATGTGCATCGCCAGCAGTGAACCCTGATGTAAACTGTGGTCTCCGGGTGATAGCGATGTGCCGGCGTAGGTCGCTCAGTTATAACAAATGCACCCTCTGTGTGGAATGTGGTCGGGGTGGGAGGCTATGTATATGTGGAGACAGGGGTTGCAGACAAAAATCTCCATACTTTCTACTCCATTTGGCTGTAAACCTAAAATTGCCCTTAAAAAGAGAGGCAGGCGCGGTGGCTCACGCCTGTAATCCCAGCACCTTGGGAGGCCGAGGCGGGCGGATCACGAGGTCAGGAGATCGAGACCATCCTGGCTAACACGGTGAAACCCCGTCTCTACTAAAAATACAAAAAATTAGCCGGGCGTGGTGGCGGGCGCCTGTAGTCCCAGCTACTCGGCAGGCTGAGGCAGGAGAATGGCGTGAACCCAGAAGGCGGAGCTTGCAGTGAGCCGAGATCACGCCACTGCACTCCAGCCTGGGCAACAGAGCAAGACTCCGTCTCAAAAAAAAAAAAAAAAAGAGAAAGAGAGAGAGAGAGAAAGGGCTGAGCACGGTGGCCACACCTGTCATCCCAGCACTTTGGGAGGCCAAGGCAGGAGGATTTCTAGAGCCCTGGAGTTTGACGTTACAGTGAGCTATAATCATGCCACTGCGCTCCAGCCTGGGCGACAGGCGAGACTCTGTCTCTACATTTAAAAAAAAAAAAAGAAGAAGAAGAAGAAGAAGGGAGGGGGTACAAGTTGGGCTTTCAGAAAAGCTGAGAGGAGACCAGCCTGGCCAACATGGTGAAACCCTGTCTCTACTAAAAGTACAAAAATTAGCCCAATGTGGTAGTGCACAGCTGTAGTCCCAGCTACTCCGGAGGCTGAGGCAGTAGCATCGCTTGAACCCAGGAGGTGGAGGCTTAAGTGAGCTGAGATTGCATCACTGCACTCCAGCCTGGGTGACAGAGTGAGACTCCATCTCAAAAAAAAAAAAAAATGCTGAGAGGTGAGAGAGAGAGAGCGAGCGAGCCAGCTGCATTGAGGGGCCGAAAAGATCTGCGTAGTTGGAGCACATAGGTTGGGAGTTAGCCCGAGAGATATGGCTGGAGATGTCAGCTAGGGCCAGATCAGGGAGGGCCATGAGGCTGTCAGGAGATTGGAGATTTTCCAGTGGAGAGCCGTGGGACGTTTCCGCAGGGGTCAGATCCGCACATTCGAACCCTCTAGCTGGCTGCTGTGTGGATGGATTGGAGGGGGCGGAATGGATGGGGGACCAGCACAGAGTTGGGGCAGTGGCAATGGGGAGGGGTCTGAAGGCAGCACCCTGGGGAGGCCTTTGGCTGCTGCTTGCTCCCCAGCTGCTCCTCTACCCTTCCAGAGTTTGTCCGGATGATGTCCCGCTGAGGCCGCGGGGGCCCCTCCAGGACTGCCAAGCTCCCAATGGCGGGGCGAAGAGGAGCCAGAGCTTGCCTCACCCGCCGTAGCCGCCGAGAGCCCAGGATGTATTGGCGGATGGGGCCTGCCTGCACCCCGGGGAGGCGCCCACCCCGGACCCCCACCCCTCCGCACTGTGAAAGACTCACTCCTGCAACTGGAAAGCGGGGGCGCCCGCCGACGAGGAGGCCACCGTGCCAAGCCGGCAGAGGTCATGCCAGGCGCCAAGGGCCATGTGCCCAGCTGCTGCTGGCTGGGTGGGCCAGGGAGCCCGCCAGCAGATCCCACACAGCATGTCCGCCCCAGGGCAAAGCCTCCCACCTTCGCTCTGCGCCCCTCCCAGCTCGCCTCAGCCCTGTTATCTCAGAACCAATAAAAATATTTCCAAGAGCAAGACTGCCGTGATGGTCTTTCCTCCTTGGGCCTGGTTAGATGACCCTCATGTTTCCTGAGCACCAACTGCATACCCAGAACCAGCTGTCCTGAGCACCAACTGCATACCCAGAACCAGCTGAGCATTTCTGCATTTGGCATTTTCTATTTGTTTGTTTATTTCAAAAGGAAGTCAGATGAGGGTTCTTTTGACCTTCCTGTGTTTTCTGTTTTGAGACAGGGTTTAGCTCTGTCACCTGGGCTGGAGTGCAGTGGCGTGATCTCGGCTCACTGTAACCTCCACTTCCCAGGTTCAAGCGATTCTCCTGCCTCAGCCTCCCAAGCAGCTGGGATTACAGGCGCCCGCCACCATGCCTGGCTAATTTTTGTATTTTTAGTAGAAATGGGGTTTCACCATGTTGGGCAGGCTGGTCTCAAACTCCTGACCTCAAGTGATCTGCCCGCCTTGGCCTCCCAAAGTGCTGGGATTCCAGGCATGAGTCTTCTTGCCTGGTCAACATACATTTATTGAGTACCTATTATGTACTCGGTGACTTCCATTCTCATCCATGGGCCAGAACCTGGGACTGCTAAGGGAGACTGAAGAATGTAGTCAGTTATTTAGCTGGGTACTCAGCTTCCCCAAACAAAATCAGGTTCTATAAGAAGAGAAGCATCCAGCAGGGTCTGTATCACTTCTGACTTTCCGGAACTTCCATACTGGTTGGAGAGACAGACATGAGAGAAACACATCATATAGGATTACAAATTGGGATACTGCTATTAAGTAAAAATATAGGGACCTTTGGCAGGCCTGGCCTCCTCTAGGGAGGTCAGAAAAGGCTTGGCTAAGGAAGTGAAGACAAGGGTTTTGCCCTGGAGGAAATCCCAGTGTGTGCGGACAGACAGATATAGACACAGCTACCATTGGCCAGGCGGGTGGCTCACGCCTGTAATCCCAGAACTTTGGGAGGCCGAGGCGGGAGGATCACTTGAGTTCAGGAGTTCAAGACCAACCCGGCCAAATGGTAAAACCGTGTCTCTACAAAATAGAAAAATTAGCCGGGCATGGTGGCACGTGCCTGGAGTCCCAGCTACTTGGGAGGCTGAGTCAGGAGAATCGCTTGAACCCAGGAGGTGGAGGCTGCAGTGAGCCAAGATCACGCCAGTGGGTGACAGAGCGAGACTCTGTCTAAAAAAAGAAAGAAAGAGCTGCCACCCTCTCTGCTGCGTGGGAAGATGTGTAGCCAATAGGCCCAGGGTTTGCTTGCTGTGTGACTTAGGGCCGGTCGCATCTCCTCTCTGAACCTCAGTTTCCTTACGTGTAATGTGGGGATGATAAAGGATGGGGTCAGTGCATAGCAAATGCCCTCAGGGCATTGCATGGCATCGCACACCCCAGGGACTGCTATTCAGACTGCAGTGGAATCATGCCATTGAAAAGACCCATTGTAATTCATTTCTATAAGCGAAGTCTTAAAGGAGCCCAAAGGAGAAATTTGTGGTTAGAAGTTGTTCAGAGTCTTAGACAGGCTTGGGGCACACTTGGGCAGGTGTGTGGGATGGCCGGTGTACCTCAAGCCATTGGTTCCCAAACCTTAGCATACAGCAGAATCGCCTGGAGCATTTGTGAAGCCCAGATCTGGGCCACCCCCGCAGTGATTCTGATCCTATGTCTGGGGTGCGGTCCATGAATGTGCATTTCTTACAAGTTCCCAGAGGATGCTGATGCTGCCAGTCCGTGGACAACAAGCTGAACAGCACTGCTGTAAATCCTAGACACAAGGGAGGCTGGTGTGCCTCCAGGCAGCCAGGGGAGGCTGCGGGGCTGACGGCTGGGGGTGGGAGGTGGGCAGAGCATCTCCTGCCCCCTGTGCTGCCGCAGAGGGACGATGCATATTCTCAGACCTGGCAGGGAATGTGGAGGATCGTGGGCCCCAGTCAGAGGCCCGGGTAATCCTCATGTCCCCGAGGTCAGTGGGGCTGGGAGCTCCAAATTCACTTTAATAATCCAATTCTGAGACTAAGCCCTTGGCTCTGTGCCCTGCTAGGCAGGCCTGCAGCCCTGCCTGCCTCTGTACTAGCTTGGCTCTGACCAGAGACTCCAGAGTTTCACTGTTTCAGAAACACAGTGGACTTGTAGGGCAATTTGCAGGAAGAGGGCTTCTGTAGACATCTCTATCAGCTGGCAGGGGGAGCCTCCAGGAGCACCACTCAGAATAGACTTAGGGATAAACTAGGACTCCTTTGTCCCCACTGTGTGGCTGCCTAAAATCAAAGACGTGGGAAGCCTGGCCAACATGGTGAAACCGCGTTGGTACTAAAAATACAAAAATTAGCCAGGCGTAGTGGTGCCTGACTGTAATCTCAGCTATTAGGGAGTTTGAGGCAAGAGAAATGCTTGAACACGGGAGGCAGAGGTTGCAGTGAACCGAGATCACACCACTTCACCCTAGCCTGGGCGACACAGTGAGACTCTGTCTAAAAAATAATAATAAAATCATAGATATGCCAGTTGTGATAAAGGAAGTGGAGAATGTAGCCAAGCTACTGTCCAAAGGCCCCTTCACGCTCAGGGTAGGGGGACCCAGGGCAGGCCTCCTGCCTTCTCCCATGCTGAAGCCAGGACTCCTCCCCATTAATTTGTCTTTTTGTTGGTTTGTTCATTTTAAAATTATTTTTGTTTGCTTTTGTTTTTTGTTTTGGCTCCCGCCAGGAAACAATCTTTTGTTTGTTTGTTTGTTTGCTTTGCTTTGTTTCTTTGTTTATTTGAGAGACAGGGTTTCACTCTGGCATCTAGGCTGGAGTACAGTGGTGGGATCATAGCTCACTGCAGGCTTGAACTCCTTGGCTCAAGCGATCCTCCTGCCACAGCCTCCTGCATAACTAGGACTACAGAGACACACCAGCTGATTTTTACATTTTTTTGTAGAGACAGGATCTCAATCTCTTGTCCAGGCTGGTCTTGAACTCCTGGCCTCAAGGGATCCTTCCACCTCAGCTTCCCAAAGTGGTGGGATTACAGGTGTGAGCCACAGTGCCCAGCAACTTGTCTTATATGTGGGGGTTCCTAGCATGATTGTTTGAAGAAAGGGCTCTGAGACTTTTCCAGGACTGAGATGTACTTTCCTAGGCAGGAGTTCTTTCTGCAACCTGCACCAACACCTTCCCTGGAGGGAGCTCTGCGTGTGTCATCTTAGAAAAGCTCTTTGTCTAAGGCCGAGCGAGGTGGCTCACGCCTGTAATCCCAGCACTTTGGGAGGCCGAGGTGGGTGGATCACTTAAGGTCATGAGTTCGAGACCATCCTGGCCAACATGGTGAAACTCCCTCTCTACTAAAAATGCAAAAATTAGCCAGATGTGGCGGTGCATGCCTGTAATCCCAGCTACACAGGAGACTGAGGGACGAGAATCACTTGAACCCAGGAGGCAGAGGTTGCAGTGAGCGGAGATTGCACCACTGTACTCAGCCTGGGTGACAGAGTGAGATTTTGTCTCAAAACAAAAAGCAAAAAAACCAGCTCTTCCATTGTGCCTGGGTTTGCCTCCTGGGTTTGCCTCCTGCTGACTCATAAAGGCCAATTTGTCTGCTCGTTCATGCACACACGCACTTGATGTTTATTGAGCTCCTACTGTGTGCCAGGCCCCATGCAAGACTTCCTATCCTCAAGGAGTTCAGACTCTAGCAGGGGAAATAGATCAGAAACCAGACAAATATAATCTAGTGGCCTAAGTGCTACTTATTAGTAGTACCCACTAGGTTAGCCTAGAGCCCCGGAGGTACATAAAAGGCACCCAATTCAATCTGGTGCCTGGTGTGGGGAGGAATGGACAGATCTACTAGGACCTCAAGGATCAGCAGTGCTTAGTTAGGAGAGGTGGGCAGGTGGGGTGGGCATGGTGGCTCACGCCTGTAGTCCCAGCACTTCGGGAGGCCAAGGTGGGCAGATCACTTGAGGTCAGGAGTTCGAGACCAGCCTGGCCAAATGGTGAAACACCATTTCTACTAAAAATACAAAAATTAGCCAGGCATGGTGGTGCACGCCTGCATTCCCAGCTACTCGCCAGGCTGAGGCAGGAGAATCACTTGAGCCTGGGAGGCAGAGGTTGCAGTGAGCCGAGATTGCGCCACTGCGCTCCAGCCTGGGAAACAGAACAAGACTCTGTCTCAAAAAAAAAAAAAAAAAAAATGAAGAAGTGGTGGTCAGGGGCACAATTTCTAGTCTGGGAACAGCGTATGCAAAGGCCCTCAGGTAAGGGAGAGTGTGGCCCTTTTGGGAAACTAAGTGGAATTTTGTCTAACTGACGTACTAGGTTGGAGAAAGGAGCAGGGAGAGGTGACGCTCAACAGAGAGGCAGGCCCCCATCCCTCCACAGACCTTGGAGTGTGAGAGGCTCAGATGGGAACTCTGAGGGGCTGCCTTCTGGCATTAGCCAGGCCCACGGCCACAGAAGCGCTGGAGCTATGAAGGGCTCATCTTTGGGGACAAATCTGTCCAGAAGATAGAAGAAAACCCAGGCAGCTGAGGGTAGCCGGGAGGTGTCCCCATAGCAGTGTGGTTAAAAGCATTAGCTGCGATCAAAAAGCAGAGCCAGGCTGGGTGCAGTGCAGTGGATTGCGCCTGTAATCCCAGTGCTTTAGGAGGCTGTGGTGGGAGGATCACTTGAAGCCAGGGGTTCAAGACCAGCTTGGGCAACGCAGAGAGACCTCATCTCCACAAACAATTTTAAAAATTAGCCAGGTGTGGTCGCACCTATAGTCCCAGCTACTTGGGAGGCTGAGGTGGGAGAACTGCTTGAGCCCAGGAGTTCGAGTCTGCAGTGAGCTATGATCATGCCACTGTAGTTGCCACTGTAGTCCAGCCTGGACAACTGAGCAAGACTCCATCTCAAAAACAAACAAACAAAAATACCAGAAAGCCAGACATTAGATACCACAGATGAGAGAACACACCACCAACCCCTGGGGTTGCTGAAGGGATCAAATCTGAATCTGATCATGCCTTGAGATCCAGCTGACAATTTGCAAAAAATCCAGGGGCAGAGAAACGTGTTGAGCTGTACCATGAGGAGGACATCAGTTTTTGACATCCACAAGCTCCAAACTGGAAAAACAATACAGGTCAAATGACTCACATTCTTCAAAGCAAATTACAAGAAAAAGAAAGAGATGGGCTGGGTGTGGTGGCTCACACCTGTAATCCCAGCACTTTGGGAGGCCAAGGCGGGTGGATCACCTGAGGTCGGGAGTTCAAGACCAGCCTGACCAACATGGAGAAACCCCATCTCTACTAAAAATACAAAATTAGCCGGGTGTGGTGGCACACGCCTGTAGTCCCAGCTACTCGGAAGGCTGAGGCAGGAGCATCGCTTGAACGCAGGAGGCAGAGGTTGCAGTGAGTTGAGATCGCGCCATTGTACGCCAGCCTGGGCACCAAGAGCGAAACTCCGTCTCAAAAAAAAAAAAAAAAAAAAAAAAAAAAAAAAAGATGGAGAGAGAGAACTTATAGATCAAAAGAGACTAAAAAGTATAGTGTTTTAAAAAATGGACCTGGGCCGGGCGCGGTGGCTCAAGCCTGTAATCCCAGCACTTTGGGAGGCTGAGACGGGCGGATCACGAGGTCAGGAGATCGAGACCATCCTGGCTGACACGGTGAAACCCCGTCTCTACTTTAAAAATACAAAAAAACTAGCCGGGCGAGGTGGCGGCGCCTGTAGTCCCAGCTACTCGGGAGGCTGAGGCAGGAGAATGGCGTGAACCCGGGAGGCGGAGCTTGCAGTGAGCTGAGATCCGGCCACTGCACTCCAGCCTGGGCGGCAGAGCGAGATTCCGTCTCAAAAAAAAAAAAAAAAAAAAATGGACCTGACCAAATGATAGTATCTAGGGATGTGCACTTGGGTGAAAAAATAAAACAAAACCAAACACAAAGAAACCCAAGGGAGTCCGGGCGCAGTGACTCACGTCTGTAATCCCAGTACTTTGGGAGGCCGAGGTGGGTGGATCACTTGAGGTCATGAGTTCAAGACCAGCCTGGCCAACATGGCAAAAACCCGTCTCTACTTAAAACACAAAAACTAGCCAGGCAGGGTGGTGGGTGCCTGCAATCTCCGCTACTCAGGAAGCTGAGGCACGAGAATAGCTTGAACCTGGGAGGCAGAGGTTACAGTGAGCTGAGATTGTGCCATTACACTCCAGCCTGGACGACATAGTGAGATTCTATCTCAAAAAAAAAAAAAGAGTGACCCAAGGGAATTATTACTATAAAAGTCGGGAAAGTGGTTGCTTTTAGAGAGAAGGAGGGGAAAAGCTATGATTGTGAAGGGGCACAGAGAGGAGCTTCTGGGATGTCTGACGAAGTTCTATTTCTTAACAAGTAAGGTGATTGCAAGAATGTTTGCTGGAGTATCCCTTCATGCCCCTTGGAGGTGCCTGCTGCCTGCTTCTGCACTCCAGCTGACGGCTGTCTTTCCTACAGAGGGGACAGGGGTCTGAGTATCATGACTGAGGGATGAGGTTTGATGTTAACAAGCACATGTTTTTTGGCAGGGCAGGGTAGCCATGCCTGTAATCTCAGCATTTTGGGAGGCCAAGGCCGGTGGATCACCTGAGGTCAGGAGTTCAAGACCAGCCTGACCAACATGGTAAAACTCCGTCTCTACTAAAAATACAACAAAAATTAGCAGGGCATGGTGGTGCGCACCTGCAGTCCCAGCTACTCAGGAGGCTGAGGCAGGAGAATCGCTTGAACCCGGGAGGCAGAGGTTGCAGTAAGCTGAGATCCCGCCACTGCACTCCAGCCTAGGCGACAGAGAGAGACTCCCTCTGCCACCCCCCTCCAAGAAAAAAAAAAAGAAAAAAACACCAAAAATACCAAGCACTTGGTTTCTGACCCCAACTCTGCCACTTAAGGGAGTTAAGGGATGTACATGTATAGGATGTATGTGTGAAGGGAGTCCCTCACTATTTTTTTTTTTTTTTTTTTTTTTTAGTTTTTTTAAACATCAGGGTTTTGTTTTGTTTTGTTTTGTTTTGTTTTGTTTTGTTTTTGAGGCAAAATCTCACTCTTTTTTTTTTTGAGGCAAATCTCCTGCTGGAGTGTAGTGGTATGATCTTGCCTCACTGTAGCCTCTGCTTCCTGGGTTCAAGTGATTCTCCCGCCTCAGCCTCCCAAGTAGCTGGGATTACAGGTGTGCACCACCACGCCCAGCTAATTTTTTGTATTTTTAATAGAGACGGAGTTTTACCCTATTGGCCAGGCTGGACTCAAACTCCAGACCTCAAGTGATCTGCCCGCCTTGGCCTCCCAAAATGTTGGGATGACAGGCGTAAGCCACTGCGCCCGGCCATTATCTGTTATTAACGATAATAATATCATCTATCCTGTGGGGTGGATATGAAGAAATAACCCTTGCATAATGCTGAGTGGAGGGCCTGGCTCAGGGCCCTCACACATGCTATTCCCTCTGCCTAGAGTGCTTTTCCCTGCACTCTTTGAATAGCTAGATCCTTCTCATTTCTGGGGTTGAACTTAAATGTCTTTTTCTTGACTTACCTATTGAAGGAAGGAAGGAAGTCACCACCACAGTTTATTTGTATTCTTCAGAGCACATATGAAATCTCTGGCCTGAGATATTTATTATATAACAATATGTTTGTATTTGCTTATTGTTTGAGGCTCCCTCCCACTTACTAGAATGTAAGCTCCATGTTGGCGGAGAGCATTTCTACCTTGTCCAGCATGGTATCTTCAGTGTCTAGTAGGCACTCAGCAATGATTTATTGTATTGGGCAGGCACAGTGACTCGCACCTGTAATCCCAGCGCTTTGGGAGACCAAGGCAGGCTGATCACCTGAGGTCAGGAGTTCGAGACTAGCCTGGCCAACATGATGAACCCCCATCTCTACCAAAAATACAAAAATTAGCCGGGCATGGTGGTGGGCACCTGTAATCCCAGCCACGTGGGAGGCTGAGGCAGGAGAATTGCTTGAGCCAGGAGGCAGAGGTTGCAGTGAGCTGAGGTTATGTCACTATGTTCCAGCCTGGGCAACAGAGTGAAACTCCATCTCAAAAAAAAAAAAAAAAGAAAAAGAAAAAGAAAAGAGATTTATTGTATAAATGAACAAAATCCATGAATATATAAATAAATAATTTGTTCACTTCTGTATCATGTGTCTCTCCAGGCTGGCTTAGGAGGAACACAAGGGCACAAATCTTGTCTGGCTTGTTCTCTCCTGTGTCTCCTGAAGCCCTTGCACTGTCCAGGTGCATACAACGTGCTCAGTAAATCTCATCACATGGATACGAAGCTCAGGGTGTGGTGCGGTAGCGGCATGAGGGCGATGCCATTTGCGACCACGGCCCTCAGGTACAGGAAGGGCTCCAGGCCCCCTCCCTGGTGGCTCTCCTGGCCTCAGGTCTCCCTCTGCTCCAATTCTGGCTTTTTCTAAATCATTTCCTTGTGCTTCAGGGGCCTCAAAGTCACAGGCAGGGCCATGAAATGGGCAAAGGTAAAGAACTGGGAACTGGACAGACCTAGATTCTAGTTTTTTGTTTGTTTGTTTTCAGAGACAGGGTCTCACTCTGTTGCGCAGGCTGAAGTGCACTGGTGTGATGTTGGCTCAGTGCAGCCTCGACCTCCTGGGCTCAAGGGATCCTCCCACCTCAGCCTTCTGAATAGTTGGGACTATAGGCATGTGCCACCATGTCTGGCTAATTTTTTGTAGAGACAGGGTTTCGTCATGTTGCCCAGGCTGGTCTCGAACTCCTGATATCAAGTGATCTGCCTGCCTCGGCCTTCCAAAGTTCTGGGATTACAGGCATGAGCCTCAACACCTGGCCTAGATTCTAGTTCTTGGTCATTTACAGTCGCTGAGACTTTGAGCCAATTGCTGAAGCCTCAGTTTCCTTATCTGTTCAAAGAGAGATAATAATCAAAATAACAATAACAATATATCTGCCAAATAAGGTGTTGGTGATCAGATTGGGTAACAGACATGAAAGCCCAATACACATTGAACAGTCTCATACATATGTGTTGTCCCTGTTATTAGTAGCTACAAATTCTTTTTAAAAAATTGTATGTATTTAAGGTGTACAACATGATGTTTTAGTATAGTAGTTACAGATTCCTGAAACAGCCATTGAGAGCCAAATTCTAGGGTAAAATTGGAGTTTTAGGGAAGGAATGTTAGGTGTCCCCCAACATCTGTTCTTCTCATCCTCCTTAGTGACAACAACTCTCAGTTTCTACGACATTTTGAATCAAGATTATATTTCTCAGCTTCCTGTAGAGCTAGGTGTGGTCTCGTGCCCATGTTCTGGCTAATGGAATATGTCTTAGTCTGTTTTGTGTTGCTATAAGAGAATACTTATGACTGGAAAATAACAATAGAAGTTTATTTGGCTCATGGTTCTGGAGGCTGGGAAGTCCAAGAGCATGGTGCTGGCATATGGCAAGGGCCTTCACGTTGCATCATCCTATGGCAGGAGGCGGAAAGGCAAGAGAGGGTGAGAACTAGTGAGCAGGAAGGGGTCCAAACTTGTGTATATGAAAAAGCCACTCTCATGACAACTCACTCACTCCCACAATGATGACATTAATCCAGTCATAAGGGCAGAGCCCTCATGACCTAATCACCTCTTATCAGACCCTACTTTTCCACATTGTTGCATTGGGGATTAGGTTTCCAACACACAGACTTTAGGGGACACATTCAAACCACAGCAGGATAGAAGCAGTTGTGTGTAACTTCTGGGAAGCATCCTCTTTAAGGAGACACCTAGTCTCCTTTGCCTTCCTTCCTCCTTGCTGGCTGAAATGTGGTTTTGTTGCCTGGAGCTTGAGCAGCCATTAACCATGAGGAAGAAGTCAGTGTTGAAGATGGGGGAACAACGAATTGAAGGACCCCCAGTCTCTGACAGCTTCTGGAAGCCCCCCTAAAAGCCCTGCAGTGCTCCCTTCAGATTCCTTTATAAGAAAAATAGAAGACATTTCTGTATCATTTAAGCCCTTATTACTTTGAATCTTTCTGGCACTTGGAATCAAACTTAAATAGAACAAAATTACTCTTCATAAGACTTACCAGCTATGTGCCAGGCATTCTATTAAGCCCTTTACAAATATTAACTCATTAATTATCACAATAACTTTATGAGCTAGCAACACTATTTTCTCCATTTTACAGGTAAGTCTTGGATATTTAATGGAAAGAGGAAGGAAACAGTTCTTAAAATGTTTTCTAGGCCAGGGACAGTGGCTCACATCTGTAATCCCAGCACTTTGAGAGGCCAAAGTGGGAGGACTGCTTAAGCCCAGGAGTTTGAGACCAGCCTGAGAAACATACCAAGACCTCATTGCTACAAAAAATAAAAGCATTAGCTCAGCACTGTGGCACGTGACTGTAGTCCCAGCTACTTGGGAGGCTGAGGTGGGAGGATTATTTGGGCCCAGGAGATCAAGGCTGTGGTAAGCAGTGATTGTGCCACCGTACTCCAGCCTGGGTGACAGTGAGACCCTGTTTCAAAAACCAAAATAAAATTTAAATGTTTTATTTTTAGTCCCTGTATCAGTCTGTTTTCATGCTGCTGATAAAGACATACCCAAGACCGGGCACTTTACAAAAGAAAGAGGTTTATTGGACTTACAGTTTCACATGGCTGGGGAGGCCTCACAATCATGGTGTAAGGCAAGGAGGAGCAAGTCACATCTTACGTGGATGGCAGCAGGCAAAGAGAGAGCTTGTGTGGAGAGACTCCCATTTTTAAAAACATCAGATCTCATGAGACCCATTCACTATTATGAAAACAGCATGAAAAATACCAACCACCATGATTCAATCATCTCCCACCTGGTCTCTCCCACACACATGGGAATTATGAAAGCTACAAGATGAGATTTGGGTGGGGACACAGAGCCAAACCATATCAGTCCCTGTCTCTGTTCATTCTTTCATTCAACAAATATACACTGAGCACCTATCTTCCAGGTCCTCTGCTGGGTGTTAGGGATATATGAAAGGAAAAAAAAAAAAAAGCTCCAGTGCGGTGGCTCATACCTATAATCCTAGCACTTTGGGAGGTCAAGGCAGGCGGATCACCTGAGGTCAGGAGTTCAAGACTGGCCTGGCCAACATGATGAAACCCCATCTCTACTAAAAATACAAAAATTAGCCGGGCATGGTGGTGGGCACCTGTAATCCCAGCTACTTGGGAGGCTGAGACAGGAGAATTGCTTGAACCTGGGAGGTGGAGGCTGCAGTGAACTGAGACTGCACCACTGCACTCCAGCCTGTGTGATGGGAGCGAGACTCCATCTCAAAAAACCAAAAACAGCCTTGATTCCTAGTCTCATGGAGATAATTGTCTAGACTACTCTGTCCAATATAGTAGCCACTAGCCATATGTGGCTATTTAAATGAATTAAAGAATTAGTTCCCCAGACACAGCAGTCACATTTCACCTGTTCAATAGGCACATATGGTGTGGATAGACTACCTTCCCATCGCAGCAGAATGCTCTCGTCTGCAGGGGCAGCTGACAGGTAACCTGGCCATTTATAATTCAATGTGCAGGTGCTGGCTGTAGGACTCCTTGTTACCTGCCAATGTGTCCGGATCTAGGAAAGAAACTGAAAAGAATAAAACAGCTGCTTTCTTTTTGTTTCTTTTCTTTCTTTCTTTCTTTTTTTTTTTTTTTTTTTTTGAGGCAGAGTTTCGCTCTTGTTGTCTAGGCTGGAGTGTAATGATGTGATCTCGGCTCATCACAACCTCTGCCTCCCGGGTTCAAGCGATTCTCTGGCCTCAGCCTCCCGAGTAGCTGGGATTACAGGCGTGCACCACCACACCTGGCTAATTTTGTATTTTTGGTAAAGATGGGGTCTCTCCATGTTGGTCAGGCTGGTCTTGAACTCCCGACTTCAGGTGACCCGCCTGCCTCAGCCTCCCAAAGTGTTGAGATTACAGGCCTGAGCCACCGTGCCCAGCCAGCTTTATTTATTTCTGAGTATGTGTACTTTAGTCCTTTTTATTCACCATCTCACTCTGTCTTTACACCTCATTTCCAGGTGAGGAAACTTAGGTTCAGAGAAGGAATGTGACTTGCCAAACTTACACTGACATTGGGTAGTACAGACCCTCCTGGCATTCCTGACTCAACAACTGTGTCCTTAACACAATGAGAAAAGTCTGGGAGACGATGATACAGGCAGCTAACAAGCCGAGTGCAGTGGTACACGTCTGTAATCCTAGCTACTTGGGATCAATTAAGGCCAGGAGTTTGAGTGCAGCCTGGGCAACATAGTGAGACTCTGTAAGTCTGTAAGGCATTCTCTTGAAGTTTGTGGGGATTTTTTTCTTTTTCTTTTTTTTTCCTGAAATAGAGTCTCACTCTGTTGCCCAGGGTGGAGTGCAGTGGCATGATCTCAGCTCACTGCAACCTCCGCCTCCTGGGCTCAAGTGATTCTCCTGCCTCAGCCTCCCGAGTAGCTGGGACCACAGGCGCCTGCCACCATGCCTGGCTAATTTTCGTACTTTTGGTAGAGACAAAGTTTCACCATGTTGGCCAGGCTGGTCTTGAACTTCTGACCTCAAGTGATCTGCCCACCTTGGCCTCCCAAAGTGCTGGGATTACAGGCATGAGTCACTGTGCCCAGTCTTATTTATTTATTTATTTATTTATTTATTTATTTGAGACAGAGTCTCACTCTGTTGCCCAGGCTGGAGAGCAGTGACATGATCTTGGCTCACTGCCGCCTCTGCCTCCTGGGCTCAAGTGATCCTCCCACCTCAGCCTCCCAAGTAGTTGGGACTACAGGCATGCGCCACAATGCCCAGCTATTGTTTTTATTTCTTGTAGAGATGGTGGGGGGTGGGGTCTCATGATGTTGCCCAGGCTAGTATTGAACTCCTGGGCTCAAGCGATCCACCTGCTTCAGCCTGCTAAAGTGTTGGAATCACAGGCGTGAGCCACAGTACCCAGCTGAAGTTGCTTTCTATTGTACTCGTTGCAACTCTAGGAGGCCGAAAGTTATCACCATCTCATTTACAGATGAGGAAACCAAGGTGCAGAAGGGAAATGACTTGTCCAAGGCCACCCAGATGGGCAGGCACTTGCTTTTTCTGTTCTCTGCCTAGACCATGACCACCCTGGGGCTGGCTGGCTTTTTCACTGTGACTCATATCCTCTTGGGGGAAGCGAAGACACGCCAAGTCCATTCTCTCTCCTGCAAAGTTGGGGACTCGGCCAGGTTTCTCAGTTCGAGTTGCACCCTGAGGGCCAGGACCAGCAGACACGGCGGGCTGGCTCCCCGCCTCTCTGGATGGCTCTGGTCCCTCTGTGGTCTAACTCCCAGACGCCCAAGATGAGCAAACTTGGTCTTGGAACCAGACCACCCACCTCAGTTTCAGGGCTGGCAGGACTGGCTCCCACCCCTGCCCTGTGTTTGCCTTTTGAACTTTAATTGTGAGCTTATTTTTAAGGGGGAAAAATATCCCATAAACTTAAAAATAGGCAAGACTTAATTAATAGTACTCTTTGTTCTTCTGATCCTTATCTGGACAGGAAGACACAACCCTTTTCAGTTTTATGGTCAAGGTGAAATTGCCTCTCAGGGCTCAAACACAGCTGCTTCATCTTCCCCTTTTGAACTCTGGCTCCCTTTGGTTTTTTCTCCCTTGGGGAGAAGGGTATTTCCCACTCCTTCGCCTCAGCACTTCATCAAGGTCTTTTCTATTTATCAGATCGTCAGCGGTACATGTTATAATTATTTCTTCATACATAATTAATAGCTTCTGTGCACTGAGGACTTCGATGGGCCAGGCACTCTGAATGGCTCCTAACAGCCCCACATGGCAGGTTTTCTAATTATATCCATTGTACAAGTGAGACAACTGAGGCCCAGAGAGGAGAAATGACTTTCCAAGGGCCATACAGCTCTAAGAAGTGGAGCTAGGCTTTAAATCCAGGTCTCTATGCCCCAAACACCCACGACTATGGTTTACCGATCATTTAGCTATGCGCTCAATGGTCCCACAATGCTAATTTTACAAACCACTTCCTGGACGGGCGTGGTGACACATGCCTGTAATCCCAGTACTGTGGGACGCTGACGGGGGAGCAGATCACTTGAGGTCAGGGGTTCGAGACCAGCCTGGCCAACATGGTGAAACCTTGTCTCTACTGAAAATACAAAAATTAGCCAGGCATGGTGGTGCATGCTTGTAGTCACAGCTACTTGGGAGGCTGAGGCAGGAGAATCACTTGAACCCTGGAGGCCGAGTTTGCAGTGAGATGAGATCACGCCACTGCACTCCAGCCTGGGTGACAGAGCAAGACACTATCTCCAAAAAAAAAAAAAAAAATCCTTCAATTTTTTGTTCATTTAAAATGTCTTATTTTCAACAATCCTACAAGGTGGGCACAATTATTCTCTCCATCCCACAGATGAAGAAACTAAGGATCAGAGAGGTGAATTCATTTACCCAAAGTTACACAGCGATTAATGGCAGAGCTGTGATTTGCACCAAACTATGTTTGCTACATAGCCAGGCTCAAAGGAAAAGAAGTATTTTAGATGTCAAAACATTGGATTCTGGCTGTTCATTGTGTGACTTTGGACAAATTACTCAATCCTCTGAGCTTTAGCTTCTCATCTGCAGAAATGGGGACATGACCTATTTTTCCAACGTTTTGAGGTCATTAAGAGCATCAGATAAGTAGGAACCAATGATTATCGAGAAGCTGCTCTGTCAGGGCCTGGGTTTATATGCCTTATTTCAGTTTTGGATGAAATTTTAGTGAATTTTGGACCAGGCACCGTGGCTCATGCCTGTAATCCCAGCACTTTGAGAAGCCCAGGTGGGCAGCTCACTTGAGGTTCGGAGTTTGTGACCAGCCTGGCCAACATGGTGAAACCCCAACTCTACTAGAAGTACAAAAATTAGCCGGGCATGGTGGCACATACCTGTAATCCCAGCTACTCAGGAGGCTGGGGCAGGAGAATCGCTTGAACCCGGTAGGCGGAGATGGCAGTGAACAGAAATCGCACCACTACACTCCAGCCTGGGCAACAGAGTGAGACTCTGTATGGGGGGTGGGGGGCGCGGAAATCTCTTCCATGTCGTCTGCATTTTCTACAAAAAGTGTATCTTTCTTTCACAGAGGAAAATAACTGCTGCCCATTTAAGAACTACCTATTTAGTCCTTACATCAATGCGACGTGCATTTCGGGAGAAAGGAGACTCAGCAAGAAAGGAAGTGATGTGACCGGGAAGCCGTTGAGGAAGGAACTGAACCCAATTCTGTCTGTCCTCCAAATTTTGGTTCCTGTTACTCTACCGAGGGCAAGTCCTCCATCCTGAGAGAGTGCTGGAGGATTTGCAGAAATGTTTGCATCAAACCAGCCCCAGCTTAAGGAGGGGAGAATGCAGCCACCCCAAGTGTTTCTGGGCTCTCAGATGGGGATGACCTTCCACAGCAGGGAGGGGAAATGGGAGGCTGGAGCCCAAACTCCTCATTGCCTACAGATAAACGGCCTGGGCCCAGGGCCACCTAGGGACTGACACTCTTCTCAGCTTTCGCAGGGCTCAGACTCCCTGCCTTCTGCATGATCCGTCCTGAGAGCAAACCTGGGGCTATCTGGGGACCCCTCTGGGTCAGTGCTTTTGGATATAATCCTGCCCTGGGTTCGGGCCCTCTAGCCTGACTTTGACCTTTTTGTCTTCTGCCCCCACCCCTATCGAGGCTTGTGCCTGTAATCCCAGCACTTTGGAAGGCCAAGGCACAAGGAGAGCCCAGGAGTTTGAGACCAGCCTGGGCTATATAGCAAAAGACCTCATCTCTACAAAAAAAAGAAAAAAAGAAGTTTAGTGGGGCATGGTAGCACAGGCGTCTAATTCCAATTACTAGGGAGACTAAGGTGGGAGGATCCCTTGAGCCCGGGAGGTAGAGGCTGCAGTGACCCATGATTATGCCATGTACTCCAGCCTGGGCAACAGAGTGAAACCCTGTCTCAAAAAAAAAAAAAAAAAAAAAAGGTCCCGGCACAGTGGCTCACACCTGTAATCCCAGCACTGTGGGAGGCCAAGGCGGGCAGATCACCTGAGGGCAAGAGTTCGAGACCAGCCTGGCCAACGTGGTGAAACCCTGTCTCTACTAAAAATTCAAAAATTAGCTGGATGTGGTGACATGCCTGTAGTCCCAGCTACTCGGGAGGCTGAGGCTGGAGAATCGCTTGAACCCGGGAGGCAGAAGTTGCAGTGAGCCGAGATCGCGCCACTGCACTCCAGCCTGGGCAACAGAGAGACTCCATCAAAAAAAAAAAAAAGGCATAGATCTAACAGCCTTTTACAGTACAATATGGGGGTCCTACTCCTGATACCACCTCAGGTGTGCAATTTTTTTTTTTTTTTGAGACCGATGCTTGCTCTGTTGCCCAGGCTGGAGTACACTGGCACGATCTCAGCTCACTGCAACCTCTGCCTCCCAGGTTCAAGTGATTCTCCTGCCTCAGCCTCCTTAGTAGCTGAGACTACAGGTGCAAACCACCATGTCAGCTAATTTTTGTATTTTTAGTAGAGACAGGGTGTCTCCACGTTGGCCAGGCTGGTCTCGGACTCTTGACCTCAGGTGATCCGCCCACCTTGGCCTCCCAAAGTGCCAGGATTACAGGCGTGAGCCATCACGCCCAGCCAAGAATTGAGGTGCTGCAGACTCGTACAGACTTGCAGCTACAAATAATTTTATCAAGAGTTCCTAAAAGCATATATCTGGGACCAGGTGCTGTGGCTCATGCCTGTAATACCAGCACTCTGGGAGGCTAAGGTGTGAGGATTGCTTGAGCCCAGGAGTTTGAAACAGCTTGGGCAACATAGCAAAAGACCCCATCTCTACAAAAACATTAAAAAAAAATTAGTGGGGCATGGTGGCACATGCCTTTAGTTCCAGTTACTTGGGTGGCTGAGGTAGGAGGATCCCTTGAGCCTGGGAGGAAGAGGCTGCAGTGACCCATGATTGTGCCATTGTACTCCAGCCTGGGCAACGGAACAAGACCCTGCCTCGAAAAAAAAAAAAAAAGCATAGATCTAGCAGCCTCTTACAGTACAAGGTGGGGGTATAAGTTCAGAAGGCAAGAATTCAAGAGACTTTCTTTTATTTATTTATTTTGAGACGGAGTTTCGCTTTTGTTGCCCAGGTTGGAGTGCAATGGCACGATACCAGCTCACCACAACCTCCGCCTCCCGGGTTCAAGTGATTCTCCTGCCTCAGCCTCTTGAGTAGCTGGGATTACAAGCATGCACCACCATGCCTGGCTGATTTTGTATTTTTAGTAGAGATGGGGTTTCTCCATGTTGGTCAGGCTGGTCTCGAACTCCCAACCTCAGGTGATCCACCCGCCTTGGCTTTCCAAAGTGCTAGGATTACAGGCGTGAGCCACCATGCCCAGCCGAGACTTTCATTTCAGAATAACAATCGGTTGAGTGCCTTGGCTTGTGCCAGGCACGAATCTGTCAAAAATAAAATCAGATCAAGTTAAAATTTCAGGAGTTAATTGTGCATACAAAGGAAGAGCCTGTGAATTGGGAGATTACAAGATTGGCAAGAAGTCGGAATTGACAGCAGTTATAGCACAAGAGGAAGTATTTTGACCCTTTTCATGATTGGCTGACATATTTTTTCAAAGACAAATAGAGCTGTTCAAGCTGATTTGTCTATGGTTGATTGGTTTAATTCCGTGGAATCATGCTAATAAGGGAAGAAAACTTATTCTTGTGCTTTATGTTTAGAGTTAGCATTTTGGAAAATCAGGTGCTCAAGTTTTGGTTATGTGGCTATGGTGGCTGTTCTCAGAGTATCTAAACAATTGTTTCAGCTCTTATTTATCAATTCTAATGACTTTATTATATGCATTACCATCTTCTCCTCCTCTTCTTCATGTGGTTGTATTACCTTCTTTAATCCTCACGTCTGCCCTCTGAAATAGAAACTATTCTAGGCCAGGTGTGGTCACTCACACCTGTAATCCCAGCACTTTGGGAGGCCAAGGCAGGTGGATCACTTGAGGACAGAAGTTCAAGACCAGGCTGGCCAACATGGAGAAACCCTGTCTCTACTAAAAATACAAAATTTAGCCGTGCATGGTGGTGCATGCCTATAATCCCAGCTATTTGGGAGGCTGAGGCACAAGAATTACTTGAACCCAGGAGGCAGAGGTTGCAGTGAGCCGGGATCATGCCACTGCACTCTAGCCCGGGCAACACAGTGAGACTCTGTCTCAAAAAATTAGTAAGTAAAATAAACGATTCCAGTCATGTGCCACATAACATTTCAGTTAATGATGAGCCACATACACGATGGTGGTCCCGTGAGATTATAATATTGGCTATATATAGGTATATATATACGTGTTTTTGTTTTTTTTTTTTTGAGACAGGGTCTCACTCTGTCACCTAGGCTTAAGTGCAGTGGTGCGATTTCAGCTCACTGTAACCTCTGCCTCCCGGGTTCAAGCGATTCTCCTGCCTCAGCCTTCTGAGTAGCTGGGATTACAGGTGCGCCCCCACCATGCCTGGCTAATTTTTGTATTTTTAGTAGAGACAGGGTTTTTCCACGTTGGTCAGGCTGGTCTTGAACTCCTGGCCTCAAGTGATCCACCCACCTCAGCCTCCCAAAGTGCTGGGATTACAGGCATGGGCCACTGGTCTGGCCAATACTGTGTTTCTACTGTATCTTTGTTTAGATACACAAATACTTACCATTGTGTTCAACTGTCTACAGTATCCAGTAAGGTAACATGCTGCATAGGTTTGTAGTGTAGGAGCTATGGGTTGGACCATATAGCCTAGGTGTACAGGAGGCTATCCCCACCTAGGTTTGTGTAAGTACACTCTGTGATCTTTGTACAATGACAAAATTGCCTAATGATGCATTTTTCAGAACGCATCCCTGTCATTAAGTGATGCATGACTGTATCTCTATTTCACAATCGAGGAAACTGAAACTCAGAGAAGTACATCACTTACCCAAGGCCACACAGTGGGTAAATGGGACTGGGCGTGGGATGCAGGCAGCTTGTCTCAGATCCCATGCTCAGATCCCATGTGCTGTCTTTAGGGTCTCAGAATTTATGTTTTACAGAAAGGACAGCCTAATTCATGAGCAGCTGGATCTCAGAAAGAGAGCCAGGCTCCTTGGTACAAAGATGGGCCCAACCATGAATGGCATCTGAAGGGTCCAATAACAGGAGCTAGCCGGGTATCTTCTTCACCCTCTGGAGTGACCAAAAACACGACGGACCGAGAGAAGGCCTTTAGAGGCCTCCCCCAAAATTTAATCCATTTTTGTGATTGTTTCTCCTGGACTAGACTGCCTTGAGGATGAAATAAACATGAGCTCCTGGTGGCAATGCAATCCGTGAGTGGTACCTGGGCTCTGCAGGCTAACTACCTGGGAGGGAGGAAGTCCCATCACCGATACTTGTGTTTCTGTTCCCCATTTGCACCACACCCCTCCTTTGAGGGTAACTGAAGCCTCTGAGTTGTCAAGATCCTAAAAAGATGACAGTTTGAGAGAGAGAAGAGTAAAATTAGAAACCCCAAGAGGCCAGATGTGGTGGCTCACCCCTGTAATCCCAGCACTTTGGGAGGCTGAGGCCGGTGGATCACGAGGTCAGGAGATGGCGATCATCCTGGCCAACATGGTGAAATCCAGTCTCTAATAAAAATTTAAAAACTAGTTAGGCGTGGTGGCACGCGCCTGTAGTCCCAGCTACTCAGGAGGCTGAGGCAGCAGAATCGCCTGAACCCGGGAGGCGGAGGTTGCAGTGAGCGGAGATTACACCACTGCACTCCAACCTTCGACAGAGCGAGACTGTCTCCAAAAAAGAAGGAAAAAAAAAAAAAAAAAAAAAAAGAAACACCTTTGACAGGAAACATGTCTATGGGAGGAAGTAAGGCCAGATGCTTGCAAAATAGGGGGGAAAGTGAGACCGGGAGGGAACACTTCCAAAAGTTACCCCCGTGGGGTCTGAATTTGGGGCCGGGGGAAGGAATTTGGGTTTATTTAGATCCACTACTGATAGTCCGTATTTTGGCACCCTGTTTTGTTCCTGTATAGCACTTATCACCGTTCTAACTAAACAATTTCATTACGGGTTGTGCAAAGTCTATGATTCTCATGCGGGACCCCAGGTGTGTTTTTTGTTCATGTAGCACAAAGCTCGTTGCCTAAGTAGCAGGTAGGATTGTCAGATAAAATACAAGAAGTCCAGTTAAGTTTGAATTTTAATAAACAGTGCATTTATTTTAGTATAAGTGGGTCCCATTTGCTTATCTGAAATTCAAATATAACTGGGCTTCTCATACTTTATCTGCCAAATCTGACACCCTAGTAGTAGGGACTTGATACATTTTTTTCCTTTTAGGGAGAATTTCTAAATCGACCAGTATTTATTTATTTATTTATTTATTTATTTATTTATTTATTTATTTTTGTCTTGACTCTGCCCTACACTTGCGATGCGACCCTTTGGCAACATTCAGTCTCTTTCTGGGCCTCAGTTTCCCCATCGGAAAAATGGGAATTTGAACAGCGACCGAAGCGCAGGGATCGCCAGTGTGGGAGAGCTCCAGGTGAACTGTGAAGGTGCAGGGAGGTAGCGCGGGCCGTGTCTGTGCGGGACGGTCCCGGCCTCCAGTCTGCGCACCGCCGGCAGCCACTCCAGCCAGCGCCTAGGGCGCCCCGGTCCCGCCCCTACGCCACGGAGGCCGGCCAGAGGCTGTCGCCATGGAGACGCGGGCAGCCTGGCGCCCCCACGCTCACAAAGCCACGCGTTTCCGCTGCGTTGGAGCCTTCTCATTGGACGGCCGTCTGGACGCTACCACCCGCCCCGAGCCCGCTAAGGGGAGGGGGCGGGGCCTTATCCTCGTGGGACTCGTTCCCTGGAGAACTGTGTCCGCGGCCTCTCTGGGAAAGCATGGGTCGTCTCCCTCACGCGGGGAAAAGGACTGAGTCTCTTAGGTCTGGAGAGTGTCCATTGCTTCTCCTACTAGAATTTATGCTCACGCTTCTCCCTGAGAAAAGAGGGGGCGGGAAAGTCGGCCACGCCCCCTCCAGAGCCTATTTGGTCTCAAGAGCGGGAGCACCGGAAGTGCTGGCGACGTGTCAGTGCGCCCTACCCTAAACCTTCCTCCCCAGGCCACCTTTCCCATTCAGCTGTGGGATTCCGGGGCCGCCTGGGCGCTGCACCCGCCACTTCCGCATCGAACCGCCGCTTCAACCGAACTCACTCCCTCTGCGCGCGCTCCATCTCGTGCCCGACTGCTGGGCCGGCGCCTGGGAGAAGCCACGCCCTTTCCCGCGCCTGACATCCAATGAACGGGCGCTTCCCGGCGGGGTGGTGGGTAATTAATGAGGGCCTGGCGCTGATTGGCTGCAGGGTCGTGGCCGGGGGCGGGCGGCGGGGTAGGTTGTCCCTGAGGTGGGAGGCGGTAACCGTGGCTGAGAAGAAGGAGGCCCGAAAGCGACATGTCCCCGGCGACTCAGGCGGAGCGGTTCGTGGCGCTGTTTTTCTGAGTCCGGGGTGCCCTGGCAGCCGGCCGAGGACGAGGGTCGGCGGGGGCTGCCCCCGTGGTGGTTGCCGCCATGCTGGGAGCCTGGACGGTTGAGGGAACCGCTGTGGCGCTCTTGCGACTGCTGCTGTTGCTGCTACCGGCGATCCAGGGACCGGGGCTCGGCGTGGCCGGCGTGGCTGGCGCGGCGGGGGCCGGGCTGCCGGAGAGCGTCATTTGGGCGGTCAACGCGGGCGGAGAGGCGCATGTGGACGTGCACGGGATCCACTTCCGCAAGGACCCTTTGGAAGGCCGGGTGGGCCGAGGTGAGAGTCCCCCTGCCGAGCCGCGGGATCCGGGGCCTGCTGTGCTGGGCGCAGCCGGCCGGGGGCTACGGGCCCCGAGCCCCTTTCGACCCTGGGGCCGCGTCTCTGGAGCGAAGTTTCTCTCTGCAGCTTCCTCGGGGCCCCGCTCTGAGCTCAGGGCCTGGCACTGGCTCCAGGGTACCTAGAGTCATACAGGCAGAGAGTTGGTGAGAAGTTAGTTATATTTGGATTTCTCATCCTGCGTTTTCTCAACCCCTCACTCCCATCCAAGCTGGGAGAGAAATGACGAAGGCGGCCTTTTGCCACCTCCAGGCCTCGCGGGTTGTAGGTCATGGGTGCCCCTGCTTCTCCTGGCGAGACAGTTCTTGGGAGATTCTTGTCGACCCAGGAATCGGCCGCTTTCTTTGCCCCTTCTGCAGGAGCGGGGCTTGATTCTTAGCCAGAATAGGAAGGAATCTTCGAAGAGGATGGACCAGGAAAGTTTGATTGTAGCCTGCTCCCCCGCCCTCTTTTCGAGCGAAGAATATGTGTGCTTAAAAGTAGAATCTGCAGGCCGCCCCCAGAGGGTGGTTCTATCGAAGCCATCCTGCACGTGAGGCTGGTGGCTGTGGGTGAACTGGGTCAACCAGTGTAAGAATCCGAATGGCCTCTCAGAGAATGCTTACAACCTCCCCTAGGTGAGCCTGAGAGTTCTAATTCCAGCTTAGGGGGAAAATGATTGTGATTTGTTGGGCAACAGTGGTTTTTAACAGAGCCGCTCCCTTCCCAAAGTTAGTGTGTGTCAGAATTGCCAGGGCAGCTGCTTAAAAATGCAGATTCCTAGTCCCCACTCGAAATCGATTATAGTAGATTGAGCTTTTTTGCTGGGACCCAGGTTTCTGCACCAGGGGCTTGTGATGTAGGTTGCCCCGAGACCACTGTTTTGGAAGATCTGCTTTATAATCTTTGTTTCTTCTGTTGGAGGGATTGGAAAACAGGTTTCAGAAGGAAGTTCTTTGCTTCGTGTGTTGGAAGGAGATTGACGCTGTATACCAGGTTCAGAGGCAGCCAGATTGGCAGTATGCCACCTGCAGACAACCAGGAGACAGACTCACTCTTCACTTTCTCTCCCTCTTTTTCTGCGATGCCCAGATTTGGCTCTTGCTTTTACTAAAGGAGTTAGTTCTTCCCAAGTCGATGGCAGTGTTCTGAAATTTGTTACATTAAGGAGTTTATTGCCTTTCACACATCTGAGGGTCTTGGGACACAGGGCTGTTTTCTGAAGTTCTATGTTTGTCTTGGAATTTGTTGAGCCCTGGCATGTAGATCACAGTAGCCTGGGTTCAGCTGACTCAGGGCTCCAGTCTTTAGCAGCGGTAACAGCAGCCAAAGCCAGACTTTATAGCAGGAGGTTATTACTATCTCTGTCCTAGACCCTTCCTCTTTCTTCACCAGCGTGGGCAGGGAGGAAGGAGCCCTTGAGGAAACTAGACTGTTTGTGGACTTTGTCTCTTGAGATAGCTGTGGTGAGGGCACTGAGCGGATGGTTTCTTTTCACTTAGCAGATACCAGGCCTTACATTGGTTACATCGTCCTATTTGGTCTGTTGTGCAGAGGATAAAGCTGAGTAAGACCACACAGGTTTAGTTCCCAGATACTGCCCTTACTCAGAAATTCTGGTTTTAATTTGCTAATGCAGGTGGTGTGTGTGTGTGTGTGTTTCTTTGGCCTGGTCAGCAGTCAGCCAAGATCTCTGTCCTTGGGTTATTGGCTCATGGTTGCAGTTCCTTGGGAGGAGTTTATTGTAGCAGGTAAAATTACATGAGACCTACCAAAGCTCGTGTGTACTGGAGTCCTATTTTGGACACTGGCCTTTGGGGAATTGTATAAATGAAGGTTCCCTGCTAAGGTTCCCCTCTCCATTCTACCAATCTGGGTAAGAATTGGAGCAGTATTAAGGCATAGATGGGGAATGGGAGGTGGCGCTTGTCATCTGCAGTTTGGACCAGCTTGTTGCAACATTGCACTTACCAGATTCCTGAGAAAGGCATTTTGCTGGCTTTAGATCAGGGCTGAGATGTGCATAAGCTTGCACTCTCAGGAGGCAGCTCTCTCTATACTAAGGAGTCAATCGCACCAAGGAAAGTCCAGCTGTTCACGCTGCCTTTCTTCTGGGCCTGCTTGGATAAGGGTGTGCCAGGTATTTGGAGACCCTTGCCTCGTGCAGCTATTTACACTGATTGCAGTAGGAACTGTATGCCTTATTTCTTTTCCCACCTGCCTGTGATATTGTTTCCAGCATGCTGAGAAAAGTTGATTTTATGTTGAATGAATTCAGGTATTTGTTACTAAGTTAGTCCAGATAAGGGTTTGGTTTTCTTTTGAACTTGCTGTTTCTGTATAGTTTCTTTGTAGTTCAACATTCTTGTAATTGTGTGTGGCCCAGGGCACGTAGTGGCTTATGCTTTCAAAAGCAGTTCAAAATATTTATTGAATTTCATTTTTGCCTTGAGGATAACTAGTGCTTACAGCCTGGGAAAGGCTTTTTCAGCCTGTGTGCTTCCACAGATGGGAGCACCACTACAGAAAGTGGTGGTTTAGAAGCGTTCACATTGGGGTTTTGGTATCAGGCACATTCCAGGGGTTTCATTTATTTACTTAAAATTTTTTATTTTGTTTTTTATTGTAGACACAGGGGTCTCTCTATGCTGCCCAGGCTGGTCTTGAACCCCTGTCCTCAAATGATCTTTCCACCTTGGCCTCCCAGAGTGCTGGGATTACAGGCGTGAACCATCGCGCCTGACCATGTTCCAGATTTGTAACTTGGTCATTCTGAGTTCCTCTTCACTCTGACTAGGAAAAGACCTGGTTATTTACCTGAGGGCATAGAATTTTGCTTGAATTTAGGGAAGGCTATTTCCTCTTCATAGAAAGATGCCTGCTAAAGTTGCTCGGCCTTAAGAAACTTGCTTTGCGTCTCTGAGCCTTGTTTTCCTTCTCAAAAAAAAAAAAAAAAAAAGAAAAACTCTCATGCTTTAGACATCTCTGATAAGGCTGTAAACTCTCCTGTCCAGAGTAGGTTAAAGTGTCTCTGTCACTTTTTTTTTTCCTTGATGACCTTTTACATGGAATTAAAAATAGGGCAGAGCATGGCTCCAGAGGGGGAAAAAGCTGGCTGGGTACCAGAGCCTATCAGGTTGCTAATGCTGTAACTGTAAGGAAGACCCTTTCCTGGGCTGCCTTCCTTTCAGCCGGGGAAGGATTTGGCTTTGGGGAGATAAGAGCTTGAAAGATGGGATGAGAGAGGAGTCACTGCTGCCTCTGATTTGCTCAAAGCCATGGGATTTGTTTAGAATTCTCTACCTCTACTGTCACCTAACAGGCAGTCTTCATCTGCAGGCCCTCCAAGTAGTGGAAGGTCCCTGAATCCATGGGTCTCAGCCCATTCAGAACAATTCTTTAGGTACTGGCCTCACTTGAGAAAGAAGTGATCCAGAAGAACAGTCTAGTGACCAGGAGATCTGAGGGTGGGGTGGGGAGTGACGCTAGAGCACCAAGGGGAGCTCTACAGCTGTGTTATGGAGGACGGGCTTCTGCTCATTCTGGCTTTCCCGCTCTTGTGGTTCCCAGTTGCAGTTTTAGTTAGTTTTATTACTTCCTTTTCTTTTGATCCATTCCCTAAACTCCCTTGAGTGGAGACATTTATTTAGTGCTTATCACGTGCATATTCTTGCCTGGCTAGCATACCCATGTTTCTGTGTCTCTCTCTGTGTGAGGCATTATATTGAGCTCTTTATACGGATTGTTTTATCCTTACCACAATGCTGTGGGATAGGTGGTGTCCCCATTTTATAGGTGAGAAAACAGACCTAGAGAAAAAACTTGTTCAGCGACCCTTTGTGTCTGTCTTTTCCTGAACCCTGTGCTGAATTCTCCAAGGAGTCTAGTTACTACATTGTCTAAAACTAAGAAAGAGCAGACATAATGAAGGCCGTTTGGCCCCCTTCCTTTTTGGTTAACTGAGTTATATTACGCCAATTGCAGCAGTATGCAGACTGTCCACTTCATTGTATTTTAGAGAAATCTGTTTCGCTGTGAATGCATAAAGGCTAAGGAGGGAAGAAAAATCCTTATTTGCTGCTGCATCTCTTGGGACTCGGGCAAATTCAACTTTGCATGTGGCAGATCTCTTGGGAAAGCCACTTGGGCTTTAAAGGGAAATATTTTAAAGGTAATTCCAAGGTTGTTAAGTAATTTTTATTCACATGGTTGAGTTTTCTTCACTGTGGGACTGAGACTGCCACAGATTACATTACTGTCAGTTTCTCACTTTTTCCACTTGGCAAGAGAAAAAAAAAAGATTCGGCCTGGCGTGGTGGCTTATGCCTGTAATCCCAGCACTTTGGGAGACCGACGCGGGTGGATCACCTGAGGTCAGGAGTTCAAGACCCGCTTAGCTAACATAGCGAAACCCCATTTGTATTAAAAATACAAGGCCGGGCGCCGTGGCTCAAGCCTGTAATCCCAAGATGGGTGGATCACGAGGTCAGGAGATCGAGACCATCCTGGCTAACACGGTGAAACCCTGTCTCTACTAAAAATACAAAACATTAGCCGGGCGAGGTGGCGGGCGCCTGTAGTTCCAGCTACTCGGGAGGCTGAGGCAGGAGAATGGCGTGAACCCGGGAGGCGGAGCTTGCAGTGAGCTGAGATCCGGCCATTGCACTTCAGCCTGGGCGGCAGAGCCAGACTCTGTCTCAAAAAAAAAAAAATTAAAAAATAAAAAAAAAAAAATAAAAATACAAAAAATTAGCCAGGCGTGGTGGTGTGCACCTGTAATTCTAGCTACTTGGGAGGCTGAGGCAGGAGAATCCCTTGAACCTGGGAGGTGGAGGTTGCAGTGAGCCGAGATTGTACCATTGCACTCCAGCCTGGGCAACAAGAGCGAAACTCCGTCTCAAAAAACAAACAAACAAACAACTCTCTGCACATGCACACAATTTTCTGTGTATCTATAAATCAAATGTAGTTAATGTTCCAGATGTGTAAGGATCACGGTCCTCATGGAAGAAGGAAATTCTTAGAGCTCAGTTGGAAGAGAAATAGCAGTCTTTCAGTCTTCATAGGTTTGTATCCCAGGGCAGTGGTTTTCCAAGGCTGGAAAGGAGGGGGAGCATGTTAGCAGTACATCCTTTGTATGCATTGCTCAGTTACTTTTCTTTGATTTCTTGAGGAGAAATAGGAAGAAAAAAGTCTGAAGACAAAGTGCAATGAGTTTCCTGTTCCATTGTCTCATCGGTCCATCAGATCTCGTGGCTAATATCACTTACAGGAACCGTTAACAGTTATGTTTATTTTTTTGAGGTCTTGACCTCAGCCACTGGGTCTTTTTGTTCATCTTTTACCTTTTGCCATGTCCTCTCCCTTGTTGGTGATTCAGAAGATAAAGCTCTGGGGATGACAGCCCCTGGCCGTCTCCCAAAGGATCGAGTTGCCAGATGTCTTCATGGTCACCATGTGAGATTGGAAGGCAGTCTTGAAATCTTAATTTCATGCGGGAGGAGAGACTACATGATTGCTACATCTGTAGTTGGGAAAGTATATTTATGGAGCACTGGAAAGCCTTGCTGTGTTTATAGGATAAAGGAGTCAGGCTACTCTCTGGAGGAAGCAGAACTATTTATCTCTGAGACTGAAATGTGATATCTTATATTTGCACAAAAAAGATTTGGCCTGGCGCGGTGGCTCATGCCTGTAATCCTAGCACTTTGGGAGGCTGATGAGGGTGGATCACCTGAGGTCAGGAGTTTAGTTTGTTGTGCGAGAGGAAGAAGAAAACATATATACAACTGTCTTATACCAAGGCTGGGAGAGGGCCGGGGGCAAGAGAGGTTTTCTACTCTTCTGATACTGACCCGAGGTAAGTAACTTTTTACTTGTACCGTCTCTCATTCCTTGTCAGTTTGTGAAATGTGAAAGGTGACTCCCCTAGGACTTGGACATCTTAGGCCGATTGTCTTTCCCTGCAGGATGCTCTGGCCTTGTGGACAGAATGGCATGGCTTCACTGCTTTGCAGGCACCTCCTTCATTGTCATTTGTTCATTCAGCAAACTGTATGAGTGGTGACTGTGTGCCAGGTCCCGTGCTAGGCACTGGAGGTGCAGTAGTAACTTTTTTCTCTACTGTTGGTTTATATAAGTGAATGTTCAAGTGAGTAGGTGAGGAAGAGTTTTGTGAGTCTGTGGGAAGTAAGGATATTAGCATCACACCTTTCTTTTGTATGCCTGTTTTTACCAGCTTTGGAACTTTTTGAATGAAAATTATAAAAAAAAAAAATGCAACAACTAAAGCTGGAATTTTATTAGTAAGTACAATGAAGAATGACTTTCCGAAGCAGATATCCTGTTTGTTTTAGACTCTGGGCTTTTCTGAATGAGAGAAAACATTCTTTGAACTTGATCATCTTGTATGGAGTTCCTGGCCATCCCCTTTGTTTTAGGTTTCTCTGAAGCCCTCCCTCTTGGGGAACCAGGCAGCTGCAACACAGCACTTTCTTCTGATAATGAGTTAGACTTGTTCTCCATAGAGTCAGGGGGAAAAAGTCATTTTAATGTGCTTTTAGAAAGTTCTGCTCTGAGGTTTATAGGGGCTGTTGGCCTGATTCGTGTTTAGTTTCTTTCATTTTGCTCTTCCATAGTAATGGCTGTATGATTCCTGCCTTTGTTGGAGCTCTGTTTGGAGCCAGGTGCAGAGTGGGTGGCCCTTTGTATGGAGAGGGTTATTAGCATTGCCCTGGAAATGCCTCTGGCTGTTCTGAGGTCTTTGCTCTTCTTTTGTGTCTTGCCTCTGATGTGCTTTCTCTTTGTCTTTTGTCCTCAGCCTCAGACTATGGCATGAAACTGCCAATCCTGCGTTCCAACCCTGAGGACCAGATCCTGTATCAAACTGAGCGGTACAATGAGGAGACCTTTGGCTACGAAGTGCCCATCAAAGAGGAGGGGGACTACGTGCTAGTCTTGAAATTTGCCGAGGTCTACTTTGCACAGTCCCAGCAAAAGGTGAGGCCTAGTCAGGCTGCTGCTTGACCAGTGGGACATTGCTGCTCTTGGACAATCCACTATTATGGGGATAGAGAGTGTGAGAGCCTCTCCAGAAAGGAGGACAGATGAGCTCTAGAGAAGCACGTTCCATAGTCCACAAGGCTGCACTTGCCTTGGGGGTTAGTGACAGAAAGCAAAGCCAGAATCCTTGTTTTGGTAACTAACGGATCCTGTTAAGGCCCTCCTGGCTACTTCCCTCCATGGTTTGCTGCACCTTCTTGCTTTTAGCCTTATTTTTCCTCTGTCCCTTCCTGTGAATTTCCTTCTTCCTATGCTAAGCTTTTTGTTTGTATTCTTTGTTCCTTAAAGCCAGTATAAGACCTCCTGGGCAGCGAAGGAATATGGCTTTGATTTGACCCGGGTTAAGGATGCTAGCCACCCTGGATATCCAGACCCATCATTTCTTAAATTATTTTTGAACTTGAAGCCCAAAAAGGTGCATGATGCCCAACTGCTTGAAAGGATGTAAAGCTGATGGTTTTGACATTGTTTCCTTTTCTTATCCTGGAAGGTATTTGATGTACGATTGAATGGCCATGTCGTGGTGAAGGACTTGGATATCTTTGATCGTGTTGGGCATAGCACAGCTCACGATGAAATTATACCTATGAGCATCAGAAAGGGGAAGCTGAGTGTCCAGGGGGAGGTGTCCACCTTCACAGGGAAGCTCTACATTGAGTTTGTCAAGGTAATTCCCCTATTCTGCCCATTGCTGAAGAGAGTGGGTACAGGGGAAGTTGTTTGCTGCTGTGTGGGGTTGACTACTGTTTCCCTTTTTCTAGGGGTACTATGACAATCCCAAAGTCTGTGCACTCTACATCATGGCTGGGACGGTGGATGGTAAGTTGTGTTTTGACCTGCTTTTTTGACTTGGGTGGAAGGATATGGTTGAGGAAACCCTTGGGAGGTAATTGAGCTGATCACTATTTTGGAAACACTTAAAGCTAAATTGTAGGGGATTGGCCGGGCGCGGTGGCTCAAGCCTGTAATCCCAGCACTTTGGGAGGCCGAGACGGGCGGATCACGAGGTCAGGAAATCGAGACCATCCTGGCTAACCCGGTGAAACCCCGTCTCTACTAAAAAATACAAAAAACTAGCCGGGCGAGGTAGCGGCGCCTGTAGTCCCAGCTACTCGGGAGGCTGAGGCAGGAGAATGGCGTGAACCCGGGCGGCGGAGCTTGCAGTGAGCCGAGATCGCGCCACTGCACTCCAGCCTGGGCGATGAAGCGAGACTCCGTCTCAAAAAAAAAAACAAAAAAAAAACTGTAGAGGATTCAGAGTCAGTTGCATGAGGATGAAGTATAACATGGTACTAGCCGCAAGCTTTGGAGTCAGGTCTACATATATCTTGTTGCTGCCATTTAATTGGATGTTTGTCTTGGATGGATGTTTCTAATTTCCCGATAAATTGGGATTAATAATGGTACCTATTGGTGTACCTTGACCTTTGTAGTCATTTGGGATCATCTAAAACTTGTCCTTATTTTGTTTGTTTGACATCTCTTTCCTAGGGGAAAAAAAGGTAAAAGGAGGAGTCCTGTAGGGTTTTGGTATGCTCGGAAAGATTCCAGCATTGCTGGACTGCACTGGGACAAAACTTCCTTTCTTTATGTCTCCTTATCCTTGGGATCAAGTCTTAGAGTGTATCTCTTTCTCAGGGTTTAGATTCTCCTGGCTGCCAGCATCTCAGGCTGATTTTTGCAGAGAAAGCTGCGTCTTTGTGACATTTCTCCCCCACTCCACTTCTGTACCTTTTCCCAACTTATCTTGAATGCACTTAGGATTTCATCCTATTGTCTTGATGTCCTCCAAATGCTGATATTATGACATCTAGGAGGATGGATGTCTTACCACCAAACAGACCTGTGTTCAAGTCCCTGAGGAGGAGGCAGGACAGAGGGACAGTGTGTGCTGGGAACCCAGAACTCTCTGGGTCAGCTTTTCTTCAATTGTTGTGTGAATCAAAAGGGAATGTGGGCTTGTGGGAGGAGGCGGGATTTGGAGAGGTTAAAGTTTAGGCATCGGGTCATTGTCCCTGTCCAGTCTGGTCATCTTGGGGCTCTGTCAAAGTAGAGCAGAAGGTGAGAGAGTGAGCCTCCCTATGAGCAGGGCTTTTTCTACAACAGAAGGTGAGACAGTGAGCCTCCCTATGAGCAGGGCTTTTTCTACTTCCTAGTTAAATCTCAGGCTTTTGCAGGACTCTACTGTTCTGTAGACCAGAGGCTATTTCTGCTACTTCTGGTCTTTTCTCTGGACCTGGGCTCACTCACAGGAATCTCTTTATTGTGGCTTATTTGCTGCTTTTAAGGGTCTCTCTTACTTACATGCTATGGGTCTTAACAGTGTTTTCTTCCTTGTGTTAGATGTACCAAAGCTTCAGCCTCATCCAGGATTGGAGAAGAAAGAAGAGGAAGAAGAAGAAGAAGAATATGATGAAGGGTCTAATCTCAAAAAACAGACCAATAAGAACCGGGTGCAGTCAGGCCCCCGCACACCCAACCCCTATGCCTCGGACAACAGCAGCCTCATGTTTCCCATCCTGGTGGCCTTCGGAGTCTTCATTCCAACCCTCTTCTGCCTCTGCCGGTTGTGAGAACAAATGACCATCCTGAACAGGGTGGAGGGGTGTGGGAAAGAAACCAGCCATATTGGTTTTGGTTTCTATATTTTTCACAATGATTAATGAAAAAGAAACAAAGACAAAAAAAACACCAATTAAAGGAGACAAAAAGAGGCAGAGCGAGTAGAGAGCAGCCCTCATTCACCACCTGGTCCCAGACCTGCTTAGGTCCTCGTCCTCTCTTTGTGGCTGGCTCCCAGCCGTCTCTTTCCTCTTGAGGATACTTAGGATAAACTGGATCCTTCCTGCTCAAGGATCCTCGTTTGTACACCTAGTGGAAAGGACTCTGAACTCAGAGGAGTCACTGTTCCTTTTTTTAGGTTAGAAATTAACAGCAGGGAAATGCCATCTTATTACCTGAGATGACCAGCACTGGGAGTTAGGTATGTTCTGAAGTTATGTCTAGATAAGACTTCAGATGTCCTGGGATTGAAAGAATGTGTGTGAAGGGGTGGAAAAGTAGGGAGATTAAAAAAAAAAAAGAAAGAAAATGCTTCCTTATCTGGAAGCCTTTCTGGATTAATCCAGTGATGGTCCCACCTTTAGTGTTGAGCTTTGTCATTGCTTGTCTCCCTGGCATGTGCCAGTTATAGACTGTCCGGCATCCAAGACGATTAGGTTATGTTGGATCCTCAGATCGCCTCTGACTTGTTACCACAACAAATCATTTTGATTTCAGTGCCTGTTGGGGACTTGATTTCTTCTCAGTTTGTTTGTTTGTTTGTTTGTTTCCTTAATCTGGCTCATTTGAAATTTCTTCTCCCCCTCAACCATCCCACTAAGTTATACCCAAGAAGGGAAGGAGACACGGGGATTTGGGGTTCTCTGCTTGAATGTCTTCTCCTTTCCCACCTCACCTTGTTGGTACCTCCCTCCCTGGATCTCTGAGCCAGCAGCCAGGAGGACCTGACCCAGCAGTTCTTTACTGGCCCCTTTGTAGGGTCTTGCTGCCAGGGGGCAGGGATGCTTTCCAGCCTGCAGCAACAGAACACTTGACCTTAAAAGTCTCTTCTGGTCTTTGGATTAGAAAAGGCTTATGTTAGCATAGCTTAAGAGCAACCTCAGAGACTTGAGCCCTACTAATTGACTGACCACTGTTCAGAGTGTCTGGTATCTGATGTTCATTTATTCCCATGTTCTTGTGTGTCACAGTTCAGCCAGTTTTGGTTTATGCCTAGAGCTACTTCAAGGAACTAGACTAATTAGCTATATAGACCCAGTGACGCTTCTTATTGATCTTAATAGTATGCCCCTCCCTCCCCTATCCTTTCATTTCCCTGTCCAAGTAGCAGTCAGGTTCTTGGTGTGATGGGACTGAAAGAATTCCAGTCAGCCAGAGCCTTGGCAGCTCTGAAGCTAATCTTAGCATCTAAGTGTTGGTCTTAAATTCCCTGAAAAAATTTCTGTAGGAAATGAAGCTTCCCTGGTCCCCTCCTTTCTGGTCACCGTCATCCATTTCCCAGTTAGGGCAACAATGAAGGAGGACCCAGCCAAGCTAAAAGGAATTTTGTGGATGGGAGACAGCAGGATTAGCTTCAGCTTGGGCTGGAGCAGTCAATATAGGATCTCAGGCCAGGCCCATTTTTCTAGAATGTGTTTAATTTTGAGTTTGCTTTATTAGATATGTTTTTTAAGAGCTCTATATATTTGAACTGTTCCTTATGTGACAAAATAGGTAGCTCTTGGGCTCATGTCCTGGGTTTTGGCTCTTTAATGATTACTCCAGGCCAGCATTTAGTCATTTGAGAATTGTAGCCTGTTGTTTTTGCTGTGACTTGGGTCTCAGTGCTGGGGTGTTGAGTCAGGCAGCTGGAGGGTTGTGGCCTGAGGCTGCAGTCAGAGGTACACTTCCCATAGTGCTTCACATAGCTCCCCTGCTTCTAAAGGATAAGGTACTGTAGCCTTGGTCTTTGGGACCACCTGCCTGGGGCAGTGGACATCCTAACTAAATAGGCTTCTGGCAGTAGCTTTGGTTCCTGTCCCATCAAAATTCCCCAAAGCCACTGTCATTGGATTAGTCAAGATGAAGGAGGAGGACTGGCTGCCTCCATTTTGCCTTGTTTGTTAGTTTGCCTGGGTCTGTCTGAGGAAGGAGGGGGTCCCGCCTTCCAACTCAACACATCCCTTTAGTGACTCAGCGTCTCAGAAGGAAGCCCTGACTCCTGGGGCCATTTCCTAATGGTACTGTAAGCCAAGCAGCCTTGCTTCTGCCTCTGTTTCCAAGCCCACCCTTTTCCCCTGAGCTCAGGGTTAGGGATGGGCGCTTTCCTCTCTGGTTGTGTCCGAAAGGAAGGAACATCTTTCTATGGCTAACAAAAACTAAAGGGGAAGTGAGGAAACAGGAAGAAGTATGGTGGGGGCTGGGGTAGACTCCCCTGGAGCCAAGCCTATCCAGTTAACAAGAGCTGCCTGGGGCTGGCCACAGCTGGCTCATGATGCTGAACTTGAAAGTGTTTTTGTTTTTGTTTTTGTTTTGTGGCTCCTCCAAGATACAGGTACATGAAGTTTAGGTTAAAGGGGTGGGATTATTTTTATTTTTGTACTGTATGTGTCAAGAATTACTCTGTTGTTCACCTTTTGCTTTTTGCACTGTTTGTTCCCCTATCTGCATTTTGAGCTTAGTGCTAGGACTGAGAGGCTGCACCATAGGGAATGCATGGGAGGTGGTGAGGGGTGCGTGGAGGAGAGGCCCGGGCTCCTCTACTGGATCTACACTCTGTCCTAGGTTTTTCGATCTCACTGAGCCCAGCTGGCTGAAAGCTAGGACAGTCGGTGCAACTTCTTTTGCCAGAAGTGCGGCCTGAGTTGGGTTTCTGGGAGGGCGACGTGGATGTCTGCTGCAGAGACTGCCTGAGAGTTCTGCAGTCTAGCTTTGAGGCCAGTCGGTCTCTAATCGGGCTTTTTTGGGTCTCATCCTTACTGAAACATCGTGCCAAGAAACTCTGTGGGATTTGTGTCCCTTAAACCAGATTCATTTTTCGGAAAAATCTCCATTGTTGAGGAGAGGCTGCTCAGTGGACACCCTGAGTTCTTATCACTGGGAAGATAGTTTTCTTCAGGTGTCAATGGCGTTAGACTTCCAGGAAGACTAGCCCTGCCTACAGGGCCACCTGTTGGTTTGAGAGTGTGTTCGTGTTCTCTTGCTGTCACTGCCTAAGAGCTACTGGGATCACGTTAGCGGACACTTAGGCTTTGGTGAGAGGGCAAAGTTTGAGTTAGGTTTACCTCCCCCTTTCTGTGCCTGGGAACTGTTTGGTCCAGCTTTAAACTGTGGTTTTGACTTATCTCTTGGGAGAAGCTTCTGTTTTAAGGAATTTCTCTTCCTTCTTATCCTGCCTCTAGCCTCTCCTGGAAAGGCCTGGCTATGGTTTCTAAAATCTCAGCTGAGAGCTTCAGAAAACAGCAGCAGTATTTTCCTTTTCCTAGTGCTAACATCCCTTTCCCTAGAAATTGGCTCGCCTTGGGAAACCCAGGGAAAGAATCAGCAGGTTCTCTGCCCCCCCTGGGGGTTGGGGAAGGACCTGCCCCGGTCAGCACAGTGCCTTTTCCTCTCCTGCTCTGAGCCAGGGTGGGGCATTCCCTCTAGATTCAGGTCTGGGCAGGGGTCCTATAGTCCCTGCCATGGGGCTGCTTCCCTGTCCCTTCCCTCCCCTTTACTGGCCTACTCTGGCATAATTCAAGTGTCTTCTTGCCTTGAGGATCCTTAATGGCATCAAATGGCAACATGGAATATTGTCCTCCATGCCTCTCCAAAATGACCTAGGAGAGTAGGTGAGCTTTCCAAAGTGAGAGACGAATCTTTCTTTTTTTTTTTCTCCAAGGGCAGGATGGGTATGCTTTGGGCCTTCTTCTGTGGCCCCGGAGGAAGGAGAGACTGAGGCAAGGCAAAGTGATAGTACACTGAAGCAGAACCAGAAACACCCAGGAACCGTTCAGAAATCTCAGAAGAAATCTGCTTCTCTTCGATGGAAAGATACAATTAACGATCAAAGAACTCTAAGAAAATTGCAAAGAAGCCTTAATGTTCAAGATTTAGAAAGATCAGAGCAAGTTTTCTCTTTCAGTCCAAGCTATGACTCTCTGTATTTAAACCTCTCCTGGGGCAAGAGTGCTAGATTTCCTCATTTTGTTATGAGACTAGATTGGTACCAGTGGATCCGCTGCCTAGTGAGGGCGGGTTTCTTCTTTGCACCTGTGTGGCTTGCTTCCAGTCTGGCCTGTCCTTTCCAGCTGCCTTCTGTCTAGCGCACTATGGGGGCCAGATTATCTTGATAAGAGCAGGTGATTTGGGGACTAGCTAGGTTGGCAGGAAAAGAGCAGGATGGATCTCCTGGGATGAGTTCCCCCAGGAGTATAAACACAAGGAGCCAGGATTGTGCTGGCAGCCAGGGAAACAGTAGCGCCTGTTTGAGTTGGCAGAGAGGGCCTTGGCACCTCTTGCATCCAGGCAGTCTTGTGAGATGGGGGCACATAGCACTGGGGAAAGCAGAACTCCATTCTCACCTCTATTTTGAGCTTCAGTGCTTTATTTCAGTATGAGGAAAAACAACAACAAACTGAAGTGCGCTTTCCGTCCTTTCAAAGGACAACTGTTGGGAAGGGGGAGCCGAGTTGGGAGGTAGGAGGGGAGCACTGGCAGGGAGAGACATTCTTGACTCCTCTCTTCCCTGGTGTGTTGTGATCCAGGGAATGAAAAGAAATTTGACCCTGGATTGGTTCTCTCCTTGAACTTAAGGAATGTTACCTTTTCCTTCCAAGAAGTTCTCCCAGGCTAGGACCAGCTGCCCATTCTGAGCTCAGGGCAGCCTCTTCAACCATTACTGACCTAACCTGGCTTGTCAGGAAACCAACCCCACCCTTCCACATTGGGCCTGGCTGTTCTATTCTGTATCACGTACTGGAGAGAAAGCGTCAAGTTCTTAGCCCTTGTAGCTTCTCTTCTAGTTTCCCATCCTCTCTCTGTGGAGGCCAAACCAACTCTTTGTCAGTAGCCACAACATGTGTTGACGGCGGCACAGTGAGATAGAATTGACGAACTTTGAACCTGGTTGGCCGGGGAAGCTGTAGGGGTGGATAGAGCTGGCTTTCCTTCTGGGCTGTCTCCATCTGACCCTACCCCTTCCATGTCCCACCCCACTCCCACCAAAAAGTACAAAATCAGGATGTTTTTCACTGTCCATTGCTTTGTGTTTTAATAAACAATTTGCAGTGACACTCTGTGTTGGGACTGAGTTTGAACTTGACTACAAAGCGTTGAAGTGATGGGGTGGGAAAAAGAAGACCCAGGGGTTCACTTGGCTCCAAAGAGTTCTCCTGTGACAAGGCTGGGAACTGTTGTCCATTTAGCTGTGTGTCTTTTGCTTTTCTTCTCTCTGGGATGTTTGCTTAGGGGAATCATTCTGTAAAACCCTTCCTGGTCACTTCAACTAGCCGCACATTTAAGGACAAAAAATTTGTTTTCATTTTCATTGGAACAACTAGGCACGGACTGCCCCACTCTGAAGGCACACTGGGCCCACTGCTGCCTCTCCTCTCCATTCCCTTAGCCTCTGTGATAACCCACGGACAAGCTAGCTCACCTAAGCCATAGGAGATTTTTCTCTGCTTGCTCCTTTTCTGGTGTTTTGTCATTGTTGACTACACATTAGGAAGAGCAGAATGGAGGAGGGATTTTTTTTCCTATAATTTATAAGCCACGTTTTACAGGTGAGGAATGTTAAGCCATGCGTGGTGGCTTACGCCTGTTATCCTAGCACTTTGGGAGGCTGAGGACGGCAGATTGCTTGAGCCCAGGAGTTCAAGACCAGCCTGGGCAACATGGCGAAACCCTGTCTCTACTAAAAATACAAAAATTAGCTGAGCATGGTGGTGCATGCGTGTGGTCCCAGCTACTCAGGAGGCTGAGGTGGGAGGATCACTTGAGCCCAGGAGGTCAGTGCTGCAGTGAGCTGAGATTTCGCCACTGCACTCCAGCCTGGGTGACAGAGAGCCTCTCTCACACACACAAAAAGAAACACTGAAGCTCAGAAAAGTTCAGTAACATACCCCAGACTAATTTAGTAAATGGTCAAGCCTGGGTTCAAGTCCAGTCTGTCTGCCATCAAAGCCCAAGCTCTTTAAAGCTGTGAAGATAATTACAGCTGTCCATTATTGAGTTCTTGGAATGGGCTGGGCACAATGCCCAGCATTTGTTACAGACGTTGTGTCTTATCTTCAGCAAACCAGTTGGTATTCCCCTTTAAGAGACGAAGTGACTTGCACGAGGTAGCACAACCAACAAAAGGTGGAGCTGGGGTTTTAAACCAGGACTCCTGCTCTTAATCATTACCCTCTGCTGCCATCCATTTCTTCATGGTACTGGGTGGCATGGCTCCAGAGCCTACTTGTGGGATTTCTCCGAGTGGGAATGGAGACTGCTGGCTTGCAGGGCTGGGGAGGGGTGGAGGTGGAGGGACAGGAGTTTGGCCTACTTCTGTCGGTTATCCCGTGAAGGGCAGAATTCAGTGTACAGCTCCAAGAGTGAGGCCAGTGTTGATGGAGTCTGTTCTCAGGGCCCAAACAAGCCAGGAGGCCCACAGAGCCTCTTTCTTAGGCTGAGCGCCCCCATAACTGGAGTTCTTTCCTAATTCAGATTTCATTGTTACTATTTCAAGTAGCTTTGCATGAGCTGCCAAATGGGGAAGAGACCTGAAGAATTCCCGCTCTAGGGAGTTGCAGGGAGGGAAATTGTCTGACAGAAGATCTTGGGCCAAGTACCGGGGTTGGGTTGGACCACTCTGTGGGTCCAGATCTTAATCTCACTAAGGAAATCAGGCTCCCGGTTGGCTGGAGCCGGTGAGACCTTTCTCCGTACTTAGTACCCCCCATCCCCCATAAAGGAAGAGAGATGAGTTTTTCCAGTACTTACTGGAAAGCTCATTGCTATCACAGTGGTGAGGGGTCAAGGCAGAAAGGAGGCGGAGCACGGAGGTCCTGGAGCGCACTTGCCTCTGCTCTCCAACAGCCTAAGGCCACAGGCATCTCGCTGCAGCGCTCTGGCCCAAGAGTCTCAGTTTTGTTTGTTCCTCACCACTTAACATTAGTATGAAATAACTCCACTTGCTTTCTCACTACACTCTTCCACCTGGCTCCACGGGCTTCTCCCTGCCCCGTGCGCCTGCCCTGTGTGCCTGCCCTCAACAGAGGGGGCCTGGAGAAAGAGGCCACTTGTATATATTGCTATAGCGACCATTCATGGGACACTCTTCCTGGCACCAGCATAGTGCTTTTTGGTGCCATTTTGTGTCTCCTCTTCATAACAATGCTAGGAAAGACCTGTGACTAGCCTGACTTGTAAATGAAGACACAAAGGCCTCAGGAGAGAAACGACCTGGCCAGAGTCACATAGCTGGTAAGTGGTAGAGCAAAGACTGGAACCCAATGCTGTTTGACCCCAAAATCTGTGCTTTTAGTGCCATGATGTATTAGTTTTAAAGAGGAACCTTTTGAGTATTGATAACTGATGAATCTATGTTTACACGGCGGTTTCATTATTTCTCTGAAAAAGTAACTTTTAAGACTTGGTGATATAAAGATCTATACATATATACAGAAATAAATTTTTAAAAAAAGTGGAGTGTAAAATGTGAAAAATCATTTTCTTTTCTTTTCTTTTTTTTTTTTTTTTTTTGAGGCAGGGTTTTGCTCTGTCTCCCAGGCTGGTGTGCAGTGGCAAGATCTTGGCTCACTACAGCCTTGACCTCCCAGGCTCAAGCAATCCTCCCACCTCAGCCTCCTGAGCAGCTGGAACTAGTACAGGTGTATAGCCACCACACCCAGCTAATTTTTATATTTTTGGTAAAGACAGGGTTTTGCCATGTTGCCCAGGCTGGTCTAAAACTCTTGGGCTCAAGTGGTCTGCCCACCTCGGCCTCCCGGAGTGCTGGGATCAGAGGTGTGAGCCACCGTACCAGGCCTGAAAAATCATTTTCTTCCCTATCCCTCTAATCCCTAAAGGATAATACAGAGGACAGTTTGGTGTGTATCTTTTATTTTAAATATATTTACACATATATACGTATATACACACACACAGTCTTTTTAAAGAAGTGGGAGTATACTATACATACCATTCAGTGCCTTTTTTTTACTTAATATGTCTTAGTTAGTTCATATAGATGGGTCAGTACATAGAGATTTTTCTCACTCTCAAGGGCTGTACAGTATCTTATGGTTATATTGTGATTGATTTTACCAGTCCCCTGTAGATGAACATTAAGATACTGCCCATTTTTTGCCAGTACAAACTGCTGCAGTGAACATGCTTATGCATACATCTTTGTGCATATGTGCAGGTGTTTCTTTAGGGAATTCCTTTAAGGAATTACTGGATCAAACAATGTATGCATTTAAAAATTTGAAGGTACTGCCCTCCATGAGGCTATATGAATTTTTACTCACCAATCTTATGCTGTGACTTTGGAATATGCCAGCAATCTCCTTTGGAAAGAGGTAGGATATAAATAATAAATAATGCTTTTTAAAAACAGCCCTCTGGCTGGGCGCAGCAGCTCACACCTATAATCCCAGCACTTTAGAAGGCTGAGGCAAGCGGATCACGTGAGGTTAGGAGTTTGAGATCAGCCTGGCCAACGTAGTGAAACCTCATCCCTACTAAAAATATAAAATTAGCCAGGTGTGGTAGTGCACACCTGTAATCCTAGCTATTCAGGAGGCTGAGGCTGGAGAATCACTTGAACCTGGGAGGCAGAGGTTGCAGTGAGCCAAGATCATGCCATTGCACTCCACCCTGGCAACAGAGCAAGACTCCATCTTTAAAAAAAAAACAGCCCTCATCCAGATAGTGGAGTCACTTGGTACTAAAGAAATTACTAGTTCTTAGTCCCAGACCACAAGGCATACCTGCAATCCCAGCCATGACTTGCTAATTCAATGCATGCCATCTCTAGGGAGGCAGCAGAAAGCAGGACTGAACTTTCAGTCTTGGCAGAAAAATGCCAGCTGATGATGTCTTGCTTACCTTGGTTACACCAGCTCTGGGCCCCACCTGCCTGGCCTGATTTGAAGGCAAACTGCCTGGCTACTCTGGGACTGCCCTGGAAAACAGCCACTGTCACACCTCTTACGGGGAGGAAAACAGCCAGCTGGAGGGAGTCAGCTCTGAGCTGGGGGCAAAGGAAGGCTGGCCCTTCTGCTTTTGGTGTCGGGATTACTATTTAATGCTGTAGTCCTCTGTTTTCCTTCTTCCCCCAAATAAAGTGTGAGTATATGTAATTTTCAAAAGACATTTTACAAGAGCCTTTCCCCACACCTCAAAAAATTTGATGTGGAAAGACAGATTGGAGGTTACACCCCTAATTTTTCCTACCCCTTTAAAAAAATGAAATTATAGGCCGGGCGCGGTGGCTGAAGCCTGTAATCCCAGCACTTTGGGAGGCCGAGGCGGGCAGATCACGAGGTCAGGAGATCGAGACCATCCTGGCTAACACGGTGAAACTCCGTCTCTACTAAAAATACAAAAAATTAGCCGGGCGAGGTGGCGGGTGCCTGTAGTCCCAGCTACTCGGGAGGCTGAGGCAGGAGAATGGCGTAAACCTGGGAAGTGGAGCTTGCAGTGAGCCGAGATCGCACCACTGCACTCCAGCCTGGGAGACTGAGCGAGACTCCGTCTCAAAAAAAAAAAATTATATATATTTCCTTCCCTTTACCTTTCCTTTCTTTATTTCCTTCTTCTCTTGTTTCATTCCTTTCCCCGCACCGCCCCTCCCCCTTCCCCCCCTTCCCCCCCGCCCCCCCCCCCCCGCTTTCTTACAGTCTCACTCTGTCACCCCTCGAACTCCTGGCCTCAAGCGATCCTCTGACCTTGGCCTCCCAAAGTGTTGGTATTACAGGTATGAGCCACTGTGCCCAGCCCGTCTATTCCTTTTAACCAAAATTCATAGGTAGCACCCAGAGAGAGTACAAGTTCTGACTCATGTGGCAGTATTTAATTAAAAAAAAAAAAAAAGCCAGGCGTGGTAGTTCACGCCTGTAATCCCAGCACTTTGGGAGGCTGAGGCAGGTGGATCACCTGAGGTCAGGAGTTCGAGGCAAGCCTGACCAACATGGTGAAACCCCGTCTCTGCTAAAAATACAAAAATTAGCTAGGTGTGCTGGCAGGCACCTGTAATCCCAGCTACTCGGGAGGCTGAGGCAGGAGAATCGCTTAAACCTGGGAGGTGGAGGTTGCTGTGAGCCAAGATTGTGCCACTGTACTCCAGCCTGGGTGACAGAGTGAGACTCTGTCTCAAATAAATAAATAAATAAATAATAAAATAAAATTAAAAAAAAAAAAAGGCCAAGTGCGGCCAACACTTTGGGAGGCCAAGGCAGGTGGATCACAAGGTCAGAAGATTGAGACCAGCCTGTCCAACATGGTGAAACCCTGTCTCTACTAAAAATACAAAAATGAGCTGGGTATAGTGGCACATGCCTGTAATCCCAGCTACTTGGGATGAAGAGGCAGGAGAATCGCTTGAACCCAGGAGGTGGAGGTTGCAGTAAGCTAAGATTGCGCCACCGCACTCCAGTGCGGGCGACAGAGTGAGACCCGTCAGAAAAAAAAAAAAAAAAAAAAATTTGATTAAGTTTGAGGTTGCTTTTAAATTTTAAAAGGAAGTAAGACAACTTTGGCATAGAGTTTGCCTTCCAGACACAGATCCAAAGGTATTTTCTTTTTTCTTTCTTTTTTTTTTGTTCTTTTTGAGACAGAGTCTTGCTCTGTTGCCAGGCTGGAGTGCAGTGGCGTGATCTCAGCTTACTGCAACCTCCGTCTCCCAGGTTCAAGCAATTCTCCTGCCTCAGCCTCCCGAGTAGCCAGGACTACAGGCGTGTGCCACCACGCCTGGCTAATTTTTGTATTTTTAGTAGAGGCGGGGTTTCACCATATTGGTCAGGCTGGTATCGAACTACTGATCTTGTGATCTGCCCGCCTCGGCCTCCCAAAGTGCTGGGATTACAGCCGTGAGCCACTGCACCTGGCCGGTATTTTCTTTTTAAAAAAGTATACAAGGCCAGGCGTGGTGGTTCATGCCTGTAATCCTAGCACTTTGGGAGGCCTAGGCAGGTGGATCACGAGGTCAGGAGATCGAGACCATCCTGGCTAACACGGTGAAACCCCGTCTCTACTAAAAATAGAAAAAATGAGCCGGGCATGGTGGCGGGTGCCTATAGTCCTGGCTACTTGGGAGGCTGAGGCAGCAGAATGGCGTGAACCTGGGAGGTGGAGCTTGCAGTGAGCCGATTGCGCCATTGCACTCCAGCCTAGGTGACAGAGTGAGACTCCGTCTCAAAAAAAAAAAAGAAAAAGTATACAAGCAGCCCATGATTATATGCTTGAGATAAAACAGTACAGAAAAAAACAGTACAGAAGTAGTTCTAAAATGTCAAAAGTGAATATATTTCCTTTAGCCTCTTCTGATACTCTCCTCCCCAGAGGTAATCAAGGTTAATGTTTTAATGTATATCCAGACCTCTTCCTTTACAATTACAAATACATATTTATATCTATATCTATGTCTGTCTGTCTAGTTTTTTTTTTTTAGATGGTCTCACTCCCATGGCCCAGGCTAAAGTACAGTGGTGTGATCACAGCTCACACAGCCTTGACTTCCTGGGCTCTGGTGATTCTCCCACCTCAGCCTCCTGAGTAGCTGGGACTACTGGCATGCACCACCACGCCCAGCTAATTTTTGTATTTTTAGTAGTGACGGGGTTTTGCCATGTTGCCCAGGCTGGTCTCGAACTCCTGGGCTCAAGCAATCTGCTCACCTTGGCCTCCCAAAGTGCTGGGATTACAGGCATGAGCCACCACACTCAGCCCACATCTAAATATTTATATACTTTCCATGTTAAATAAATGGGATTCTCAGCAGGATGCGGTGAGCTGTGATTGTGCCACTGCACTCCAGCCTGGGTGACAAGAGTGAGACCCTGTCTTAAATAAATAAATAAATAAATAGGATTCTGTGCCTTGCTTTTTGCCCCACTTAGTATATGTTTGAGATCTTCCCATACATATATATATATATATATATATATATATATATCTCATTTTTAAAAAACAGTTCTATGTAACATGAATGGATACAAATGTAATATATTGAAATTTTTCAATATTATAAATCTCTGTGCATACATGTAGGGTATATTCCTGGATGTGGAATTGCAGGTGAGGAGGTTACATTTGCCATCATCCCTAGAAAGAGAAAAGCCAGGGTCCAAGTAACTAATCTTGGTGCTATGAGAACAAAGTTTCCGTAAACAAGTATATGAGAAATGGCCACATGCTAAACCACCCTCTTGGCCATTCACAATCAAGTAGCATATTAAAAGTTCTGGAAATTCTTCAGTAACCACTCTGTTGAGTGGTTTAACAAGAGTTGTTTGCAAAAGGAAAGACTTTAATTCTTTGTACACATTTATTAAAGTCTCCCTGAACAGTTAGTTAAATGCCACCATATGCTAATCTCTCAAAGACAGTACAGCATTTGGGTAGGAACTTGGCCACACACTGTGCCACCCAGTTGGGCAGCTGGGGTGGGGTCAAGTGTGGACTTTGTCCAGGAACCAAGAGATGCCTGTCTTGGTGGCTTTGGTGAGAGGGACTCAGCAAGGAAGGCCTGGCAAGAATGTCAGGAGGCTCTAGGGGAGGGTTGCAATTTTACTCTAGCCTGGCTGAGAGGTGACGTCAGACCTAGCAGACACACTGCATCAATCAGGCCCAGGCCTCCAACACAGAGCAGCACAGATCTAGAATCCCTAGAGCAGGAGCCCCTTGGGGTGGAAAAGGGTAGACCATATCCCCCTGTTGACCCACTTCTGGCCAACTGGTGAGGTCATGGCTAACTTTCAAAACTCAGTGTGGATGTTGCCTCTGTGAAATCTTCCCAAGCCCTCAGGCTGTTACAGCCCGGTCAGTATAAACCACTCCTGTGTGTTCTCCTAGCACCTTTGCTGCATCTCTTAGTGCAGTCAGTGAGTCTAGTTTGTCTTCCAGTTCATACTAACCTGCCTTGTGAAGAGGAAGGGTCACATAATGAATTGTGTGCTTCACAGTCTTCTCTAACAAAAGTGGGAGCTCCTCCACAGTGGGATACTGTCCAGGCTCTCATTCAGTCATTACTGAGCACCTACCACTTGTCAGGCATTAGCTGAACTGCTGGGAATTCAGGGATGAGGCAGACCCAATCCCTGCCCTCACTCTTACATCTCCTGTAGCCTAGCCCAATGTCTAGCCTAGGGCCTGGCACAGTGGGGCTTACGGATGGCAATCTCATTGGAAAGTTTGTTTTGAAACTGCCTTTGCAAAACAAGCAGTGCTTTAACTTACCTTCTATGCTAAATGTATTTAGAAACATTTTCTCAAGATGCATTGTCCACTAATAGTTTAGTGTTGAAGAACAGGCCTTGGGTCAGATGGACCTGGATTCAAATCCTTGTTCCCTGCTCTTACTGCTTGAGGGACTTTGGACATATTACTTGACTTCTCTGAACTTGAGCTTCCTGATCTGTAAAATGGAGACAGTAACACCTCACAGAGTTGTTGTGAGGGGAGGAGCCTGCCCTATAGCAAGTGTCCTGCCACATAGCAAGTGAGCAGTAAACACTGGCCATTCTTCTTGTTGGTGTGATTACTGGGAATTGGTTGCCATTGTGATGTTGGGACTGGTGATGGAACTCTTGGATTGAGAATGCCGAGATGGTGCACTGAAGATTCTGTGTGCTCTTTCAGACCAGGAGGAGGATGAGGAGGAGGAAAGTTTATATGACGTAAATTCATTTGACCGTAACATATATATTTAAACATCGTGGACGACCTTGGGGGCCTGATGGGGAGTGGGGATGCTAAGGCTCCAGCCACCCCTAGGCCCTCCACCTGGCAGGACCAAAGTTGGGGCAGTACCCGCAGCACCGCCCCCCGGGCCCCGCAGGAGTGTGCAGTCACCTTGTTAGGCCTATGTTGGCTGGCCCATCACTCCTGGCCTGCAGTCTCCCAACCCTGTGGCGGCAGCAGCAGCATTCCCTGAATGGAAAGGCTGCCTTGGTGTCGTCTGCTGAGTTGCTATAGGAGTCAGCCCAGGGCTGCTCACGTGCACCTCAGGTTGCTGATGGCAGCTCTAGTTATTTGGCGATGGAAGTTTGGGAGGCGTGGGCCTTGGTCCATTCTGTGCGAAAGGGAATTCCACCGCCCACCGGGCCCCCGCTCCCGCCCCCGGCCCCGCCCCGCTCAGCCCCGGGCCCCGCCCCCTCCCCGCCCGGCCCCGGGCCCCGGGCCCCGGCCCCGGGCCCCGCCCCCGCTCTCCATAGTTACCGCGCTGTGGAGGCGGCGGCCATCTTGGCTGCGGAGCGATGAGCGGGTCTAACCCGAAGGCTGCGGCCGCGGCTTCGGCGGCTGGACCCGGGGGGCTGGTGGCTGGCAAGGAGGAGAAGAAGAAGGCGGGCGGCGGCGTCCTGAACCGTCTGAAGGCGCGGCGGCAGGCGCCCCACCACGCGGCCGACGACGGCGTCGGGGCAGCGGTCACGGAGCAGGAGCTGCTGGCGCTGGACACCATCCGGCCCGAGCACGTCCTGCGCCTCAGCCGAGTCACCGAGAGTGAGTGCCGCGCGGGCCGCGCCCTCCCCTCGCGCCGTGCCCCGGCTCACGGAGCCTTCAGCGGACCCGGCCACTCGACCAGCTCGCGGGTCCCCCCAGACCCCCTCGGCCGGCCGGGCTGCACTTCCCGCTGCCCCGCCGGCCGGGCTCTGCCCCCGCCACGCTCACGTTGCTCTGGTGGGGAAGGACTCTCCTGGGCTTGACCTCATTCCTGTGAGTCCGGCCACGCTAGGATGCCCCTCGGCCGGTCGGCTCCCTAGTTCTGCCGGACCTGTTTGCGTAGAGGGCCCCGTTCAGCTGAACTGAACCCTCCTGAGCCGGCCGGGGGCCGAGGTCCCCTCATAAATGGGCCCTTGGACCCTCAGCCTGGAACCCCCGGCCATCCGTGAAGTTAGCGCTCAGCCAGGCGCCCCAGCCCTCTGGCAGGCCAGAAGCCTTACCTGCTTCCTCCGCCGGCCCCATTGCAGCCCTCCCCCATTGCAGCCTGGCGGGCCTCCCTCCCGCTTTGGGTCCAGAGGGTTGCCCCTTAGTGTGCAGGTGGGTTCTTCCTCAGACACATAGCCGTGGCATTTCCTGCTCATTTAAAACTGTGCCACATTAAAACAAAAATAAAGTTTCAGTTTGTGTACAAACTCCGACGTGTGAATCCTGCTTTTGACATTCTCGTGAATTAAGAATGATTTCAGGGTTTCAGAAATGCGTTTCCTGCACAAAAGGCAACCATCCTAAGCTTTTTCGTTGATAGGAGGATGGGTGGGAAGAAAAATGTTGCCCAGTCCCTGCCCTGGGTGATCTGGTGATCTCCCTTTTTCTGTTCTCTGCCAAGCCAGTCCCCGAGTTGACGTCTTTTCTCTTGCTGCTGTTTTCCCTGCAGGAGTGTGCACTCACCTGGTTAGGCCCATCTTGGCCTGCCCATCACTCCTGGCTTGCAGTCTCCTAACCCTGTGGCAGCAGCAGCATTCCCTGGATGGATCGAAGGCTGCCATGGTGTCTGCTGAACTGCTATAGCAGGCGGCCCAGGGCTGTTCAGGTTCACCTCAGATTGCCGATGGCAGCTCTAGTAATTTGGGAATGGAAGTTTGTGGGGAGTGGGCCTTGGTCCACCCAGCGAAAGGGAATTCCCATCTCCTAAAAGAGTTTTAATTTGATTCTAGATATTTGGATGCCCCCATTTCCCAACACTGTTTGGGTTGAGACTGTCTTTAGCAGGCCTGAGCATATCTTTAGACATTCTTGCTATTTAGACATTCTTGCTAGTTTTATTGAAACAGTGAGTGTGAAAAAGCTTTTTTTCTGAACCAGTTTTCATTTGGGGCTCTGAAAGTACACACATGCTCAGCACCTGGTCTTGGTAACCTCATGCCCTCTCTTGTCACCCAAGTGAATTAGGGTTTTCTGTGCCTGGCCCTAAGCAGGATTCTCAGTGGGCACTCAGATCCTATCTGGGGGCTTGGGATTGTTGCTCATTGTCCAAACCCACCTGTGCAGCTTCTTAGAGAGAGCCTGGCAACCTCTTTGTTACTCTTCTTAACGTCTTGTTCATTCTATCCAGCAGATATTTGAGTACCCTCTAAGGGTCCAAAGCCGATGTTAGCCTTTTTAGCAGTTACAGAATAATCAGTAGTTGTCAAGTTTGCCATCTTACTAAAGAGACAACTTGTAAAACACGAAAACAACTAACTCAAGCAATAAAAGATCAAGTATCAAAATGAGTTGTGGAGAAGGTGCTATCCGGAATAATCCTAGAAAGAAATCAGTGAAATTTGCTGTGATTAGAATTATTTGAATTTGCTGCTCAGGTTATAGTCGTTTGGGCCTAATGCCTTCACCGGCAGATGTATCCTCTTGCCTGGATATGTATAATATGTATGGTCTACAGTATGATTTTGTGTAACCCACAAACTAAGAATGGTTTGTACATTTTTAAATGGTTGAAAAAAACTTTAAAATCTTGAGACACGTGGTTATGTAAAATTCATATTTCAGTGTCCATAAATACAGTTTTACTGGAATATAGCCACATTCATTCATTTGCGTATTGTCTGGATGCTTTTGTGGCTACAATGATAGAGTTGAGTGGTTGTGACAGAGACCATGTGGCGGCAAAGCCTAAATTATTTCAAATCTGGCTCTTTACAGAAAAGTTTGCTGATCTCGGCTTTCTTACACTGACAGTTGGCAAACTAGCGTTGTATTATCCGCTAAGTCGGTTTAAATGTCTTAGATTGGAATTCTATAAAAAGTTCTCTGCCCTATTGTGACATCCAACTTGATAGATAATGAAAGATTTTTAGGTGTTTCCAAAGAAATCCACCTTTTCTATCCTAGTTTCTAAAAGTTTTGTAATTTTTCATCCAAAGCAAGTCCTTGTTCTTTTTTTTCTTTGTTAGATCCCCTATTTCTGTCCATACAACTTCTGCTGGTGATAACACATGACAAAATTTTTGGGAGTATTTTAAGTGTATTGTGTAAGAAAAAAATCTGAGTTTGCTTCAAAACTTGAGAATTAAATAAATGGTAGTTTTGGAGGATTATTTAACAGTGTTGGTTTCTCTCTTGTTTTCAGATTATTTATGTAAACCCGAAGACAACATCTACAGTATTGATTTTACCCGCTTCAAAATTCGAGATTTGGAGACAGGGACAGTACTTTTTGAGATTGCCAAACCTTGCGTTTCAGGTAGGCCTCAATGTTGTAGTGACCAGTAGACAGTTTTGAGCCAAAGGTCTTTGAAACTCAAATCTTGGTGTGCCACTGCATCCTGTTTCTTGGACTCCAGTCTGTCCCACTTCTGTGACTTCTTCCCGTAGCCTGGCCTGCCAGGCATGGTGGTTTGAAGCTGCGTTCAGAGGCTGATGTTTGTTGGATGTCTATTCTATGCTGGTCACTGTGTTCCACATCTTTATGCACATCAGTGTATGTAATCCTCACACCTCTGTGAGGAATTACTGTTATCTTCATTTTACAGCAAAGGATCTGAGGCCTAGAATTCCCAAGCGACACTTTCCTAAGGCCCTGTGCTGGTTCATCTTATGTTGCTTCCAGTTGGGAAAGGAATCCTTGAAATTAAACTATAATGAGGAAAACTCACCTGAGCTTGGAGCCCTCTTGGAGGATGATAGGGAGGATTCTGGTCCAGACATGAGGCAGTTTGAGCCATCTTCTCACTCTCCTTTACGTAGTGCCTTGGATTTCCCAGACCTGGTTTAGATTTTAATCTCAACCATTTTCTGGAAGAACAGACCCAGGAGCTCAACTACTTGGGGTTCCTTAAATTAGCCTCTGATAACTGCTTCCTGTGCTTGTGATAAAAAGTGCAGGGGTTATTCATTCTGACCAGGAGACCACAGAAGCCTTTGGAGTACCTCACTGGAGGTTTAGCGCCCCCTGGAGTTAGTCATTTGTTAGAATACTGGTACAGATACTCATAGTATCAGTGTGGTTTCTAAACTTACTTTGCAGTGTTTCTCATCTGATTTGCTACTTAGAGCCTGCAAATTTGATAAGGCCCCGATTTCACCCCTACCTGGTGGTATTTATGCTCTCATAATCTAATACTGACCAAGGCACCTAAATGCTCAAGTTCATGGGTAGTTTTTGTTGTTGTTGTTGTTGTTGTTTTGTGGGTTCTTTTGTTGTTGTTGTTTGTTTTGAGACAGATTCTTTCTCTATCACCCAGGCTGGAGTGCAGTGGCATGATCTCGGCTCACTGCAACCTCTACCTCCTGGGTTCAAAAGATTCTCCTGCCTCACCCTTCCAAGTAGCTGAGATTACAGGTGCCTGCCACCACGCCTAGCTACTTTTTGTATTTTTAGTAGAGACAAGATTTCACCATGTTGGTCAGGCTGGTATCGAACCCCTGACCTTGTGATTCACCTGCTTTGGTCTCCCAAAGTGCTGGGATTATAGGCTTGAGCCACTGCGCCTGGTTGCTCATGGGTGGTTTTTTATTGGGATGGTCACATCAAGACTAGCTAGCTTCCTGGGTCTATGGTGTTCTTATCCCTAAGCCACATATCACAGTACCTGGGACATTTCAAGGACTCCAGGCCTACTACAGGTATGTGGTTTTGGATTAGACTCAGAGTTGTCATTTCAGTATAAGAACTGTTTCAAGAAGGTCAGCTAAAGATACTGTAAAGTATCTTGGTTTTCAGTCTTTCTAGTTTTTACATTTAAGGATCTTGATTCACTTGGAATATTTCCCACATTGAGGCTGGGTGTGGTGGATCACACCTGTAATCCCAGCACTTCAGCAGGCTGAGGCAGGCGGATCACTTGAGCCCCAGGAGTTTGAGACCAGCCTGGGCAACATGGTGAAACCCCATCTGTACAAAGTACAAAAAAATTAGCCAGGTGTGGTGGCACATGCCTGTGGTCCCAGCTACTCAGGAGGCTGAGGTGGAAGGATGGCTTGAGCCTGGGAGATCAAGGCTGCAGTGAGCTGTGATCACTCCATTGCACTCCAGCGAAGGTGACAGAGTGAGACCCTATCTCAAAATAAAGCAGTAAATATAAACAATAGAATATCCTCACACTGAATCAGTACCTTTCTGCAGCACTTGTTCTGATGAATTTGAATCCCCAAGATTTGCTCTAACTCTCTCTGAATCACATTGTTGGAGCCAGGGTTTTAGAGTCTCTGGGGTTGAACCCCTACTCAGCCTGGTTGCCCAGTCGCTCTTGGGCTTGTCAAAGGCAGAGATGTTTGATGCTGAAAAAGACTTCTCTTATGTTGTACCCATGTACGGCTTAGACCTGGAGAAAATGTCCTCACTGGACACTGGGGGGTACTAACTCCTATTCACATTAGAATTAGAATGCTTATTCTCTGATTCTTTTTTTTTTTGAGACGCAGTTTCACTCTTGTTGCCCAGGTTAGGGTGCAATGGCGCAATCTCGGCTCACTGCAACCTCTGTCTCACGGATTCAAGCGATTCTCCTGCCTCAGCCTTCCGAGTAGCTGGGATTACAGGCATGCGCCACCACACCCGGCTAATTTTGTATTTTTAGTAGAGACAGGGTTTCTCCTTGTTGGTCAGGCTGGTCTCAAACTTCTGACCTCAGGGGATCCACCCGCCTTGGCCTCTGAAAGTGCTGGGATTACAGGTGTGAGCCACTGCGCCCAGCCCTCTGATTAATTTTACAAATCTTTCATCTCCTGGGTTCAGGAGTGGACTAGACCGGAGACCAGCATTAACCATGTAGAGTCAGAGGCCCCCACATCTGCTTCACCCTTTCCCAGGTGGTCAAAGGGTTAGGCCTGGTATGACCTAGAAATAGACATCAATTAAGGAACTATAGTATCCCAAGGCTGTAGGTCAATGTCTCCTATTTAAATAACAAAAGTATTTTTAGTGGTTTATCTTTGCAGCCTGTCAGAAATTTTTGTATTCATTGAAATAACTTTCTTGATAAGTGTCAACTTTTGTAGCCTCATTCTTTTAGGTTGGTGCTAGCGCTTCAACTTGATTAGCTGCAGACCTAGGCTGTATCATATAGACCGTGTCAGGGGCCCATTTCCCAGCTTGTGTTTCAGGCTTCACCCTTAGGATATGGCGTAAGCTCTCAAACTATTAAAAAAGGCTAATCGCTTAGTGTTGAAGAATAGGCCTTGAGTCAGAGGGACCTGGATTCAAATCCCTGTCCCCCCCTCTTACTGTTGGAGGGACTTTGGACATGTTACCTGACTTCTCTGAGCTTGAGCTTCCTGATCTGTAAAATGGAGACAGTAACACCTCACAGGGTTGTTGTGAGGGGAGGAGCCTGCCCTATAGCAAGTGTCCTGCCATATATAGCAAGTGAGCAGTAAACACTGGCCATTCTTCTTGTTGGTGTGATTACTGGGAATTGGTTGCCATTGTGATGTTGGGATTGGTGATGGAACTCTTGGATTGAGAATGCCGAGATGGTGCACTGAAGATTTTGTGTGCTCTTTCAGACCAGGAGGAGGATGAGGAGGAGGGAGGTGGAGACGTGGACATCAGCGCAGGACGTTTTGTCCGCTATCAGTTCACACCGGCATTTCTCCGCCTCCGGACAGTCGGGGCTACGTGAGTACCATTACTACTTGAGGGGAGAACGTTCTGTTTGTTCACAGAGAAGAGTGTTTTCTGTTGGGTTTTGGGGTGGCTTTAGAGGAGGGAGGAGGCAAAGTCAGGCTTACAGAGATTTATTTTCCAGGGTGGAGTTCACAGTGGGAGACAAACCTGTGTCAAACTTCCGGATGATCGAACGGCACTATTTCCGGGAACACTTGCTGAAAAACTTTGACTTTGATTTTGGCTTCTGCATCCCCAGCAGTAGGAACACTTGTGAACATATCTATGAGTTTCCCCAGCTTTCGGAGGATGTCAGTATGTATCTCCTGACTCTTACAGCACTCTAGATTCTGAGGGCTACGAGGAACAAACCTTGAAACCCATCTGGTCCAGCGCCCTGGCTTTGTCTCATGGCAGTGCTGACATGATGTGTATCTAGTCATTTGACCTCAGGCTTCTCATTTCCTATTGCTCCTGGCTCCTGTTCCAAACTCTGACTCGGCCCCATATGGGAGCAGTGAAAGGTTTGTTCGTTTTTGTTTTTTCTTCCCCCGAGACAGAGTCTTGCTCTGTCTGTCGCCCAGGCTGGAGTACAGTGGCATAATCTCGGCTCACTGCAACCTCCGTCTCCCGGGTTCAAGCGATTCTCCTGCCTCAGCCTCCTGAGTAGCTGGGATTACACCACGCCTGGCTAGTTTTTGTATTTTCAGTAGAGACGGGTTTTCACCATGTTGGCCAGGCTGGTCTCAAACTCTTTTTTTTTTTTTTTTTGAGACGGAGTCTCGCTCTGTCACCCAGGCTGGAGTGCGGTGGCCGGATCTCAGCTCACTGCAAGCTCCGCCTCCCGGGTTCACGCCATTCTCCTGCCTCAGCCTCCCGAGTAGCTGGGACTATAGGCGCCCGCCACCTCGCCCGGCTAGTTTTTTGTATTTTTTAGTAGAGACGGGGTTTCACCGTGTTATCCAGGATGGTCTCGATCTCCTGACCTCGTGATCCGCCCGTCTCGGCCTCCCAAAGTGCTGGGATTACAGGCCTGAGCCACCGCGCCCGGCCTGGTCTCAAACTCTTGACCTCGTGATCCACCCGCCTCGGCCTCCCAAAATGCTGGGATTACAGGTATGAGCCACCGCCCCCTTGCCCTCTCGCCCAGGCTGGAGTGCAGTGGCGTGGTCTTGGCTCACTACATCCTCTGCCTCCTGGGTTCAGGTGATTTTCTTGCTTCAGCCTCTCGAGTAGCTGAGATTACAGGTGCCTGCCACCATGCCCGGCTAATTTTTTGTAGAGATGGGGTTTCACCATGTTAGCCAGGCTGGTCTCGAACTCCTGACCTCGTGATCCGCCTGCCTCGGCCTCCCAAAGTTCTGGGGATTACAGGCGTGAGCCACTGTGCTAGGCCTGAAGGTTTTTCTTTTTTTTTTTTTTTTAAATGGAGTCTTGATCTTGACGCCCAGGCTGGAGTGCAGTGGCGCAATCTCGGCTCACTGTAAGCTCTGCGTCCTGGGTTCATGCCATTCTCCTGCCTCAGCCTCCTGAGTAGCTGGGACTACAGGTGCCCACCACCATGCCCGGCTAATTTTTTGTATTTTTAGTAGAGACGGGGTTTCACCGTGTTAGCCAGGATGGTCCCAATCTCCTGACCTCGTGATCCACCCGTCTTGGCCTCCCAAAGTGCTGGGATTACAGGCTTGAGCCACTGCCTGTGCCTGGCCAGCCTGAAGGTTTTAATAATACAGGCCATCCTTTTAGATGCCTCCTGTGGGAAGACAGTGCCTAAGGGAGATAAAAGGAGGCCTGTGACCATCCCTGGGACTCTGATCAGATAAAGCACCTCTCCTGTGCACTGTTAGTCATGGTTTTCCATTGTTTTAGTCATTGGCCCTTTACTTTTTTCTTAATCAGAGCTAGATGTGAAACTGCAGGCTAAATAGAATCAAGGCCCGAGGACTTCTTTTCCATTCCCTGCAGGATAGACAGTTGATTGGATAAAGTGTTGAGATAGATCCAGCAGGAAGGAATGGGGCTATTGCAGATTTTGGGGCAGGAGTGAGGTGGTGGAAGTACTGTCTGAGGAAGAGTGGCCTAGACCTGGGGAGAGCACCAGAGGGAGAAGGCTGCTGCCATGTAGCCTCAGCAAGGGAAGATGGGGACCAAACGAGAGAAAGAACAGGCCTTGTCAGTTTCTGCGACTTTGGCCTACCCACCTCAGGATCACATCCTTTGTGAACACATAGGGAAAATTCAAGGCATTTATGAGGGTGTGAATGGAATCCTGTGACTAATGATGCCTTAAGTTGCTTTGTCGGCATCACTGATTGTTCCTCTCAGAATCCCAGGTCCTTAGGAATTGTCATATTCTGAAAATCAGATACCCTTTACTCGTGTGGCAGTGCAGTTCCCAGGTAAAATGAGGATTGCTGAGATGTGGGGCAGGGTGTTGACGACAGCATCTGATTCAGACTTGAACCCCTCCTCCCAAGCTGGCTGGAATATGTAGATACTTGCAAGAAAAGATGATGTATAGTGATTTTTTACCCATGAAGCCAAATCAGCCTAGAGGGCAATATTCTGCATATAAACCAAGTAGTTTTGGCATTGGTGGGTTCAAAGAACTTTAAAAAATCAGTTTCGCTTTTTGAGAACTGTGGTGAGCAACAGCACTTCCTCCAGGGGACTCCGAATGGCATGTAATCATTAACTCACAACTGATCAGAGGTAGTATTATCTTTACTCTCCAGTATCGTTATGGCATGTAATCGTTAACTCACAACTGGTCAGAGGTAGTGACTGTTAATTATCTTTCCAGTATGGTTAAAGAGGTCTGGGCAGTTGCTTGAACAAACAAGACTTTAGATCCCAAGACAAGCAGACCTATTGCTGGATCATTTGCAAGTTAATACCCAAAAGGTGTGCGGAGAAGGCTCCCTGCCCTGTGTTCCTTGCACTCATTCCCACGTAGGATTCCTTGGGGTGTCAGGGGTGTGTGTGGAGGTGGGCACAGTGAGGCTCAGATTTCTGAATTTGGACTGGAATGTCTAGAGGTGGTCCACTGACCAGAGGCCAGGGCTGACTTTGGTCAGCTGAGAGCACTGAGTAAATAGGTTGGTGGGGTCCATGTTGGGAAGAGGGTGAACACATTTCCCTGGTATCTTGGCTGAAGAACCAGGCTGGAGATGACAGACGAGGCCATGGGGGAGAGTTGATTGCATCCTTACGCTGAAATGGAGATCATGTTCAGTTTGGGGGCCTCTGTGGTCTCCCCAGCTGTCAAGGACTGCCTCCTTGTGTTCTGATCTCATTATTCTGGCAGAGTATACTCTGAAGCGCTGGCTTATTTTGGAGGGGATACAAAGTTTTCTCCCACCTACCCTGTGGGGCAGACTCAAACATAATTCTTTGCTTTTTTTCCCCCTTTGCCTGACTTGCAGTTCGTCTGATGATTGAAAATCCTTACGAGACCCGCTCTGACAGCTTCTACTTTGTTGACAACAAGCTGATAATGCACAACAAGGCTGATTATGCCTATAATGGAGGCCAGTAAGTGCTGCAGTAGTAGATAGGGGAGGTGCTTTGCCGCGGCCACAAGATCTGGCACATGGAGGCGATTGAAGCTGCAATTTGTCAACACACATCTGGAACCTGGCCCCAGGAAGCCAAGGCTGGGGTGGCAGTTTCCTGTGCGCCAAAGGAGCTGCCAAACTGTGCTGTGTTTTCTTCCCCAGTATTTTTTCTTCTCTTTTTTTTTTTCCTGCCCCTTAGGTTGCAGAGGTACTATAGTAAAGTAAAAGGTTAGGATAAGGCTCCTGGAATCCAGACAAAAAAGTTTATTTTCCTGTGGTCTGGCTGCCTGTTGGTTGTCTTGACAAGCCTTTGTGTCTCCAGGCATAGCTGTGCCTGGTGAGAAGGCTCCGGCCAGGCCCACCAGCAGTTCAGCAGCTTTTAAGGTTCCTGGGTGCTCTGGGAAGTGGAAAGGTAGGCCTCTTCCAGGTAGCTCCTCCTCTCACCTCTGGCATTGCCATCAGTGCAGTCTGCCCTCGGTCTGTGTGAAGTCTTAAACCAACTGGAAGAAACTTGAAAGGGTGGGGAGGGAGGGGAGGTGCCAAGAGTGGAGGCACCAAGGAATGGGTGATGCTCCCAAGCTGAAGGGTCTACTTTGTGGAGACGCTGCTGCTCTGTCTGACTTCCAGGGTCTCAGCCAGCCCCTCTGGGAATAGACCAAGGTTTCAGCCTGGCAGTACCTTCTATTCTCATTTTGGAGGACGGACAAGCTTGCTCTGCCTCTCCTGGCTCCTCCCTTCTGAGTCTCATGAAATAGAATGTGTCAGCTCTGCTCACGCAGCAGTAGTATCTCTTGAGGCCAGAGCAGGTCTTGTATTTTTTTTTTTTATTTCCAGACTTCTTTTAGGGAGGTTTTATAAAATGACAGTGGTGTTCCCAGCATATGTGATACGCGGTTAGACTTCTGATAGTATTAATCAGCTTCCTGGGGCTAATCTGGCTTACGTTGGGAGGATATGCTTACGAATCAGCAGCAGCTTTCTAAGGAAGAGATGTGACTTTTCTCTGCACTGTGCAGCCTGGAGGATCGGCTTTTGATGGGGATTTGACTCCGAAGCTCTTTGTAGATTTCTTTTTTAGGAGGGTTTTCCTATCTACCTTTCTACTGAAGTAGTTTCTGGAATTATCCTGATGGATCAGAGTTAAGTAATGCAGTCTGATCCTTCAAACTGCTAGTTCGAATTGTTTTAGGTGTTCAGGAAGGGTAAAATAGGCTGAGGTGGCCTGTCAGAGTGATGTGTTCTCAAAAAAGTTTACCTGCATATCTGTGGGCTGCTTTTGTCCTCAGACTAGCTTAGTGGACAGACTCCACAAACCCTCTGATGAGATGATTGATGTGGCCAGGGTCCGGTTAGCATCAGTAGAAGGATGTCACTAGGAAGGGACCAGGTATCTGGTAAGTGACTGTGAGGTGTCACAGTACCTGTGACAGGAGAGTGTCCCGAAGTGCTTGGGAGAAAGGCTGTATGGGGGCCAGGGACAGAAAAAACAGTATGTGGCCACAGAAGTGGCCACAGAAGTTCCTGTGCATCCACCACCAGTGCTGCCCCCTGTGTGGGCTCTAGAGAAAGTGGCCCAGTGCTTTGTACCAGGCCAGAGTCTTGGTGATGCCATGTGCTGGCAGCTTTCTCACTGAGAAGGTCCTAGCTTACCCCTGTGTGCTGGCCTTGGATTCAGCCCTGAGGGAGGGAAGAGACCATGCCTCCTGTGGAGTGGGTTCCTTATCACCAGACTGGCCACTCTCAGAACTGGCGTCCACTGTAAATCCAGGTGCCTTACGTGTGGCTCTGTCCCTTATGCTGCTGGGGAAAGCTGCATTGCCATTGTTCCCACCTCCTCATTGGCAGATAGATGCCAGCACTGTTAGCACTGTCTCCTCACCTTTTGTTTCTCATTGTGGCTCCTCAAATGGGATTTGCATGTTCCTGTCAAGCTTAACAACAATCCCTTCTCTCTTTGACAGAGGCCCACGTGGGAGAGTTTCTACTATTTGATATTTGAGTATTATCTGGGATGTGGTTCTAGAGCTGCCCAGAGCTGTGCTCAGTAGAGCGTGTCTTGGAACGTGCGCCTGGGCAGACTGTATCTAGTACACTGGTGGGCTATCTCTTATCTGCGGTGTTTGCTTTTGCTAGGAAGACGATGTGGAGGAAGGAGGAGGTGGGCAGTCTGGCTTGAGTTGTGCTGTATCCTCTACCTTGTTAGCTTGCCTTAGTCTCACTGGAGACCATTTGCGGATAGCGCTTGGTCCATGCCCAGCAGGACAGGGCTTTGCTGCTTCTGAAAGTCTGGTGTTCTGTATCTGGGGCTGTGGATTCCTGTGTCTAGCTGCTCAGGAAATCTTGAGAAGCATTCCACTCTGGGGTGTTAACCAGTATGAGTTTGAAATTCAAGCCTTTGTACCTGAGTTGGGGAGAGAATTGCAAGGTATACTTTCTCTGAAAGTAACAGAACCAGTCAGGCTGCCATGTTATTAAGGAATCTGAACTGTTTATAGCAGTTACCTTGTGGGTGATACAATGGGAGGGGGCAAAAAAACTACCTGCATAGGGGACCCTGCCCTCTATCAAGAGCTGGGAGCACATTTCATCAGAGTAGCAGGCCCACCTGGTGCCACAGGGCCTGCCCTTCCTGCTTCTATTCCTTTGCCTTGCAATCTCCTGGAGAGAGCCTCTCTTCCCGTACAGCCTTTGGGCCAAAATGCCCTTCTAGCTTCTCCAAAGAAGATCCTAGTTTATTTCATTCTATGTTTTAAAAGGTAAACAGGACATAACAAGTAAAAGAAGTTTTGGGCTAAAGTAGGGTATGTCTCCTTATGTATTAGCCCAATACTGTTTTGCAGAGAAAACATTTTTCAAGCATGTACTTCCTGAAGACACGTCAGTCTTTGGGCCATTTGATTTCCAATACATAGGGTGGAAGAATGTGATTTGGGGCTGACCATAAACTGGAAATTTGTGAAATGGCAGTGATTGGGCAATCTTCAGTTTAGTTTTTCAGTTGAACTGGAACTCATTTCTGGAATGGATTTAATAGGCCGTGTCTAATGTACAAACTGGGTGAGTCCTGCCTTAGTGTGTCCTGCCCCACCAGTACGTGTCCAGGATACTCTTTTTTTCCCCTCTGTAAAGTCACTTTCTTCTGATGGCCATTGTCACTATGATGTCAGGTTTGGGGATGAGGACAGTGTGTCCTGAAATTCACAGGACTGACTCCTCACCCCAGTGCACGAGGATTCCTGTGGCATAAGGTGCTGCTGTACCTAATGTAGGAGCCTAATCATTGAACCATTGTGTTACATTCCATGTCACAGAACATCTCAGCCTCAAGAAGGATTTGGTGGAGGTGGATTTACCCCTTGTTTTACAAAGGACCGTGTAAAGTCATTGAAGTTGTGAAAGTCTATTTTTTTTCCTGTAAATCTATTTTTTACAGAATATAAGAAACATCAGTGACCTGATCTGTCCTTCCTCCTCCTTCCCGCTTCCCCCAAAATCACATTCCAGTTTTTATTGTCTTTGTGTCCAAAGTAAACTAGGTGACTTATTTGTATAAAATGTTATTTTGCCACAAGAGACAGTAATAAAGATTTTCACAGTACGTCTCCCTCATCCTGTCTCCTGATTGTTGGGGCCCTTGTGTTGCTGAGGGGGAGCAGGGGCGGGTGGGGCCTCCAGGTTTCTCTTACTTTGGCTATTATGTGGCCCTTCTGTAAGTAGTTTAACTAGAGTATAGCTGGCTTCTAGGGTGATTGAGGAATTGTACTGGACTTTAGGCTTAATATTTTTGCTTTGTATTTTTCCAGGGTGAGTGGCTTTGTAAATTGAAAGTTTACATGCACATTTTAAAGGTAGGCTTTTTTTTTTTTTTTTTTTGAGATGGTATTTCACTCTTTTTGCCCAGGCTGGAGTGCGATGGCACGATGGTGGCATCGCACTCCAGCCTGGGCAAAAAGAGTGCAGTGGTGGCTTACTGCACCCTTTGCCTCCCGGATTCAAGTTATTCTCCTGCCTCAGCATCCCAAGTAGCTGGGATTACAGGCATGTGCCACCACACCCGGCTAATTCTGTATTTTTGGTAGAGACAGGGTTTCCCCATGTTGGCCAGGCTGGTTTTGAACTCCTGACCTCAGGTGACCAACCTGCCTCGGCCTCCCAAAGTGCTGGGATTACAGGTGTGAGCCACTGTGCCTGGCCGTAAAAGTAGGCTTATAAGGAATACTTTACAGTAAAATTTACCTCACTTAACAGTACCAATGCATTTTGACAAATGAATAGTCTTATTACCCATCACAATCATGATATAGGACATTTCCATTGTGCCCACTTAGAAAGTTCCTGAGTTCCTTGTGTTTGCGGCCAGGTGCCTTCTCCCACCTTAGCCTCTTGCAACCACTATCTGATTCTGTCTCTATTGGAAAACTTGGATGCTTTTAAAATGAAATTTCACATTCATATTTACAGTCACAATTCTCAAGAGTCTCATTTAGATGCTCTGTGGCAACTGAAGCAATTATTGGCCTCTGCTCACAAACACAACTCACTCATTTCTCCCTTTTCTCCTGCTTTTTCATAGTTTCTTCCACCCAGGGCTGGTGCCCAGGTGGGATGACTGAAAGGTGAGGAAGCCCTTAGAGCATTTGCCAATGGGAGCCATTCATTTGACTTTAAAGTACTGAGAATTTAGAGGCGTTCTTTTAAATGCATTATTTAAAAAGAAAGGTAACACATTAAGGACTTTGCTGCATCTTTTGATTGGCTTTCCTCTAGGAAGTAGTGACCGAGGTTTCCACTTTCCTCCAAGAGGAAGAGACAGAATTTTTGGCAAATAGGTCAATGCTGGGAATATCCTGACTGGCTGAGTGCTGGGAAAGAAAGGCAGTTGGAGGGATATTTGGGTTCCTGGGAAGGCGTGGGTGGTGCCCAGGAGGCTATGGGAGTCAGAATCACACTTGCACAGGAGAAGACCCTTATGGGACAAGTAAAATCAGTGTAGTTTCTTGGGCGGGGCAAAGGCGTCCTGATGAGGATACTAGGGGTCAAATGTGTGGCTGGGCTCTGCCCCAATCAGGAGTGAGACAGGACTAAAGTGGAAACAGAGGGGTAGCAGCAAGACACAAGACAAGGTCCTTGAGCTTCTTGGAGCGAGTGGGGGAAGCAGATAATTTCAGATGCAAAGTGCCTTGAATAAACAGAACGAAAGATAGAGAGCCAGTGGGGGAGAAATGGCCTGGTGTGTTCAGGGCAGGCCTCCATGAGACCTGAATGAAGAGGGGGCATTCCAGACAAAGGGAACAGTGATCACAGAGGCCCCGAGTCAGGAACCAGCTAAGGGTCTTAGAGAAGAGCTGCCTCGTAAAGCTGAGCAACAATAACCAGGGAACAGTGGGCATGGGCCCTGATAGCCAAGGCAGGTCTTGGCTTTTTAAGCCATAGAATTGGATTTTAGGAGGGATGGGCCCGCCGACAAAGCCAACAAAGTTTTAAGCCGAAGATCGCTATCTTATTTATGCTTTAAAAAGACCTCTGGCCTTTCTGCGAAGCTCTATCCTTAGCTTTGTCTTGTTAGCATTTTGATTAACAAATGAGGGCACGAACAGCCAGCTGACCAACCACGCGCGCAGTCGAGCGTCGGTTCATTGCCTTGGGAGGGACCCACTGGAGGCCCCGCCCCCGAGGCCCTACTGGCGTGGCCTCTGCCGCGGGTCCCGCCCCCCAGCCGTCCGGAACAGCGCGCTCGCCGCGGGAGGTCGTGAAGCCTGAGGCCGTGTTTGCCGCCCATGGCCGCCGCGCTGCTCGCCCGGGCCTCTGGCCCTGTCCGCAGAGGTGAGTGCGCTCGGACTCCGTACGGCGGGGCTGCGGCCCGCGCCTGGCCCAGCGGGCGGAGGTCCTGGTGGCCGGCTCTATCCGAGCCGCTGGCAGGCGGAGCCCCGCTCCGGGAACGTTCACGGCCTTTGCCCCAGTTCTGCTGCTCCTCGCGCCGGACCAGCCCGGCCCTTTAGGCGTCCCCGGTTCCTGCGCAGACCCCTAGCCCCCTGATTGACCCCAGCCGCCAGCCCAGTTCTCAGGGCTGCATCCATATCTCCCTCCCCTCATTTCACCCCCACTAGAGGTTCAGGGTGCGCCCTTCCGGAGCCAGGCCCGGGATTGAACCAGACCTGCATCTGTGACCTTGGGCAAGACAGCCCCTCTCAGCCTCAGTTGGCCCTTGTGTAAAATGCCCACAGAGAATATCAGAGTTGTTGGGAGGATTAAATCACAGGGTATGTAAAGTACTTCATGCCTGGCGTCTAACAGGTGCTCCACAAATGCTCGTTCTTGCTGGTTAATAGGTTAATACAGTACCTTTCCCATCTTACACGTCTCCAGCTATAGCAGCCGTGACACATATAGCCAGAGCTTCCTTTGCCTGGCGTGAATTACAAGACGAACGCTACTGAGAACTGTATTAAGTGCTAGTTAGGCTTTCTTTAATCTTTGCACTCCCAGGAGCGGAATACTATTTTCCTCCACTTGTTATAGAAACGAAGGCTCAGTGACGTTTAAAACCCTTGCCTAAGGTCACAGAGCTGAGGTCTTATTACTATTGGTGTTATACTGAGGACTGAAGGATGTCGTGTATGGAAATGTCTAGTGAGTATACTAAGCATTCAGTTAGTAGGGGGTTTTCAGTGGCAGCCATGGACATTTTGGGCTGACAGTTCTTTGTTGTGGGGGCTGTCCTCTGCCTTGTAGGATGTTCAGCAGGGATCCCAGGCCCCTATCCACTGGGTCCCAATAGCATTCCCCTCCTCTAGGTGAGACTACTAAAACTGGCTCCAGACATTGCCAGATGTCCCTTGGAGGGCACAACCCTCCCTGGTGGAGAACCACTGAGTTAGTGGGTCACTAGGATTCTTTGAGACCTCCTGCCTCCTCCTTCCACTCACTTCTGCCCTTGCTGGCAGCTCTCTGTCCTAGGGCCTGGCGGCAGTTACACACCATCTACCAGTCTGTGGAACTGCCTGAGACACACCAGATGTTGCTCCAGACATGCCGGGACTTTGCAGAGAAGGAGTTGTTTCCCATTGCAGCCCAGGTGGATAAGGAACAGCTCTTCCCAGCCGCTCAGGTGAAAATGCAACCTCAGCAGCCTATCATGGCGGTCTGCCTCTGTTCCTGGATGAGTGGTGGCAGTGACAGCAGCACTTGGACTCTGGTAGAGGAACCCCAAAGCAGGGCCTGGAACCCAGAAAATGCTCTGGAAGTTTCCCTTGTCCAGCCTGTGGCCAGTAGCCAGTACTTAACTTCTGGAACAACAGTCATATGTGGTGGATGGTCAGTTGCTTGCCATGTGCCAGCCACTGTGCTCATTCTAATAGTGCTTTTAGGGTGCTTGGCATGCGCTAGGCCCTGTTCTTGAGATGGGTTATCCCATCTGTTCCTCACAACAGTCCTGTGAGGTGAAGGTACTATTCTTATTTATTTATTTTTTTGAGACGGAGTTTCACTCTTGTGGCTCAGGCTGGAGTGCAATGGTGCGACCTCGCCTCACTGCAGCCTCCGCCTCCCGAGTTCAGGTGATTCTTCTGCCTCAGCCTCCCAAGTAGCTGGGATGTACCACTATGCCCAGCTAATTTTGTATTTTTAGTAGAGACGGGATTTCACCATGTTGACCAGGCTCCTGACCTCAGGTGGTCTGCCTGCCTCGGCCTCCCAAGGTGCTGGGATTACAGGTGTGAGACACCATGCCCGGCCAAAGGTACTATTATTATATACCCCATGGACTCAGATTTGTGAACAAGGTAAATAATGTACCCAAGGTCATGGAGCTCATCAGCTGCAGCCTGCTTGATTTATTTTCTTTTTTATTTACTTATTATTTATTTATTTATTTTGAGACGGACTCTTACTCTGTTGCCCAGGCTGGAGGTCAGTGACGCAATCTCGGCTCACTGCACCCTCTGCCAGGATCTTGAGTTCAAGTGATTCCCCTGCCTCAGCCCCCAGTAGCTGGGATTAGGCGGCTGCCACCACACCCAGCTAGTTTTTGTACTTTTTTTTTTTTTTTTTTTTTTTTTTTTTGAGACGGAGTCTCGCTCTGTCGCCCAGGCTGGAGTGCAGTGGCCGGATCTCAGCTCACTGCAAGCTCCGCCTCCCGGGTTTACGCCATTCTCCTGCCTCAGCCTCCCGAGTAGCTGGGACTACAGGCGCCCGCCACCTCGCCCGGCTAGTTTTTTGTATTTTTTTTAGTAGAGACGAGGTTTCACTGTGTTAACCAGGATGGTCTCGATCTTCTGACCTCGTGATCCGCCCGTCTCGGCCTCCCAAAGTGCTGGGATTACAGGCTTGAGCCACCGCGCCCGGCCTAGTTTTTGTACTTTTATTGGAGATGGGGTTTCTCCATGTTGGCCAGGCTGGTCTTGAACTCCTGACCTTAGGTGATCTGCCTGCCTTGGCTTCCCGAAGTGCTGGGATTACAGGCGTGAGCCACCGCGCCAAGGCTGCTTGAACTGTTTTTTGCCCTGAGCGCACTCCCTCCCGTGCCATTGTGTTCTTCCATTTGCATTCAGTCTGTCTGCAGCTACGCATTGAAGATGTTACTGCCGTACACTCTGGCCTAGTAAGATATCCAGCACCTGGTGTTAACACTCAGTAGTAGATAGCTGTTTAGTTAATGTTTTGTGAAAAGTCAGACCTCTCGCCGGGCGCGGTGGCTCAAGCCTGTAATCCCAGCACTTTGGGAGGCCGAGACGGGCGGATCACGAGGTCAGGAGATTGAGACCATCCCGGCGAACATGGTGAAACCCCGTCTCTACTAAAAATACAAAAAACTAGCCGGGCGAGGTGGTGGGCGCCTGTAGTCCCAGCTACTCGGGAGGCTGAGGCAGGAGAATGGCGTAAACCCGGGAGGCGGAGCTTGCAGTGAGCTGAGATCCGGCCACTGCACTCCAGCCTGGGCGACAAAGCAAGACTCCGTCTCAAAAAAAAAAAAAAAAAAAAGAAAAGTCAGACCTCTCTGGCCTCTTCTCCTTGTCTTTTTTTTTTTTTAATTTTAATTTTAATTTATTTTTTATTTAAACATGTTTTTGAGACACAGTCTTGCTCTGTTGCCAGATTGGAGTGCAGTGGCGCGATCTTGGCTCACTGCAGACTCCACCTCCTGGGTTCAAGCAATTCTCCTGCCTCAGCCTCCTGAGTAGCATGCTGCCACGCCCGGCTAATTTTTTGTATTTCGGTAGAGATGGGGTTTCACCATGTTGCCCAGGCTAGTCTCAAACTCCTGAGCTCAGGCAATCTGCCCGCCTCGGCCTCCCAAAGTGCTGGGATTACAGGTGTGAGCTACCGCGCCCGGCCTTGAAAATGAGTTTTAAAAGGGACTTAAAACATTGTTTTTATATGAGGAACCCACTAACTGTTTCCCAGATACGAAGGCAGCAGGTGCTGCAGGCTTGCTTTGTCTGTCACTGCTGGGAAAGGGGTCTTATACCCTTTCTTACGGTTTCTCTTGGGAGTCTGGAGACCACCAGGCTCAGCCTCGTCAGTGCTGCTGCCTCTTCTCAGGGTGCAGGTCTGGGTTGCTGGGTCACAGACACTAGGAACCAAGAGTGACCATTGCAGGGGGCTCTAGGAGGCCACCCCTTGATATAGCTCTGAAGGTCAGGCCTCCCTGACCTTCAGAGCTATATTATACTAAAATATTGGGACTGGGGTGAGCCTGGCTGCTGTTAGTCAATTACTATCAATTTACATAGGTCAGAAATGACGGACAAACTCGAACCCATTTTTTTTTTCCCTGGGCTGCTTTTCTTTTCTTTTCTTTTCTTTTTGAGATGGAGTCTCACTCTGTTCCCCAGGCTGGAGTGCAGTGGTGTAATCTTGACTCACTGCAGCCTCTGTCTCCTAGGTTCAAGCTCTTCTCCTGCCTCAACCTGTCAGGTAGCTGGGACTGTAGGCGCCCGCCACCACGCCCCGCTAATTTTTGTATTTTTAGTAGAGGCTGGGTTCCACCATGTTGGCCAGGCTGGTCTTGAACTCCTGACCTCAGGTGACCTGGCTGCCTTGGCCTCCCAAAGTGCTGGGATTACAGGCGTGAGCCACCGCTTAATTATATTTTGGGTTTCTTCTTTTTGCCTATCTCGTCTCTTCCATCTCCTGCCACCGCTTTTTCCTTCCCTCGGTGCTGGTCTCCCTGTCTCTTTTTCAGGAGGCCCTTTAACGAGTGCACATTACCACAGTTATTGATTTGTCCCCAGTTTTTTTTCTAGAATGTTGCTGTGACTGGCCACAGTATGTTGCCTGAAATCTAGAGATGAATTTCATAGTGAGAAAGCCTGGGAAACAGCCCCTGTCACCGCTGATAAAATGGGGTGAGGTGACTGTGTCCAGGCTCTGGGATGGGGTGGAGAAGGCTGTGCTCTCATGTGCTGCCCCAGAGCGGCGCTCCTCTCTTTTGAAATTTGCTGTCTCAACACCAGAGTGGGAGTGAGCAGAACTGCCATGTCTTTCACAGACAGAGGTAGATGCTTTATTTTTTAAATTATTTTTTTGTGTGTGTGACGGAGTCTCGCTCTGTCCCCAGGCTGGAGTACAGTGGTGTGATCTCGGTTGACTGCAGCCTCCTCTGCCTCCCGGGTTCAAGCAATTCTCCTGCCTCAGCGTCCCAAGTAGCTGGGATTACAGGCACACACCACCATACCCAACTAATTTTTGTATTTTTAGTAGAGACGGGGTTTCACCATGTTGGCCAGGCTGGTCTCGAACTCTTGACTTTGTGATTCGCCCGCCTGGGCCTCCCAAAGTTCTGGGATTACAGGTGTGAGCCACCACTCCCAGCTGGTAGATGCTGTAAAAGAAAATGCTGATGGTGAGAAAGGAGGGAGGACAGGAGCTGGGTGAAAATTGAGGGTGACAGTATACGCTAGTGAGGTCCTTTGGGGGCGGGAATTATGAATTCTTACAACTTTTGATTCTAGCTCGTTGAGAAGTGTTGCATTAGCCAGAGGGAGGCGGTGCTGTGTAGAAAGGAGGAGGCTGGGGTTCTGTCTTGCCTCCTGGTGGCCTAGACCTGGCCACTGATGCCACACACCCTTTCTGTGTGAATTCCCTCATTTGTAAGAGGAATATGGGGTCATCCTCACTTTGCTACCTGTCAGGATGTGTGACCAAGCATTTTAGGTGAGTATGAGGAACTGAACGCACCTAGGAGAGTTTCATCCTTTTACTCTCTTTCTGGGAATTTGGGTTCCCACTGTGTTTCTGGGGATGAGATGGAGTTACGAAGCGATTGGCTCATGCACCATTTATTCCAGGGTTTTATACCAACAAGCTCTGGGGTGAAAAGGAGGGCGTGTCTCTGTGTCCGGGGAGATCTGAAGGTTCTTGGAGGGTGGGGCGGCTTGAGCTCGTTTAGCCTCATTCTGTCTCGCTGGCGGGCTAGAGAAAGAGGCTTTCGGTAAGGTTCATGCGCAGGCCTGACCGTGAGTCTTGGACACCTGCATATTCATTTTTGTTTTGTTTTTGTTTTTGTTTTTGAGACGGAGTCTCGCTCTGTCGCCCAGGCTGGAGTGCAGTGGCGCGATCTCGGCTCACTGCAAGCTCCGCCTCCCGGGTTCACGTCATTCTCCTGCCTCAGCCTCCCGAGTAGCTGGGACTACAGGCGTCCACAACCGCGCCCGGCTAATTTTTTGTATTTTTAGTAGAGACGGGGTTTCACCGTGGTCTCGATCTCCTGACCTTGTGATCCGCCCGCCTCGGCCTCCCAAAGTGCTGGGATTACAGGCGTGAGCCACCGCGCCCGGCCTTGTTTTTGTTTTTTTGAGACAGGGCCTCACTGTCACCCAGGCTGGAGTGCAGTGACACAAACACGGCTCACTGCAACCTCGACCTCCTGGGCTCAAGCGATCCTCATGCCTCAGCTCCTGCAGTAGCTGGGACCACAGGTGTCCACCACCATGCCTGGCTCATTTATTTTTATTTTTATTAACTTTTTGTGGAGATGGGGTCTTGCCATGTTGGTGAAGCTGGTCTCAAACGCCCGGACTCAGGTGATCCTCCTACCTCTGTCTCCCAAAGTGCTGGGATTACAGGCCTGAGCTACCACACCCTTTAAAAAATTTTTTTTAATTAAAAAATTTTCTTTTAGAAACAGGTGTATCACCATGTTGGCCAGGCTGGATTTGAACGCCTGGGCTCAAGTGATTCTCCTGCCCCATCCGCCTCCTGAGTCACTGGAGACCTGCGTATTTTTAGCACTTAGAGTATTGTCCGGCAGCAGAGGTGTTCCTTAATAAAATAGTTGTTTTTTTTGGTTTTTTTTTTTTTTGAGGCGGAGTCTTGCTCTGTTGCCCAGGCTGGAGCACAGTGGCATGATCTCGGCTCACTGCAATCTCTGCCTTCTGGGTTCAAATGATTCTCCTGCCTCAGCCTCCCAAGTAGCTGGGATTACAGGCGCCCACCACCACGCCTGGCTAATTTTTGTATTTTTAGTAGAGATGGGGTTTTACCATGTTGGCCAGGCTGGTCTCGAACTTCTGACCTCGTGATCTGCTCGCCTTGGCCTCCCAAAGTGCTGGGATTAAAGGCATGAGCCACTGCACCCAGCCTTTTTTTCTTTTTTTTTTTGAGACAGTCTCCCTCTGTTGCCCAGGCTGGAGTGCACTGTGCGATCTCAGCTCACTGCAACGTCTGCCTCCCAGATTCAAGTGATTCCCCTGCCTTAGCCTCCCAAGTAGCTGGGATTATAGGCATCCACCACTACGCTGAGCTAATGTTTTGTATTTTTAGTAGAGACGGGGTTTTGCCATGTTGGCCAGGCTGGTCTTGAACTCCTGACCTCAGGTGATCCACCCGCCTCAGCTCCCAAAGTGCTGGGAATACAAGCATGAGCCACCGCGCCTGGCAAAGTACTCTGAAGTGTGGGCTAGAAAAGTGTTCTGTTCAGAGGCCACGTTTGTGCTACCGCAGGTCTGCGTCTCCAGGTCCTCTTCCCAGTGAAATGCAGCAGAAAGCACTCTCTCCCTTGGACTTCCCCCTTCCCTAGTTGTTTCCTGCCTGCTGAAATGGTGCCTATTCTGAGCAGGGCCCCCCTTCCCCAGGTGTGTGGTGGCCACAGAATGATCTTTTTAGTAATTCTCAAAATGATACCTCCCTGGAAGCTCTGAGTTCCCATTTGTCACTGTGGATGAGTTTCCTATTGCTGCTGTAACAAATGACCACAAACCCTGTGGCTTAAAGCAATACAGATATATTCTCTGACAGTTCAAGACCAGCCTGGGCAACATAGCAAGACCCCATCTCTATCAAAAATAAAATGGAAAAAACAAACAAAATCATGGCAGCCACTTGATGATAAATGCCGTTCACCAGTTACTCAACCTGAGTCAGGAATCCAGTGTGGGTCCCACAGTGCTAAATCAAGGCATTGGCAGGACTGAGTTCCTTCTGGAGGCTCTGGGGTAATCCGCTCCTGTCTTTTCCAGTTCTAGAGGCTGCCTGCATTCCTTCCTGCCAGAGTTCCTGGCTCTGCTTCCGTCGTCACCTCTCCTTCTCTGAGTCTGTGTCTGTCTTTCCCTTACAAAGACCCTGTGATGACACTGGGCTACTCTGATCATCCAGAATAACCCTCACATCTCCAGATGCTTCACTTACGTGTGGAAAGTCCTTGTTGCCACAGAAGGGAACGTACTCACGGGGCCTGGGATCGGGATGGGGACATCTTGGGGGGTTGCTGTCCTGCTGCCTTCCACACACTGGCCTCCTTCCCAGCTTCTCTGCCCTCTGACTGCAGCACAGCATCTACCTGGGGGCCACAGAGCTTGATGTGCACTTGCGGGGGTCATAGCTCAAGCCTCTCAGCATACACGTTTATGCCCCACATGTGGTACGCGTGGGAGACTCAGAGATGAGGACGGCCTGCCCCGTGCTTAGAGTCTCACAAGCGAGTTTCCCTTGGGGACAGTTCAAGGAGGAATCAAGCAGTTTTACAGAGGGACACACGGATTGTCACGGAAGTGCTGCAGGCTCCTAGGTGCCCCCTCTTTTCCATATGTTATTATCAAAGTAAGAACCAGGCTTGGTGTGGTGGTTCGTGCCTCTAATAGCATGAGGGAGGCTGAGGCAGGAGGATCACTTGAGCCAGGATTTCGATACCAGCTTGGGCAACATAGTGAGACCCTGTCTCTAAAAAACAATAATTTTTTTTTTTTTTTTTTGAGACGGTCTCGCTGTGTCACCTAGGCTGGAGTGCAGTGGCGTGCTCTCAGCTCACTGCAACCTCTTCCTCCCAGGTTCAAGCAATTCTCCTGCCTCAGCCTCCTGAGTAGCTGGGATTACAGGCGCCTGCCACGATGCCCGGCTAATTTTTATATTTTTTGTAGAGACATGGTTTTCACCACGTTGGCCAGGCTGTTCTCGAACTCCTGGCTTCAAATGATCTACCCATCTTGGCTTTCCAAAGTGCTGAGATTCTTTGGGAGGCTGAGGCAGGTGAATCACCTGAGGTCAGGAGTTCGAGAACAGCCTGGCTAACGTGGTGAAACCCAGTCTCTACCAAAAATATAAAAACTAGCCGGGCATGGTGGCGGGTGCCTGTAATCCCAGCTACTTGGGAGGCTGAGGCAGGAGAATTTTTTTTATTTTTTTTATTTTTTTTATTTTTTTTTTGAGACGGAGTCTCACTGTGTCTCCCAGGCTGGAGTGCAGTGGCCTGATCTCGGCTCACTGCAAGCTCCGCCTCCTGGGTTCACGCCATTCTCCCGCCTCAGCCTCCCAAGTAGCTGAGACTACAGGCGCCCGCCACTACGCCCGGCTAGTTTTTTTTTGTATTTTTAGTAGAGACGGGGTTTCACCATGTTAGCCAGGATAGTCTCGATCTCCTGACCTCGTGATCCACCCGCCTCGGCCTCCCAAAGTGCTGGGATTACAGGCTTGAGCCACCGCGCCCGGCCTGAGGCAGGAGAATTGCTTGAACCCAGGAGGTGGAGGTTGCAGTGAGCTGAGATCGCGCCACTGCACTCCAGCCTGGGTGACAAAGCGAGACCGTCTCAAAAAAAAAAAAAAAAAAAAAAAAAAAAAAAAAAAAAAACAAGGTGCTGGGATTACAGGTGTAATCTACCGCGCTCAGTCCTAAAAAAAAAAAAAAAAAAAAAGGAACTTGGCAGCCACTTGATGCTAAATGCTGTCCACCAATAACTCAGCCTGGGCCAGGTATATTATCTACATTTCATGTATATTATCTCAGTCAGGCCTCAGAACAGTCCTTTGAGGTAAGTACCGTTTTGGGGAAGGAGAAGGTAAAACTTTTATATTCACAGGAGTAACATTTATTATAGAAAAACAAGAACATATTAGCAAACATTCTGATTTATGTAAGTCACTGTAGTACAAGAACATGGTTGAGGCCAGGTGTGGTGGCTCAAGCCTGTAATCCCAGCACTTTGGGAGGCCGAGGTGGGTGGATCACAAGCTCAGGAGTTCAAGACCAGACTACCCAAGATAGTGAAAACCTGTCTCTACTAAAAATACAAAAATTAGCTGGGCGTGGTGCTGGGCATCTGTAATCCCAGCTACTCGGGAGGCTGAGGCAGAGAATTGCTTGAACCTGGGAGGAAGAGGTTGCAGTGAGCTGAGATCACACCATTGCACTCCAGCCTGGGCAACAGAACGAGACTCTGTCACAAAAATAAAATAAAATATAAAATAAAATAAAATGAAATAACATGGTTGCAGGAGTAAAATTGTATAAAAGGGCTGGTGAAAAGCAACGGTTCCCCTCCCTGTCCCCGTCCCTCTCCCTGCTCTCCCAGAGGTAAGTGGTTTTCCTTGTTCCTTTTTGAAGTTAGGTAGATTCTGTTGTGGTCCACATTTCCCATATTACTCACCTGAGAGTAATAATACTATTGTTTTGTTTTTGGTAGAGATGGGGTCTTGCTATGTTGCCCAGACTGGTCTTGAACTCCTGGCCTCAAGCAATCCCCTCACCTTGGCCTCCCAAAGTGCTGGGATTACAGGTGTGATCACTGCTCCTGGCCCGCTCTTAATATTATTATTCCTCAGAATTCAGAGTCCCAAGCTCTTAGCCTCCATTCATTCTCTCACTGGCCTTGGGCATGTAGCAGTGAGCCAGAGTGTACACAATCTCTGCCCTCGTGGTGAGGGCAAAAGACCTTAATCCAGAGAAGCACGTTCATCCCTGAGAAATTCCAGCCACAGAGGTGCTGTGGGAGAGGGACTGAAGGATTTGACTCAGCGAGGCTGGGGGTGGCAGCCCAAAGCAGTGAGGCCTGAGCTGCGATCAGGAGAGGAGGGGCAATGGCCAGCTGATGGATAGGAGGCGGCATGTGCAGAGGCCCTGTGGTGGGGAGGGAGGGTGTGTGTGGATGTGCAGAGGGGGCTGGATGAAGGTCAGTGTGGCTTACGCTGTCCTGCTCCTTACCTCTGAGTTCCCTGAAAGCATCCTGTGCCTTCTGCCTGCTTGCTGCCGTGGCTGTGGACGGAGCGGGAAACAGGCGTGGAGGCAGGGGCAGGACAGCTTGAATGAGTAGTGCCGTCATACAGACCTCAGTGGGAATGGGTCGTCAGCGTCTGGACTTGGGGATCCCCTGTGGATGGCTGGGGTCACATGGCCTGAATTTCTGCAGGCACTGCCTGGGGGGCAGGAGGGTTTGGGCTTGGGGAGGGTGGACTCACCCCCAGCAGCTGCCCATGCCGTGCTGTCCTTCCCTGTGCCCAGGTGAAGAAGATGGGCGGGCTCGGGCTTCTGGCCATGGACGTGCCCGAGGAGCTTGGCGGTGCCGGCCTTGATTACCTGGCCTACGCCATCGCCATGGAGGAGATCAGCCGCGGCTGCGCCTCCACTGGAGTCATCATGAGTGTCAACAATGTGAGCCCCCCCGCCCCAGGCCCCTGGGACACATGGGTGGAGGGAGGCTCCTGTGAGCGGGCAGACTCTGGCCTCGGCTCCCAGGCCTGATCTCTCTGGAGACGTCACAGGCCTTGGTCCTACTGGATAGGCCCTGGAGAGAACAGGCCCTGAGTGCAGCCCGCAGGTGGGCAGGATGCACCTGGGCCTGGGGCCTCCAACCGCTCCCCGCTCTCCCCCTAGTCTCTCTACCTGGGGCCCATCTTGAAGTTTGGCTCCAAGGAGCAGAAGCAGAAGTGGGTCACGCCTTTCACCAGTGGTGATAAAATTGGCTGCTTTGCCCTCAGCGAACCAGGTACCTGCCCTGTCCTCTCACTCTGTCCTTAGGGTGACAGGCCCAGAGGGGGAGGAGAGGAAGGTGCTGGGCCAACTGCCCACTGCTTCAGAGGCCAGAGGGGAGGCTCCCCGTGTGGTTGGTGGGGTGAGCACTTTTTTGCCACCACGGCGCTGGGAGGAAAATTGCCTTCGGGTCCCCTGGTTTAAGATGCCCAATTCCTGCACACCCCCTTTGCCCTCTGGGCCCGTCACTGAGAGCTTTGGGACCCTCATCTTTGGAGCCCGAGTCATAGGGTTTCATGCCCACCAGCAGAGGGTGTGGAGAGTGAGGCTGGTGCCCTCAGGTTGTGTGGGGTGGGGCCTGCGCTGAGCCCTGAGTCTGTGGGCAGGAAACGGTAGCGATGCAGGAGCCGCGTCCACCACCGCCCGGGCCGAGGGCGACTCGTGGGTCCTGAATGGCACCAAAGCCTGGATCACCAATGCCTGGGAGGCCTCGGCTGCCGTGGTCTTTGCCAGCACAGACAGAGCCCTGCAAAACAAGGTGGGCATCCCAGAGAGGGGTTCAGCCAGATCCTGGGCTGCTGTCATTTCAGTTTCTAGAGCCTTCTCTCCTTGGCCCGACTGGGCCTATTTTTGCTCTAGGGCAAGTGGGCTGTCCCTGTCCCTCCCCAGCTGCCACTGAAGTCTACACCTTCCCCAGAAGCTGGCAGAGGGTGTCAGGGCTTGAGCTTCCGAGGGAGGTTGGGAGGGGACCGGGTTGGTGTTGGATGTGCTGGTGCAAGGCTGTGGCTGAGGGGCAGCTCTGAGAAAACCACCGCCTCTCCGTTCAGGGCATCAGTGCCTTCCTGGTCCCCATGCCAACGCCTGGGCTCACGTTGGGGAAGAAGGAAGACAAGCTGGGCATCCGGGGCTCATCCACGGCCAACCTCATCTTTGAGGACTGTCGCATCCCCAAGGACAGCATCCTGGGGGAGCCGGGGATGGGCTTCAAGATAGCCATGGTGAGCCCGGCGGTGGGGGTGGCACCTTGGGGCCAGGCCCGCCCCCCGGCTGGCGGACCACTGACCAGGGCAGTCCCCACAGCAAACCCTGGACATGGGCCGCATCGGCATCGCCTCCCAGGCCCTGGGCATTGCCCAGACCGCCCTCGATTGTGCTGCGAACTATGCTGAGAATCGCATGGCCTTCGGGGCGCCCCTCACCAAGCTCCAGGTCATCCAGGTAATGGCAGTTTTAGGAACTGGGCCTGGAGGCTGGGCAGTGGGCGGGAAGTGTGGCCTCCTGACTGCTCTCTGTCCTCCTTCCCCTCCCTCCTGTCCCTGGAGGGGCAGCTGCTGACCTGTGGTGTGGGGTGGGGCTGTTGCAGTTCAAGTTGGCAGACATGGCCTTGGCCCTGGAGAGTGCCCGGCTGCTGACCTGGCGCGCTGCCATGCTGAAGGATAACAAGAAGCCTTTCATCAAGGTGCCCACAGGGGTCCCCGAGCCATGGCCCAGAATGTGGTGGGCCCAGGGACAGGGGAGAGGTTGGGGCGGATCTCTGCCCCTCGGCCCTGTGGGTTAGAGGTGTGGGCCTGGGGTTTACTGCCCCATGGGGAGGCTCTACAGGCCTCCCCTGCTGAGGTGCTGTGAGCAGGGGTTGGGGGGGGTCCCCTCAAGGGAAGGCTCTGACTGTACCCCCATGTTTAGGAGGCAGCCATGGCCAAGCTGGCCGCCTCGGAGGCTGCGACCGCCATCAGCCACCAGGTGAGTGTCCGCGGTGAGCCCTGAGGGGGCCGGCTGCCCCTTCTCCAGCTTTCCCCAAGCCGGGTTCTCCCTCCTGAGCCCCTGTTCTTGTCTCAGGCCATCCAGATCCTGGGCGGCATGGGCTATGTGACAGAGATGCCAGCAGAACGGCACTACCGCGATGCCCGTATCACTGAGATCTACGAGGGCACCAGCGAAATCCAGCGGCTGGTGATCGCCGGGCACCTGCTCAGGAGCTACCGGAGCTGAGCCCGTGGCGGGCTGCCCGAGGACTGCGGGAAGGGGTGGGAGCCGGGGCCTCCACCCTGACCCCGGCTCAGAGACTGGGCGGCCCGGCGGGGGCTCCCTGGGGCCCCGGCCCCCTGGACTGGCCGGATGGGCTCAGTGCTGCCACCCGGATCAGACCGCAAGGGAGTGAGGCCCTCCGACCACTGGCAGCTCTGCCTCTGGGCCTTTCTGCCTCCTCACCACTGTGCCTCATGTTCCTCACCTGAGTGGCCCTGGCCTCCTGGGGGCAGGGTTGTGGGGGGAGCTGAGTGACACTCAGGGACACCTCAGTTGTGCTCCCGGGGGCCCTGGTGCCCCGGCATGAAGACCCAGTGGGACAGGCCCTTGGTGGGGTCTGGCTTTTCCTTGAGGTCAGAGGTCAGGAGCAGGGCTGGGGTCAGAATGACGAGGCCCAGGGTCCTGGCGTTGGGCAGGCGGTGGGGCTGGGCCACGGAGGCCCCTCAGCCCTTCGTAAAGTCTGCTGAAGGCAGGGGTGGTGATTCATGTCGTGTGACTGACCGTGGGTAATAAACACACCTGTCCCCCAGTCTGTGTCCTCACCTTCTCCTGGGTGCTCCGGGGAGGCATGGTGGTCTCTCGTCTGCACAGAGGCCCACTCTGACAGCCTCACCCTATGAGTGTTGGGGGTCTTGGGGAGGGGCCTGGCCACCTGGGAGGTTCCCGAGTTCCAGCAGGAGGCCAGGTTGGCCAAGGAGGCAGTTCAGGAATAGGAACTGGGTCCTGCAGGCCTCAGGGAGTGACCCCTGGGCAGGGAGGGTGGGCCAGGCAGGGCCAGCGGGCTAGAAGGGGTTCTCTAGGCAGGACGGCCTCCAGGCAGGAGGAAGGAAGGCCCCAGATTGCCAGAGTCGGGGGGCAAAGCTGTGGAGACCCCGAGCCCCAGGCAGGAGAACATAGAACCTTGAAGAGCAGCCATTTTGCTCACTAGCGCGCCGAGGGTGGCCCTGGCCGGCCAGTGCGGGGGCTTGCCCTGGTCCTGGGGCCTGCGGGGCTGGTTCTGGGCAGAGGTGCCCCTGAAGCCGAGGTCTAAGCTCTTAACCCTTTGGGCCAGTGTCGATCTAAGCAGCTGGAAGAGAAAACAGTGAGCAAAGAAAGATTTCAAAGGAGGTGGGGACAGCCCTCCGCCGGGCAGGCAGGGCAGAGAGTCAAACTGGCATTGCTGGGAGGTCTCTGGAGGGAAACGGGAGGGAGACAGGTGACTTTAGGAGCTGTCATCAAAGGGGCACCCAGGAAACCAGAGCCCCTGCTGCGGGTGGAATTTTTTTTTTTTTTTAAGAGAATCTCACTCTGTCACCCAGGCGGGAGTGCAGTGGCACGACCACAGCTCATCAAAACCTCAACCTCCCAGGCTCAAGTGATCCTCCTGTCTCAGCCTCCCAGGTAACTGGGACTACAGGTGCACACCACCATGGCCAGCTAATTTTTAAGTTTTTTTGTAGAGATGGGGTCTTGCTTTGTTGCCCAGGCTGGTCTTGAACTCCTGGGCTCAAGTGATCCTTCCAGCTCGGCCTCCCAAGTGGGGTTTCTGTGCCAGGCACTGATGCCCCACAGCCGAAGGATGCCTCGCTCTGCAGGGCAGCTCTGCCCTTGACCCTGCCCTGACCTGGGTCTGGTCCAGGGCCCTGGTGAATGGGAGTGGCTTCCTTGACCGAATTTAGGTCCTGATTTACCCCATGGGCGGGGCGTGCGCAGGGCCCACGGGTACTGTGTTTCTGCTAACGAGGCACACCTGTGGCTTCTGGGAAGCACGTGCTCCCGGGCTCCCGAGGTCAGCGGCGTCCTGCGCAGCCCGCAGAAGTTTGGGTCCCCTGGGCTTTCCTCCTGGCTCCAGGTAAGTGCCGCAGGGGCTTGGCTCCTGGCTCGCACTCTCGGGGTCTCCTGGGTCTGCTCCTGTGCCTGCCCTGGGCTCAGGGGTAAGCCAAAGGTATCAGAGCAGAGGGGACCCAGGACGCCTCCAGAAGCAGCGCGTTTGAGCCCTTCCACCTGGGGGCAGATGAAGGCCTGTCATTGCCTGTCCCCACGAGCCGGGGAACAGTGGGGAGGGGGTGTTTGGAGGTTCTGTGCTCCCCCCCAGCGAGGCAGCCCTGCTCCTGGCACAGATGTGGCGCGGGGTTGAGCTTGTCTTTGGGCCCTTCCTCTAGCTGATGGGAGAGAGGAACGCAAACAGCATTCATCCCAGGCTGGGGACCCGGCGTCTTGGCTGAGGACTTTGTCCCCACCCAGCTTGGAGTTCAGGCCCCTCAGATCCCCTGCCCTACCCGCTGAGAAGGGTCTGGGCCCTGGAGGGTCAAAGGCTGCCGACTGGAGTCACACTGCTCCCAGCACGGCGGAGGGCTGAAGTCAGCACAGGCCAAGAAACCGGCCTGCGCACGAGGAGCCTTTCCAGGCAGCGCAGCCTCGGAGGCCTGGGGTCCTCCCTGTCAGATGAAGCAATCCAGGCTCTGAACCAAGAGCCAGTCTGTGCACTCGCGGGCTTCGAGGTGCCGTCGTGGGTCTGGGGTCTTCCCTTCAGTGAGGGAGAGTCGGCACAAACCCTTGGCTTTGACACGGTGCTGCCCGTTCGTGGAAGCTCCTCCTAGCCTGGAACTGAATTTGGACTCTGCCCCCAGGAGCACCGGAGCCTGAACTGTCCTAGAGCCCATGCCCCTTTGGATATGAATTTCTCCGTGTGGATTTCCTAAGGTCAAGGACGTTCACTTACATAACGACAGGACCGTTTCCCAGTTGGGACACTGAACCCTAGTCAACTTTCACATCTCCACACTCCACTCGGATTGTGCCGGCCGTCTCTGTGTCTGCGAGATAGATCAGCTCTTCTCGAGGCGCAGGGGCCTGCGTTGCATGTAGCTGAGAGGCCACCTGTTCCTTCCCGCTAGCCCTCTGGGACACATTCTCCTTCCTTTGGTTCTTTTTTTTTTTTTTTTGGAGATGGAGTCTCGCTCTGTTGCCAGGCTGGAGTGCAGTGGCACAACCTTGGCTCACCGCAACCTCCACATCCCGGTTTCAAGCCATCAAGCGATTCTCCTGCCTCAGCCTCCCAAGTAGCTGAGATGACAGGTATGTGCCACCATGCCTGGCTAATTTTTGTATTTTTAGTAGAGGCAGGCTTTCACCCTGTTAGCCAGGCTGGTCTTGAACTCCTGACCTCAGGTGATCCGCCCACCTCACCCTCCCAAAGTGCTGGGATTCCAGGCATGGGCCACCGCGCCTGGCCTGAAATCATACATTTCTAAGTGTGGCTTTTGCTTCATCTGATACATTTTAATGTCATATTTTCCTTATTAGTCAGTTTTCTGAAGCCCATTGTGCTTTCTATTTTGACTTATCAATTATTTAGAAGAGTAGTAGTGTTTTTTGAGATAGGGTCTCATCGCTTGGGCTGGAGTGTAGTGGTATAATCACAGCTCACCACAGCTTTGACCTCCCAGGCTCAGGTGATCCTCCTACCTCAGCCTCCCAAGTAGATGGGACTACAGGCGCCACCACACCTAGCCATTTTTTGTATTTTTCGTAGAGATGGGGTTTCCCCATCTCTACTAAAGATGTGACCAGCCCAGGCTGGTCTCAAACTCTTGGGGTCAAGTGATCTGCCCACCTCGGCCTCCCAGAGTGCTGGGATTACAGGTGTGAGTCACAGTGCCTGGCCAGAGAGTATTATTTTATTAATATGGGGTTTTCTGAAGTATTTTTTGTTAATGATTTTTAAAAACTGTGATGCAGTTTACAGTTTTAGCCATTTTAAAGTGTACACTCAGTGGCATTTAGGACATTCATAATGTTATGCAACCATCACCACCATCTAGTTCCAGAACATTCTCGTCACCCCATCAACAGGGAGCTCCATACCTACTGTTGTTGGTTTATACCTTAATTGCATTGTGGTCTCAGCACATTTTCTGCATTATTTAAATTTTTTGAAATCTGTTGAGATGTGCTTTACGGCACTAAGTTACTTTTTATAAAGATTGAATATGAGCAATTTGGTTTTTCCATGTTCATTAGTGAAGTTCTAGCTCATTTATTTGGATTGCTGCTGCGTGGTGTCCTGTGGGATAAACTATACTGGGGTAGTTTCCTGCTTTTTACTCTTATAAACCATGATGCAGCAGACATTCTGGCACGTGTGTCCTTGTTCTAGTGTGAGAACTTGTGAGCATTTAAATCGAAGTGGGCTTGCTCGGCCTTAAGGCTGTTTATTTCTTCAGCTCCACTAGATATTGCCAAATGGCCCTCCAGCCGTGGGATCAGTGGTCGGATCCCCCTCTGTGCGTACGCGAGGGTCGATGACGCGCATTCTTCCTGTTCCTTGGCACCCACAGATTTTACAAATGTTCTTCAATATGGTTGTGATTTTAACTTGCATCTCCCTGGTTGCCTGAGAAACTGCACATCTTTTCACACGGCGCTTGGTCGTTCTGGTTTCCGCTGTGAATCGCCGTTGTCTGTTTCTTCTGGGTTGTAATTGATTTGTAATTATCCCATGTGTTTATTCTTGCTACTAATCATTTGTCAGATATCTGGTTGCAAAAGGACTCATACATAGTGTGCGGTTTTCCCTCTATTTAGTTATTTACTATTTATTTATTTATTTTTTGAGACAGAGTCTCGCTCTGTCGCCCAGGCTGGAGTGCAGTGGCCGGATCTCAGCTCACTGCAAGCTCCGCCTCCTGGGTTCACGCCATTCTCCTGCCTCAGCCTCCCCAGTAGCTGGGACTATAGGCGCCCGCCACCTCGCCCGGCTAATTTTTTGTATTTTTAATAGAGACGGGGTCTCACCATGTTAGCCAGGATGGTCTCCATCTCCTGACCTTGTGATTCGCCCGCCTCAGCCTCCCAAAGTGCTGGGGTTACAGGCGTGAACCACCGCGCCCAGCCCTCCCTTTTTAAAAATGGGTGCAGCCAAGTGTGGTGGCTCACGCTTATAATCCCAGCTCCCACTTTGGGAGGCTGAGGCGGGTGGATCACCTGAGGTCAGAAGTTCGAGGACAGCCTGGCCAACATGGCAAAAACCCATCTCTACTAAAAAATACAAAAATTAGCCAGACGTGGTGGCGTGTACCTGTGGTCCTAGCTGCTTGGGAGGCTGAGGCAGAGGAACTTGAATCTGGGAGGCAGAGGTTGCAGTGAGCCGAGATTGCGCCATTGCACTCCATCCTGGGCAACAGAGCAAGACTCCATCTCCAAAAAAAAAAAAAAAAAAAAAAAAGGCTGCAACTTGGATATGCAATACCTCGTTGACTTTGGGCACTTTCCTGGGACATGGAATTTAACAGCCAAACCGCAAACCCAGGAGATGGAGCAAACTTACTGCTCATTTAGCTGTTAGAAGCTTGGAAAAGGCCCGGTGTGGTGGCTCAGGCCTGTAATCCCAGCACTTAGGGAGGCCAAGGCGGGCGGATCACTTGAGGCTAGGAGTTTGAGACCAGCCTGGCCAACATGATGAAATCCCATCTCTTCTAAAAATACAAAAAAAAAAAAAAAATGAGCCAGGTGTGGTGGCAGGTGCCTGTAATCCCAGCTACTCAGGAGGCTAAGGCAGGAGAATTGCTTGAACCTGGGAGGTGGAGGTTGCAGTGAGACGAGATCGCGCCCCCTGCACTCCAGCCTGGGCGACAGAAGGAGACTCCATCTCAAGAAAAAGTCTGGAAAAAGTAATACCCACTTATCAGTGGAGTTGAAATGATCGAGTTGAAGACTAAAGACAGTGTGAAGGGGGCACGCTGGAATGAACGTGCTGTGTGAGGTAGAAGGCCCATCAGAGGAGTCCCCCTCCACTGGCGCCATCAGCAAGGCCGGTGAGAGAGGCAAGCCTTGCTAAGCAGGTCGGTGGTGACTCCCCTCTGCAGGCCAGAGCTGACAACAGGGGAGGCAGTCACAGAGCTGGATTCATTACCAGTCATGTATTCCAAGTGACAGCACTTCATTGCAAGAAGCCAGGAGACCACAATTACTGGAAAGACCAACGAGGCTGGAGGGAGGCTCCCAGGGAGCTTGAGGGTTGTAGAGATGGTTAAGGAATGTGATCGATTGTTTTTCTACTTCTGCTACAACAAACCACCACAAATGTAGTGGCTCTAAAAAGTACAAATGGGCCGGGTGCAGTGGCTCATGCCTATAATCCCAGCACTTTGGGAGGCTGAAGTGGGCAGATCACTTGAAGTTGGGAGTTGGAGACCAGCCTGACCCACGTGGTGAAACCCCGTCTCTACTAAAAATACAAAACTTAGCCAGGCATGGTGGTTCATGTTTGTAATCCCAGCTACTTGGGAGGCTTGAGGCAGAAGAATCGCTTGAACTTGGGAGATGGAGGCTGTAGTGAACTGAGATGGCACCACTGTACTCCAGCCTGGGCAACAAAGTGAGACTCCATCTCAGAAAATAAATAAAAAGTACAAATGTATGATCTCACGGTTCTGCAGTTCAGAAGTGGGACACTGGTCTCACTGGCTCAAAGCTTGGGGTCGGGAGGCCTGCATTCCTTTCCAGAGCTCTTGGGGAGAAGCCATTTCCTCACTTCTTCTAAGTTCTAGAGGCTGCTCACATTCCTTGGCTCATGGCTCCCTCCTCCAGTTTCAAAGCCATCAGTGTTGCAACTCTGACCATTCTCCCATGGGCACCTTTCTCTCTCTGACTACAGCCTGGAAAGGTCCTCTACTTTTATTTTTTTGAGACAGTGTCTTATTCTGTCATCCAGGCTGGGGTACAGTGGTGTGATCATGGCTCACAGCTGCCTCAGCCTCCTGGGCTCAAGCAATCCTCCTGCTTCAGCCTTCTGAATAGTTGGGACTACAGGCACATGCCACCATCCAGCTAATGTTTTGTAAAGATGGGATTTTGCCATGTTGCCCAAGTTGGTGTCCAACTCCTGGCCTCAAGCAATCCACCTGCCTCGGCCTCCCAAAGTGCTGAGATTACAAGCATGAGCCACCGCGCCCGGCCAAGACACATGACTTTTGATTGAAACAAGGGGTGAAAACAGGAGTGGCCCCGCTTGCCATCTTGTGCTTCCTGTGCCACAGCTCTGGGCTCCACACGGTTGGATGTCCTGGTCACCAAAGGGGATCAGCAAGAATCCTACTGAACTACAATTCCAGCTGCTGCCAGGCCAGCAGGAGGAAAAAGGAATCAGCACGTTGGCAGAGGTCACTGATGAGCAGAAGGTGGGGCTGCTTTTCCCACAGTGGGGACGGGAGCAGCATCTCCAGCCCTGCGTGATCTGGGATGCCTTCGGGAACTCCCCTCCCCCACTGTATCTGTGCACAGGCATCTGCAGCAACCCCAGACCGAGAAGGGGGTGCCCATCTGTAAGTGCTCAGACCCTTCAGAAACGAAGGTGTGGGTCACTCCACCAGGCAGCCTGGTGACACCTGCCAGGAATTGCTGGGGGAGAGGAATTTAGAATGGATACTGGAGGAGGGGGAAGATGAGTACAGTCTGCGATCACAAGGGTTTTGGTTTCTGTTTTGAGACAGGGTCTCACTCTGTCTCCCAGGCTGGAGTGCAGTGACATGATCATGGCTCACTGCAGCCTTGACCTCCCAGGCTCAAGACATCCTCCGTCCTCATCCTCCAGAGTAACTGGGAACACAGGTGCCTCATTTTTTTTTTTTTTAATAGAGATGGGAGTCTCGATATGTTGCCCAGGCTGGTCTTGAACTCCCGACCTCCAACCAACCTCCTGCCTTGGCCTCCCCAAATGCTGGGATTACAGGTGTGAGCCACTGCACCCGGCCTAATCCCAGGGTCAACACCGGCGAAGGAGGCTGCGTTTCACCTCACTGCCTCCTCCCTCCCAGTTCCCCGAGGAAGCAAGGCCCGCAGAAATCCCAGAATTGCTGTTTCCGCAATAGGTGTGGAGAAATAGGTGTGACGATGTGCCTCGCAGACCTCCAATGGCAAGGAGCATGACTGACCAGGTGTCCACGCTGCTGAGCTTTGAAATCCACCTTGCAGGCCGGGTGTGGTGGCTCATGCTTATAATCCTAGCACTTTGGGAGGCCGAGGCAGGCGGATCACCTGAGGTCAGGAGTTCGAGACCAGCCCGACCAACGTGGAGAAGAAACCCCATCTCTACTAAAAAAAAAAAAAACACAAAAATGAGCCAGGCGTGGTGGCACGTGCCTGTAATCCCAGCTACTCAGGAGGCTGAGGCAGGAGAATTGCTTGAACCCGGAGGCGGAGGTTGTGGTGAGCCAAGATCACGCCATTGCACTCCAGCCTGGGCAGCAAGAGCAAAACTCCATCTCAAAAAAGAAGAAAAAAAGAGAAATCCACCTTGCGTTTGTGCTGAGGCCACACCTCCAGCAGGGCCCTCCCCACCAAGGAGGCAGCACAGCAGAAACAGGAAGGCAGGTCTCATAGCCAGTGCTGGCCGGGGGGTCCCTGACAGCTCTGTTTTTTTTTTGGTTTTGTTTTTGTTTTTGAGACAGAGTCTCACTCTGTCCCCCAGACTGGAGTGCAGTGGCGTGATCTCGGCTCGCTGCCTCCCAGGTTTAAGTGACTCGGCCTCAGCCTCCTGAGTAGCTGGGATTACAGGCGCCCACCACCATGCCTGGCTAAGTTTTATATTTTTAGTAGAGACAGTTTCACTATGTTAGCCAGGCTGGTCTTGAACTCCTGACCTCAAGCGATCTGCCTGCCTTGGCTTCCCAAAGTGCTGGGATTACAGACATAAGCCATATTTATATATATTTTTTGAGATGGAGTTTCGCTCCTGTTGCCCAGGCTGGAGTGCAATGTCGTGATCTCGGCTCACTGCAACCTCCGCCTCCCGGGTTCAATCAATCCTCCTGCCTCAGCATTCCGAATAGCTGGGATTACAGGCATGCACCACCACACCCGGCTAATTTTGTACTTTTAGTAGAGACAGGGTTTCTCCATGTTGGTCAGGCTTGTCTCGAACTCCTGACCTCAGGCGATCTGCCAGCCTTGACCTCCCAAAGTGCTGGGATTACAGGTGTGAGCCACTGCGCCCTGCCTCAAATTCATGTATTTTAAAAAAGCATAAATGGGCTAGGCATGGTGGCTCACACCTGTAATCCTAGCACTTTGGGAGGTTGAGGTCAGTGTATCACTTGAGGCCAGGAGTTCACCAGCCTGCGCAACATAGCAAGACCCCATCTTAAAAAAATAAAAATAAACATATAAATACTTGTTATTTATAACAAGTGAGTCACCCTGACAAGGGAGTCAAGGGACTCATGTTTTTGGTACAAGATTTTAATACAATTTGATTTTTGTGTATTTTATATTTAATACACAGAATGAAAACATGGCATATCAAATCCTATCACACCCGGCCAGGCGTGGGGCTCATGTCTGTAGTTCCAGCACTTTGAGAGGCTGAGGTGGGAGGATCACAAGGTCAAGAGATTGAGAGCATCCTGGCCAACATGGTGAAACACCATCTCTACTAAAAACACAAAAATTAGCCGGGCGTGGTGGTGTGCACCTGTAGGCTCAGCTACTCAGGAGGCTGAGGCAGGAGAATCTCTTGAACCCGGGAGGCAGAGGTGGCAGTGAGCCGAGATCATACCACTCCACTCCAGCCTGTGTGACAGAGCAAGACTCCATCTCAAAAACAACAACAACAAAACTGTCATACTCGTGCTGATGAAATTTAAAATCTACGTAAATGATTTATCTTCCAGGAAAACAAATATACAGAATTGATTCTAGAGAAGGCAGAAAAACAAAACAAAACAAAGCAAAAAAACAAAAAACAAACAAACAAAAAAAACCAGAAGAGACCAGTAAAACTAGAACAAATTGAAAAGGAGTTAAAAGTTTGCCCTCCCAAAAGGCATCTCCTAACAGTGTCAGTGGAAATGTAACTAAGCTGGAATTGCCTCTCAGAGCAGGCGGAAGGGTAAATCGGTACAATTATTGAGGAGAAACGCTGTACTCCAACAATGAGTATACATACAACTCTAAAAAAGAATGAACTACTGACCATAAATTGCTAACATGGCTGAATCTTACAAATGTAACATTAAGCAAAAAAGGTTAGGCTCAAAGCTGGGCACAGTGGCATGCACCTATAACCCTAGCTACTTGGAGGCTGAGGTAGGAGGATCGCTTGAGGATGCTCTAGCAGTTGGAGACCAACCTGGGAAACATAAGGAGACCCCCATCTCAAAACAAGCAAAAAAAGTTAAATTTAAAAATAGGTAGGCCAGATGCAGTGGCTCACGCCTGTAATCCCGGCACTTTGGGAGGCCGAGGCAGGTAGATCATGAGGTCAGGAGATCGAGACCATCCTGGCGAACACAGTGAAACCCTGTCTCTACTAAAAATACAAAAATTAGCTGGGCGTGGTGGCACGTGCCTGTAATCCCAGCTACTCAGGAGGCTGAGTCAGAAGAATCGCTTGAACCCGGGAGGCGGAGGTTGCAGTGAGCTGAGATTGCGCCACTGCACTCCAGCCTGGGTGACAGAGTGAGACTGTTTCAAAAAAAAAAAAAAAAGGGAAAAAAAGGTAATACTCAGGGTGGGGAATACAGGCTCATGCTTGTAATGCAGCGCTTTGGGAGGCCGAGGCAGGTGAATCACTTGAGGCTAGGAGTTTGAGACCAGCCTGGCCAAACTGGTGAAACCCCATCTCTACTAAAAATACAAAAATTAGCTGGGCGTGGTGGCGTGTGCGTGTAATCCCAGCTACTCAGGAGGAGACTCATTTGAACCCAGGAGGTGGAGGTTGCAGTGGGCCGAGATTGCACCACTGCACTCCAGCCTGGGGGACAGAGTGAGACTCTGTCTCAAAAAAGTTTATACTCAAGACTTCATAATGTATTCAGTGTATTACATGAATTTCAAATGCAAGCAAAACTAATCTGTGGTGATTGAAATTAGAACAGTGATTACCTTGGGGGCCACTGACAAGAGGCACAAGAGAAGCTTGCTGGGTGCTGGAAAGGTTTGTACTCTGATCCGGGTGGTGGTGGTTCAGGCATAATCATATGGAAAGATTCACGAAGGCTGTACACTTAAAATAGGTGAACATTACTGGTTCTAGCTCAGTTTTTTTTTTTTTTTTAAATGAAACAACAACAACAACAAAAACACCACAGTATCTGGTCCAGATGGCTTTATTGAGAGTTCTAAAAGAGGCAAGAGGAAAGGCCCCGGGTTTCCACAGTCTGCGTTTCTGTTGCGAGCAGGCCTGGCTTACTCAGTCTTTGCTGGTCTCTGGGAGTGCCTGGAGCTATGGCACTGACCTGGGACAAGCTGAAACTCTTGGAATGTGCATGTAGTTACTGACGAATGTTAATCTGTAGTCCTGGGGCACTGAGGCAGGATGAGCAGCCTGTCAGATGTCAGAATGTTTAACATCAAGACTTAGGATGTGCGTCTGGCATCTGTTTTGGAGTGCTGTGTTTTGGTTACTCTGGCTGGTCATGTGGCAGGAAAGTGCCTATGTGACCATCTTCTTAGAACAGTGGATTTCGAGAGCTGGGTGAGCTTCCCTGGGCAGAGACACCTCACATCTCTGTGGTTCCCACCTGGAAAGAAAATACACCGTGCAACCTGCTCTTGGCCTCCCTGGACTTCGTCTATGTGTATCTTTCTCTCTGGTCCCGTGTTGTATCCTTTGCTTAGTCAGCCTTAGCTGTGGTATAACCTCATCAGGTCATGTGAATCCTTCTAGTTAATAAGTGAAGTAGGCAAGGGGTCCTGATTCATCCGCCATAGCCCCCAGCTCTGCCCCACTCTGGGCTGCTGCGCTCCCCTCTACATTTACTCACAACCGCCTTCTCTCCCTAGAATTTTCTTCTGATCTTTAGTTCCTTGAATCGATATGCTTTCCTTTAATCTCTTTAGCACTCAGGGTTTGGCTAAGGAAGGAAGCCAACAACCTGTATGCTAGCTCACCATCCTAGGGCAAACCAGAAGTCACCCACTATTAAGAAAAATTGTTTATTTCTGACATATTTTGTTTTTATTTCTGTGTTTATCTGGTTATGTTGAAGAATTTCATTAGTTCTTTCAACAGATTATCCACTCAGGCCGGGCGCAGTGGCTCACGCCTGTAATCCCAGCACTTTGGGAGGCCCAGGTGGGTAGATTATCTGAGGTCAGGAGTTCAAGACCAGTCTGGCCAACATGGTGAAACGCTGTCTCTACTAAAAATACAAAAATTAGCCAGGCACAGTGACTTATGCCTGTAATCCCAGCACTTTGGGAGGCCAAGGCGGGTGGATCACCTGAGGTCGGGAATTTGAGACCAGCCTGACCAACATGGAGAAACCCTGTCTCTACTAAAAATACAAAATTAGCCGGGCGTGGTGGTGCATGCCTGTGATCCCAGCTACTCGGGAAGCTGAGGCAGGAGAATCGCTTGAACTTGGGAGGCGGAGGTTGCAGTGAGTCGAGATCGCGCCATTGCACTCCAGCCTGGGCAACAAGAGTGAAACTCCGTCTCAAAAAAAAGTTCACTTGGAAAAACAAAAACAATTGTCCCTGCACATAACCCTTAGGCATTGCTCTTCGCTCTCCACCACATTGTTCTAGGTGGATGGTGAGCTGCCCGTTACCACTGAAGGACAGAGAAATAAAGGACACAACTGATCGGTTTTCCTTGGAGTGAAGTTAACAGGGAGATCATAGACCAGGTGAAGACGCCTCCAATGTCTAAAACCAACAGGAATTATCAAAATGTAGACTATAAGAATCTTCTGCTAGCCAACAAGACAGGAAACTCAGGTGGGCGCGGTGGCTCATGCCTGTTATCCCAGCACTTTGGGAGGCCAAGGCAGGTGGATCACTTGAGGTCAGGAGTTTGAGACCAGCCTGGCCAACATGGTGAAACCCTGACTCTACTAAAACTACAAAAATTAGCCAGGCGTGGTGGTGGGCGCCTGTAATCCCAGCTACTTGGGAGTCTGAGGCTGGAGAATCGCTTGAACCTGGGAGGTGGAGGTTGCAGTGGAATGGTGCGGTGCCACTGCACTCCAGCCTGGGCGACAGAGCAAGACTCTGTCTCAAAAAAAAAAAAAAAAAAAAAAAAATCCTTTTTTTACACTCTGCAATACCAAGGCTCTCTGGCGCTCACACTTAGCCGTGAACTGCTTGTTCACAGTTCTTAGTTTCTCACTTGCTGCAGACAGAGCATCAGGACAATTTAGCAGTGAGAAAGCCACCTCGGCAGTTTCCCTGGCATTGTCCCACCTCCACCCTGGATGGTCTTCAAATTCTGCATCATCACAGCTGCCGCAGCATTCCCTCCTCCAGGACATTCCCCAGGTCACCACTGATCAGGTCTTTAGCAATGGAGCCACCACGTTGGACTGGGATCTATTTATGCCACCTACTGACCAGGACTGTGTCCTCTTCCCACATTGGGCAGTCGGTGAGACCATTCCAATCCCTATCTTACCTCCCATTTCCTCAGACCACTCCTGGTTCCACTTGCAGTAGTCTGGGTCTTTGGAGAGACAGACACCAAGATGAAATGAACACATAAGAATGTAGGAGACATGCTTCTGGGAGAAACCACAGGGAGGAGCTAGAGGAGGCCTGGGGAGCATCAGACCCCAAGTGAAGGAGAGAGGGTTGGGTGGAACATCCTGGACTGACAGTGTGAGGAGGGTCCAGCAAAGGCATGGAGAGTCTCCAGCCAAATTCAGCCATCAGAGGAGTCCCAGGCACGGCTCTCCCTTAGGATCCTTGTTGTACTTGGTCACTAACCCAGAGCAACTTGTGGGAGGGATGTCCTTGGTTCAAACTTGAGCATGGGTTTTAGAGGACAGCAGCTGAGGTCCTTGGCCAAGTATGGTTCCCTGTGCTTGGAGATCTGAGATCTGAGAGGTGCATTTTCATGGCTACTATACTTACATCTTTTTTTGTTTTGTTTTGTTTTGAGAGGGAGTCTCACTGTTGCCCAGGCTGGAGTTCAGTGGGGCGATCTCAGTTCACTGCAACCTCCACCTCCCAGGTTTAAGCGATTCTCCTGCGTCAGCCTCCTGAGTAGCTGGGATTACAGGCGCCCACCACCATGCCCAGCTAATTTTTGTATTTTTAGTAGAGACAGGGTTTTGCCATGTTGGCCAGGCTGGTCTCGAACTCTTGACCTCAAGTGATCCACCTGCCTTGGCCTCCCAAACTGTGGGGATTACAGGTGTGAGCCACTGCACCTGGCCCATACTTAATCTTCATACCAATCTGGACTCACTACACTGGCTTAGACCCAGTGTCATTCTGGACGTTTCCATCTTTCCCGTGTTATAGTCCTTGAATCAATCCTGGATCTTTTTTGTCTTATTACCTAGTTTTGGTGGAGTATTTCGTTTAGTGGCTTTCTGAGAAAAGGTGCATGGAAGGCAATTTAAAAAAGATACTGCATATCTTAAATATTTTTAGTCTAATTTTTATCAGGTCCTTAGTAGTCTGTCACAGTGAAGAATTCTAGTTTGGAAATTCTATTTCTTCAGAGTTTTGAAGGCATCAATTGTCTTTTAGTGTCCAGTGTTGCTCTTTAGAAGTCTAAAGCTATTCTGATTCTTGAGTCTTTGCAGGTGATCTGAATTTTCTCTCTGAAGGTGGTAGCATCCTCTCCTTGTCTCTGGTGTTCTGAGGTTTCAAGGTTATGTGCCTTGATATGGGTCATGTTTCATTCATTTAGCTGGGCACCTGGTGGGTCTCTCCATCTAGAGTCATGTTTTTTCCTCCATGTTCTTTAGTTCTTGGAAATATCACATTATTTCTTTGATAATTTGATTCACTTTTTTTTTTTTTTTTGAGATGGGGTCTCGCTCTGTTGTGGTACAATTATGGCTCACAGCAGCCTCAGGCTCCTGGGCTCAAGCAATCCTCCCACCTCAGCCTCCTGAGTAGCTGGGATTACAGGCATTTGCCACCAGACCTGGATAATTTTTTTATTTTTAGTAGAAACGGGGTCTTGCTATGTTGCCAGGCTGGTCTCAAACTCCTGGGCTCAAGTGATCCTCCCATCTTGGCCTCCTAAAGTGCAGGGATTGTGGGTGTGAGCCACTGTACCCAGCTTGATTCACTCTTTTTTTGGTTTGCTTTCTAAATTCCTAGAAGTCTAATGTTGTACCTTCTTGGTAGAACCTCTAATTTTCTTTTCTCTCCTATTTTCCTTCTTTGTCACTCCTATGTTTGAGCAGGTCATCAATTTTATTTTTCTGTTCCTATTTGTTTGTTCAAAAATGTGTATTGAGCACCTATTGTAGGTGCTGGAGATATACCAGAGAAAAAGACAAAGCCCTTGTTTTTTTTTTTTTTTTTTGAGATGAGGCCTTGCTCTGTCACCCAGGCTGGAGTGCAGTGGCATGATCATAGCTCGCTGAAGCCTCAAAGTGCTGGACTCAAGGGATCCTCTGCCTCAGCCTCCCACATATCTGGGACTACAGGTGCATACCACCACAGCCAGCTAATTTTGTTTTAATTTAATTTTTTTTTAAGATGGAGGTTTTTTTTTTTGTTGTTGTTGTTTTGTTTTTGAGATCGAGTCTCACTCTGCTGCCTAGAGTGCAGTGGCATGATCTTGGCTCACTGCAAGCTCCACCTCCCAGGTTCACGCCATTCTCCTGCCTCAGCCTCCCGAGTAGCTGGGACTACAGGCATCTGCTACCATGCCCAGCTAATTTTTTGTATTTTTAGTAGATATGGGGTTTCACTATGTTGGCCAGGCTGGTCTCAAACTCCTGACCTCAGACAATCCACCCGCCTCAGCCTCCCAAAGTGCTGGGATTACAGGCGTGAGTCACTGTGCCTGGCCTTTTAAAAAATTTTAGTAGAGATGAAAGTCTTTACTATGTTGCCCAGGCTGATCTCAAACTCCTGAGCTCAAGTGATCCTCCTGTAATCCCGAAGTGCTGGGGTTATAGGGATGAGCCACTATGCCTGAACCCTTGTTGATTTTGGATTCCAGGTTTTTTTTGTTTGTTTTTTCTTCTTCTTTAAGCAATGGGGTCTCACTCTATCATCGAGGCTGGAGTGTAGTGACGTGACCGTTGCTCACTGTAGCCTCCAGTTCCTGGGCTCAAGATCCTCCTGCCTCAGCCTTTCTGTAGCTACAGGTGGTGCCATCGTGACCCGCTTATTTCTGTTGTAGAGACAGGGTCTTTCTATGTTGCCCAAGCTGGTCTCAAACTCCTAGCCTCAAGAGATCCTCCCCACTTGGCCTCCCAGATACTGAGATGATAGGCGTGGGCCACTGCACCTGGCGGTTCCTTGTTTTCATAATTCTTTCCAGTCACGTTGTGTGGTAGTGAGAGAAGGTGGTCAGTTGTTTTCGCTTTTCTGAATACGAGGCCTTGTGAGAATTGAATACATGGTCCATTTCCATCAAGAGTCTATGAGAACTGAAAAGGTTATGTTTTGTATGATGGTAGAGATTAGTAAAACTGAATTAATGCTGATAATTTGATTCTGATTCATTCATTCATATTGCAGCAGCTACTGTATCTAAGATACTGTGCAAGCCATTGGCAGAAATAGTGGATAAGCAGAAACAATTCCTTTTTTCACAGTCCTTGCAGGCAAGCTAGTGGTGGTGGTGCTAGTGGCAGACACTAATCCCATCGCAGTCTCAGTGGGATGCGTGCAACGCAGGAGAGGAGCAGAGTTCTAGGAGAGACTGAAATAGAGGAACCTGAGCCGGAATGCTGGGTCACAAAAGGCTTCCCTGGCCAGGTGACAGCTGAGCTGAGATCTGAGGGATGAGTTGGCATGAATGAGACAAAGAGCCTAGAGATGGACAGCCCAGGCCTGGGAAATGGCTTGTGCAGATGCCCTGTGGTGGGAGAGAGCATGGTCTTTAAGGAACGGAAGAATGGCTAGAGGACAGAGTGGGAACATGGAACACGGCTTGAGATGAGCTGGGGAGGTGGACAGCCGTATCGGGCACAGTCCCATGGGTCACATAGATTTCTGCCTTGTCCTGGAAGTGACAGAAAGCCTCCGGCCCACTTGACTCAGAGAGATGGTGTACAAATGTTTTTGTTTGTTTTTACAGAGTCTTGCTCTGTCACCCAAGCTAGAATGTAGTGGCACAATCATAGCTCTCCACAACCTCAAACTCCTGGCCTCAAGTAATCCTCCCGTCTCAGCCTCCCAAAGCACTGGGATTACAGGCACGAGCCACCATACCTGGTCTGAAAATGTTTTCAGGCCAGGTGCAGTGGCCTGTAATCCCAGCACTTTAGGAGGCCAAGGCGGGTGGGTCATCTGAGGTCAGGAGTTTGAGACCAGCCTGGCCAATGTGGTGAAAACATGGCCTCTACTAAAATACAAAAAATTAGCCGGGTGTGGTGGCACATGCCTGTAGTCCCAGCTACTCGGGAGGTTGAGGCAGGAAAATCACTTGAACTCGGGAGGCGGAGGTTGCAGTGAGCTGAGACTGCACCATTGCACTCCAGCCTGGGCGACAAGTGAAACTCCATCTCAAAAAAAAAAAAAAAAGTTTTGAAAAGATCCCCTCTGGCTGTGGTGTGCAGAGCAGTGAGGAGGTGTGGAAAGAGTTTGGTCAGAGTGGTGAGTTAGGAGGCTCCTGTAATGATCCAAGAGGGAGATGATGATACCTTGGATCTCTGGATGGAGACAGAGGAGATGGACAGAAATGGATGGATCCCTGGAATGGCAGGCAGGTTAAACGGACAAGAGTCAGTGACGCATTTCGTGGTCATGGGGATGGAGGGAGAAGGGCTCTGACCTGTCCAGCTGGATGGCTGGTGGTATCACTCCGGAAGAAAAGGGAGAACTTCATTAGTGGTGCTGGTGCTGGGGAGAACAGATGATCGATCTGTCTTAGGCACTATGAGCTTTTTCTCTCTATACACATTCTTTTTCTCCTTGCATTGTAAGAGACTGAAAGGAATTGTGTTATTCTTCAATTACTTTTTTATTTCTATCGATTTCTTGTGTTGCAGTTTTGCTTATGTAGTTTGATATGTTTGACGGTAAGGGTTTATAACAATGTTACATTTTGAAGATTTTAATTTTTAATTATTGAATGAAAATATTGTTATGCATTCAAAATTATAGGCAGCCTCTATGACTCCCAATTCCCTCTCCAAAGGTAACCCTGGTTTCTAGCTTAGGATGGATAAGAAAATATGCAGTATGGGCTATGGTCCTCATCTTTATTCATTTTATTCCTGAATAATATTCTATATACATACACATTTTGTTCATCAGTTAATGACAATTTTGGTTGTTTCTTCTTTTTGATTATTAATACTGCTATGCACATGTATGTATAAATTTTTAATAGATATAGATTTTCTTTTTCTTTTTTTTTTTTTTTGAGATGGAGTCTCGCTCTGTGGCCCAGGCTGGAGTGCCGTGGCCGATTTCAGCTCACTGCAAGCTCCGCCTCCCGGGTTTATGCCATTCTCCTGCCTCAGCCTCCCGAGTAGCTGGGACTACAGGCGCCCACCATCTCGCCCGGCTAGTTTTTTGTATTTTTTTTTTTTTAGTAGAGACGGGGTTTCAGTGTGTTAGCCAGGATGGTCTCGATCTCCTGACCTCGTGATCCGCCCGTCTCGGCCTCCCAAAGTGCTGGGATTACAGGCTTGAGCCACCGCGCCCGGCCAATAGATTTTCAATTCTTGTAAACTATATGAATGAAACTGCTAGATCATACGGTAACTATGGTACCTTTGGTGGAACTGTGGAGCCATTTTCCAAAGCAGCTGCATCATTTTGTAATCCCACCAGCAACGGTGTTTTTTTTTTTTTTTTTTGAGACGGAGTCTCGCTCTGTCGCCCAGGCTGGAGTGTGGTGGCGCGATCTTGGCTCACTGCAACTTCCACTTCCCTGGTTCAAGCGAGTCTCATGCCTCAGCCTCCCTAGAAGCTGGGATTACAGGTGCCCGCCACCACTCCTGGCTAATGTTTGTATTTTTAGTAGAGATGGGGTTTCACCATGTTGGCCAGGCTGCTCTCGAACTCCTGGCCTCAAGTGATCTGCCCAGCTGGCCTCCCAAAGTGCTGGGATTACAGGTGTGAGCCACCCTGCCTGACCCCAATGATGTTATGAGGGAATCTGTTTTCTGTACATCTTTGCTAACTCTTGTTACTGTCTTTAAAAAGTTGTTGTCATCCTAGTGGGTGTGAAGTGATAGCTCACTGTGGTTTTGATTTGTATTTCTCTGACTAATGGTGCTGAGCATCCATTTCATGTGCTTATTGGTCATTTGTGTGTGTGTGTGTGCGTGTATAAATATATATATATATATATATATAAATATATATATATATATATATATAATTTTTTGAGATGCATTCTGGCTGTTGCCAGGCTGGCGTGCTGTGACGCCATCTCAGCTTAGTGCAACCTCTGACTCCCTGGTTCAAGCGATTCTCCTGCCTCAGCCTCCCGAGTAGCTGGGATTACAGGCACGCACCACTTCGTCCAGCTAATTTTTGTATTTTTAGTAGAGACTGGGTTTCACCAGGTTGGCCAGGATGGTCTCGATCTCCTGACCTCGTGATCTCCCTGCCTCAGCTTCCCAAAGTGCTGGGATCACAGGCATGAGCCACCGTGCCGGGCCCATTTGTATATCTTTTTTAGATAAATTTCTATTCATATCTTTTGCCCACTTAAATAATTGGATTGTCTTTTTTATTGTTGAGCTGTAAGAATTCTTGATATATTCTGAATACTAAATCCTTAGCAGATATTATTTACAAATACTTCCTCCCATTTTTGGGCTTTTTTTTTTTTTTTAGACAGTCTTGCTGTCGCCTAGCCTGGATTGCAGTGGTGACTGTAGTTCACTGCACTCTCAAACCCCTGGGCTCAAGCCATCCTCCCACCTCAGCCTCTCAAGTAGCTAGGACTACAGGTGCATGCCTCCATACTTGGCTTTTTTGTAGTTTTTGTAGAGATCGGTTCTCACTATGTTGCCCAGGCTGGTCTTAAACTCCTGAGCTCAAGCAATCCTCCTGCCCTGGTCTCCCAAAGTGTTGGGATTACAGCCATGAGCCACTGCACCTGGCCTTCACTTTCATTCTTGAGGATATTGTCACTGGATATAGAATTCTGGGTTGACACATTGTACTTTTTATGTTTTTAAAGGTGTCATTCCATTGTCCTATAGTCTCCACGATTTCTGATGAGAATTTTGCTGAAATTCATGTAAATCTATTGTTGTTCCCCTATGCAGTATGTCATTTTATTTCTCGTTGCTTTCAAGACTTTCTATATTTAGTTTTAGATTATAAAGTCCCAGGTGTGATGTTCCTTTATTTATTTTGCTTGGGATTTGCCATGTTTCTTGACTCTTTCCCCAAATTTGGCCATTTTTTTTTTTAAAAAAAACCTTTCTGACTCATTCTCTCTTCCCTCATTCTATGACTCCAACATATATATGTTAGACTGCTTGACACTGTTCACAGATAACTGAGGCTCTGACCATTTTTTCTGTATCTTTTCTGTTTTTTAGATCAGATATTTCAGGGTTTGGGAAACTGGTCACAGGTGGAATGTTTATTCTCATGTACAGTGGCTGCTTGTTTTCACACTATGATGGCAGAAATGAGTAGTTATAAAGGTGATTTTTGACCCACAAAGCTAAAAATATTATCTGACCCTTCACAGAAGAGGTTTACTAATCATGGTTCTATTGCAAGTTTAATGATTCTTTAATCTGTCAATGTGCCGTTAATCCTATCTAGTGAATTTACTTCGTATGTTGTATTTTAAGTTCTAGAATTTTTATTTGGTTCTTTTTGTCACGGTTTATCTGCTGACAATTTGTTTGCTCATTCTGAGCATATTTTCCTTTACGTCCTGGAGCATGGTTATAATTACTTTAAACATCTTGAATGTTAATTCCAACATGTCAGTCATATCAGTCAGTTTCTGTCAATTGCTTCTTGAGCATGGATCACATTTTCTTGTTCATGTGTGTAGCAGTTTTGAATTATATAATTGCAGAAATTCTGTTGAAGAATTTTTTTTTTTTTTTAAAGCAGGCAATTAACGGTTGAATTCAAGATTTAACTTTGATTCCAGTCAGGGACAGTGGCTCATGCCTGTAATCCTAGCACTTTGGGAGGCCAAGGCGAGAGGATGGCTTGAGGCCAGTCTGGGCAACATAGCAAGACCCCATCTCTACAAATAAAAACCTCCCAAGTAGTTGGTGTGTGCCTGTAGTCTCAGCTATTAATACTTGGGACGCTGAGTTGAGGATTGCTTGAGCTTAGGAGAGCAAGGCTGCAGTGAGCTATGATTGTACCACTGCACTGCAGCATGGGAGACGGACACAGACCTTGTCTCAAATTTAAGAAAAAGGAAGGCAAAACACAAGCAAAAAAACTCTTTGATCGTCCCCTGGTGGGCAGTAGCTGAAATTTGTCTTTCTTTCTTTTGGCCTTAGCTGGGCTGTTTAGAGTCTGCCCTCTATGTATTTCAGAAATCAGATTTAGGCAGGGCTTGTACATGGTCTTTTCTGGATTTCATGTGTGTAGTTTAAAGTTGTTTTTAGCCAGAGGATTGGTTTGAATAACCGCCCAGTATTACTGGGGATCAGAACAGCAGCTGACAGTTGTTTTTATGTTTTTATGGCTTGTTTTAATGTCAGCAATGGGTTGGGTGTGGTGGCTCTTGCCTGTAATCTCAGCACTTTGGGAGGCAATAGGATTGCTTGAGCTCGAGTTGGAGGTTGCAGTAAGCTATGGCTGCACAAGTGCATTCCAGCCTAGGCAACACAGTAAGACCCTGCCTGAAACAAAACAAAACAATCTGCAATATGGCAGTCCTAATTTTATTTTATTTTTTTATTTTTATTTTTTTTATTGAGACGGAGTCTCGCTCTGTCGCCCAGGCTGGAGTGCTGTGGCCGGATCTCAGCTCACTGCAAGCTCCGCCTCCTGGGTTCCCGCCATTCTCCTGCCTCAGCCTCCCGAGTAGCTGGGACTACAGGCGCCCGCCACCTAGCCCGGCTAGTTTTTTGTATTTTTTAGTAGAGACGGGGTTTCATCGTGTTAGCCAGGATGGTCTCGATCTCCTGACCTCCTGATCCGCCCGTCTCGGCCTCCCAAAGTGCTGGGATTACAGGCTTGAGCCACCGCGCCCGGCCCAGTCCTAATTTTAACAGTGAAATTCAGTTGCTTTGAATGCCTCAAAGATTCTAGTTTGACCCTGGCTCGCTAGGAGGCGTGCATCCTGGTCCCCTCCTCCTAGGGACTCCTGGTTTGTGTGAGGTGATACCCTCTTCTGAGTAATGGTCAACACTGCTGCAGCAGTATTGGAGAGGAAGGTGTTGGCAGGCCCCCTCTGGACAGCAGCTGGGTCAGCCTGGGGCTAGGCAGCCAAAACCCCAGCTCTTTCCTGCCACCTACCAGGGTTGGTGGATCTCCATCTCCAATACAATGCTGTTTGCACGGTCCTTCCCCGTTTACAGAAACCCCCCCAGTCTAGTGTGTATGCCAAGCAAGTCGTGTCTACGAAACCTGGCTGTGATTATCTCGCCATCATCTGGGCAATGAGCTCAGTCTCTGGAAGCAGGAAGATCTGGGGCAAATTAGCTGCCTTTGAAACTTTGGGTACATAAAATGGATGATAAAATCTGCCGTTATATAATGAGACTGAAGAGCTAAGATGACCGGCCACCACTCTGGCCCGCAGTATGAACACACACTGCAGTTAGGGAGACCCAGGCAGAGGCTGTTGCAAGAATCTTTATTTGCTACAGGCAGTGGATGGATTTAAACTTATTTGGAACTAAGAGTAGGCCCTTGAGCCATCAGTGTTTATGCCTTACCTGTATTTTCTGGTATGGAGATCGTTTCTAATCTTGGGATGAGGATGGAACATAATGGTTAGGGACAGTGTTTAGGGCTTATTCTGCCACTTACCAACTGGTGATCTTGGGGTCTTGGCGAGTTCCTTTGTGACAGTGGTGACAGTAATGGCACCTGCCTTAAAGGGCTCTTGGGAGGCAGGACTGACACCCGGTGTGTGGCCATCATTGGCTGGGGCTCTCTCTAGCATCTCTCCCCAGATCTGCTTTGACACCCCAGGCCTCTGAGCTTTCTTTCGGTCATGAGTATGTCCCTTCTCCTTGCTTCATGTCCTCCTCAAATGAAGCCTGGCAACTGTGTCCCTGGCCAAATGATCAAGAGGGATGTGGGGCAGGGCTGAGGACAAAGCGCAGGCGCATCCCTTCACGGTAGCGTCAGCTCCTTCGTCAGCTCGTTTTGGGGAGGGTCATGGGTCATCCCACCAGTTATTCATCTGCTTCATCAGATGGTGCCTCAGTCCTGACTCCTTCACTGTGTCCTGGAAGACTGAGAATTTTCCAAATGCGTGGCTGGAATCTTCTCTTAAACTCTCTTTAGTCTGGCTACTGTCCCTCCCCTATTCAGTGGACTGACTTGAGCCAAGTGGCTTAGAATGACACTGTGTTTTATTTTAACACAGGATAGGAGTTTGGCCCATGAGTCTTTTTTTTTTTTTTTTTTTTTTTTGAGACGGAGTCTCGCTCTGTTACCCAGGCTGGAGTGCAGTGGTGCAATCTCGGCTCACTGCAAGCTCCACCTCCCGGGTTCAAGTGATTCTCCTGCCTCAGCCTCCCGAGTAGCTGGGACTACAGCCATGCACCACCACACCCAGCTAATTTTGTATTTTTAGTAGAGACGGGGATTCTCCATGTTGGTCAGGCTGGTCTTGAACTCCCGACCTCAGGTGATCCATCTGCCCCGGCCTCCCAAAGTGCTGGGATTACAGGTGTGAGCCACCGAGCCTGGCCCTGACCCATGAGTCTTCTGTTCCAAGGGTGTTCAAGAAAAACCTAAAGATTTATGAACGACTAATGCAGGCCCACAAAAGACTGACAGAATGGGAGCGTCACAGTGTAGTAAACTTTCCCTCAAAACAAGCAGTTAAGACTTTAAAGTACACTGAAGTCAAAGAGGGCACATGTAGTGTTTATTATGGGGAAAAAACAGTATAGAAAAATAAAACGTCAACACTGGTTTGTGTGCAGAATGTGGGTAGAGGTTGATCTTCTTGGCCTTAAGCAGCGAAAATGAGGAACTGCATGGGCAGGGTCACCCACTCTCCCCCTCTGAGTATGGAGCTTTGTGCCAAGCCTTTCATTGTGCAGAAGAAAATATCGAGACCCTGGGTGGGGGATCACCCCTCAGCAGTGGGGAGAGAAGGAGTATTCCTAACAATGAACCGGGAGCTGTGGTGGTTTGAATAATGACAGCATACCGATCTAATGATTTTAACTGTATTCCAACTCCGTGAGCACTGTGTGTGCAATACATGAGAACACAGTAAACCAGAAGAGTGCCTCCTATGAAGAGCGCCTCGTATTTACTCAATACTTTCTATGAGGCACCTTCATCCCCATTTCAGATGAAGCAGCTCAGGCTCGGGGCTCTGTCCCTAACCACAGCCCCATGGTGGCTGTGTGGGGGATGTGCGCTGACAAACGCCTTCACACTTTGAGCTCCACGGAGTCGCCTTCCTCCTGCCTCTCACTGTCTAGGTCACCTCGCATACTCTGCAAGGCTTTACATCACTGAAGACTCTGGGGCTTTTTTTTTTTGTTTTTTGGCTTTAGTGCTCTGCTGCCTAGAACAACCCTTCTCCAATTTCTTCTGTATCTGTTTCGGCAATTAGTTGTTCGGGTTAAGAAGTGTAGAGTCCCCACCCGCTGCATCCAATCTGGTAGCAAGTTCTGTTCTTCGCATCACCCTGGTCCAGGTCATGGCCTCTCTCACAGCGACTGCCCCGGGCAGAATGCCTGCACTCAACAGGGGAGAGCCGCAGGAAGTGCCAAGCAGGCACGAGGGAAGGAGGAAAGGTGGGGCCGGGGCTCCTGGTCGGATGGCGGTCTTAGGGAGGGTGGCACTGCAATCTACCCGCCGTCAGGCCGGCAAGGCTACGACTCATCCGTGCGATGCTTCGTTATCTTAGTTCCTCCCTGCACTACCAAGCCCTCAGCCTCTTTTTCTGAAATTGGTTTCTGCCTTCCCTAGGAAGCTGGCACAGGATGTGTTACTGTCTACCTGGGGATAAAAACCCCGTCAAGGCACGACAGCAACTGAAAGTGTGAGGAAATTCAATCTCCAATGGCAAAGGCTCAAACACAAAAGCTAGAAGCTCACTTGGTGGCTACACTCCAGCAGCTCCAGGTGGGCGGAGTGAAAGGTGGCAGTAGAAGGCTGACAGGTGGCCGCCTGGAGCGGGACTCTCTGGTGAGACAGAGCAACTGGTGTCGGGATCCCGGGGCTGGATCGCTTGTCTTCCGACATTTGGTTGAATGCAGTGGCCGTCGTGCTGCCCCCCTCCATCTCTGTCCTATGGACACCCACTTCCTGTCTTCCATTCCTCACAAGCGCAGGCCTGCTGCCCACTGCCTGGCGGCTTCCCCACTCCCAGTCTCTCAAGTCTTGTCTCCTCTGCCTAACTGGTTCCCATTCCTCTGTCATCTTTGGATCTGGTGAGAATCCCAGGACTCCACTGGGGCTGGAGACAGCTCGTGGGCTCAGCTATTTTGGAACCTTCAGGGCCTCTGTTCGCCTGTAGACAGGTGGCATGTTTTACAGGTTCTACTCAACAGGAAAAAGATTTCTTGGAACTTAAGAGAAAAACTGATTAGGCAGACTCCAAATGAAAGGAACCATAAGTAAAGCGGAGTCTGCTGCATGAATTCTTAAGAACTCAGGTATCTAGGCGCTCTACTGCATGCTCAAGTGCTCCTCCGTAAGTGCTGCAGAGTTAGAAACTTCACAGCCTCCCTGCAGGATGTTTGTATCAAACGCCTGCTAACCACTGGCTCCGTGTGGTAAGACTTTCAAAACCTGTAGTGATGAAAGATCAGTGCGCTTGGGGCTGTAGAAGGCTTTCGCGTTCTTCAGACATGCGGGTGAATGCAGGCTCGTGTCCACCAGGAGCACTGGGCTTCTCCTGTGCCAATCTGCTTTTCGGTCTTCTCTTCATTGGCACATCCAGTCCAGTGATACAGGATCCCCAGCCCGAGCCTTTGCTATTTACAGCAAGGCCCAGAGTTACGGACAGAAGGCTACGGATTCTACTTTTGAATGCACTGTGGCGTCCCTGTGTGACCTTGTGTGGGGATGACTGCCACACCCCCTCCCCACAAGTCAAGCTTGCTAAAGCCAGCCCTGCAGAGACCACAGGAGTAGGGGGTCAGGATGTCTGGTTTTGTTCACTGGCAGGCCCAGTGCCTCAAACTTTACTGAAGCATGACTGATTGCCTCTAATGGACAGGAAAGGGCTCTGGATTCCAAGGGAAAGGCTGAGGAGGAAACAGATGATGGCTGAAGCAGTCAAAGAAAGGAGAGGGAAGAGTTTTGTGATGGGAGAGGCTCTGCACATGAGACAGCTGGAATCTGAACTTGCAGAAATTTGAGTTTAGAGTTTTGCAGATAGAAAGCACCCTATACATTGCAGGGAATAGGAATAATTTCTGGATTAAAAAGTCTTACCTGGTTTATACCTTCCAGAAAGAGGAAGAAGCTTGAGTTGGATGACTCGATCTGCAGTGCTTCAGCTGACACGTGTTAGCAGCCATTGTTCTAGAAATGATTTCACTGTTGGAAACTGCTGAAGAAATGTGATTCGGTGAAGTGGGGCAGGCTGTCCCAGCCACTGTGCACTGAAGACCAGAAGGAAACCGAGATGGCTTCCTTCTGAGCCTGTACCGCTGACACAGCTCTGTAGAGAACGGGGTTGCACAGACGATGTCCCTAAGGCATGTACTCCAGGCACTCTGACGTAAACGCTAGGCTTTACAAAACAGAAACGTACACACAACATGGGATCTGGTGAGCAGTAATGTGAGAGCTGCTAAGCAGACACAGCAGGTTCTATTTTTAACACTTGACTGGCAAAATGGAACTCCCTTCCCCTCCGTCCTCACAGAGAACGAGTGCTTCTGTTTTTCTTGTGGGTGACCTAACTTACCTGTTTACTGAAGGCCTGTGAGCCTGCTACAAAAGTAATTCAGACAGTAGCTTAGTCCCAAGCCGCTTTGGTTGGAACCATTCCTAGGCAGGGAGCTGTCACTGTCACATTCAGAGAGGGTATGCACTGTAATGACAGCAATGGAACACACTAGGCTTTGGACAGCCTTTACTGTCATATCTTCATTAGCTCAATCTAGAAAAAAGTTATTAAAAAGTGGGAGTTCTAATAACATAGTCTCTTTGTGAGGAAAAAGGACTTCAGATCAGTGAGGAAATTTCATAAACATGCGCACCTAATGCAGCAGACTTCAGGCAGCAGGGAGCACAGGGAGGCTGGAAGGGAAGTCCAATGTGTGCTTTAACTGCAGCCCACCCAGCCAACCTCCAACAAAAGGGCACGACTTCCAGAACTGGGAGGGATTCCAGCGTGTCTACTGTGGGGAACTCAAGACAAGCAGAGCATTTGCTGTTTCTCTGCCAGAGTTTTAAGGGCTTTGAAGATTAGGAACTGGAATCCAGGGTGCATTCACAGCTCTGTGTGGGTATTTCCCCCAAAACCTGCACAGAAGTGAGAATGACAAAATCATGATGTTCCTTCTGTCTGGAATTTAATTTTCTTATGAAAACAAAGACAGAAAAATTAAAATGACCCACTGCCAGGATAACATTTTGCACCGTCGCCCAGGCTGGAGTGCCATGGCATGATCTCTGCTCACTATAACCTCTGCCTTCCGAGTTCAAGCGATTCTCCTGGCTCAGCCTCCCAAAAAGCTGGGATTATAGGCGCCTGCCACCACACCCGGCTAATTTTTGTATTTTTAGTAGAGACGGGGTTTCACCATGTTGGCCAGGATAGTCTCGATCTCCTGACCTTGTGATTCGCCCTCCTCGGCCTCCCAAAGTGCTGGGATTACAGGCGTGAAGGATAACGTTATTTCTACCCATCACTGGCACTTGCCCTTAATGCGAGTCATTTTGGAGCCCCTCCCTGTCCCTGGGCCTGTTTAATTAGCTATTTGCATCCTTGATGGCTGTGAAGGAAGGAAGGGAGAGTCCGCGAGTGGATTTTTAGTCTTCACCCAATGCAGAGGCAGTTTTGAGTTTTGTGGACAGCAGAAGCTTCAGTTCTTTGATGTATCTATGACTGGGCCAGAGGTGCAGGTGACCAGGTCTGGGGACAGACAGGGACTTTCCATCAGTCTTCTAGAACAGGGAGGAGATGGCTGGGAGCTCTGTTTGGTACCAACAACCAAAGTGAAGATTATGTGACAAAGGCTACAAAGGAGTCATTTATTAAAAACAAAACCCCAGAAACCCCTCAGCAGGATTTGATGACAACAACAGAGGAATCCAACACCCTGAGTGCTTCAGGCTCTGTTGACAGCAGGATGGGTGCCCCCTGTGAGCTCGATCCACAGTGACTTCAGGCCACAGTGACACAGCACACCAGTTCATTACACGTCAAGACAGAGGCAGCCACTGGGGCGGGGACCCCTGGGAAGAGGCTGGGACTCAGGGCCCTTCTCCAGCCTTTGTTGTCAGGCATCCTCATGCCAACTGCAGGCTGCTCTCTGCCTCCGAACAATGGGTGCCTTCTTACCAGGCAGGGGCTGCTTAGGTAAAGGCCAGCAGACCTAACACTAGTTACTCCCAGAACTCTGGGCTTGCAGCAGAGACCACAGCACAGGGCCAGGCTCTCAGGACAGAGCAGCTGGTTCTTTCCCCAGTTCCTGGAATTTAGGGCCCACCTCAGCGGGGCATTTGACATGTATCCCCAACACCCATCTGTCACCACAGATAAACCAAGACTATAATCACAACAGCAAGGACAGGATCGTGTTGCTTTTTTCCTTTTTTTTTTTTTTTCTTAAAGGAGTGAGGGCATGGAAAATATACAGCACACCAATGAAACAAAATGTCAAAAAAAAAATACAAAAAAATAGAAAATAGAAAAATGTATTTACAAGTAGTACATTACTATGATGAGAAAGCACAAAGACACCTGCTGCTATAATACATGCATTGGCTCGAGAAGAAACTACGGAACACCCTGCAAGGGAGAAGCCTAGAAAAGAAAGAAAGGGCCGAAAGGTTTGAACTCTTCATCCCTAATTTGCTACACTGATCAAAACCAAGTTAGGTCTCCTAAAGTCCATGAGTCTATCAGCACAAATGCTATACTGGTTTGTAACTGCGGAGTCGGTCGTGAAGGGGAAGGACAGCAGCTTATCCATATACAAGGAAGCCACAGTAAACTGCTCGACATGCTCAAAACGACAGCAAGCCCCTGTCAGCTACACAGCGTGATCTTAGCAGGATTTCATTTCTGTTTATTCATATATATCTATGTGTGTGTATATATATATGTACGTATGTATAAAAACCGTGCCCTTGTTCACTGCCAACACAACATCTGGGTGGACATGAACTCATTACAACAAATTCTTATGTGGATGTTGTAAGAAGTCACTCAATGTCTGTGGATTTAATAAGTCACTTCACACCACAGAAAATATTTAATAAATCCAAAAAAAGGAAAGAAGAATATAACGACAGAAGAGCTTCTGTCTCAGTTCTCTGAAACTGAGTCCCCCATAGGAAACTGGTCCCAAAGTTCTCGAGGGGTCATTGAAGAAACTTCGGTTTGCTAATTTTTTCCATCCTTTTAGTGTTCAAAAGTTCTAGAAAGACTCCTCGCTGTTTTCAGTTTTTAAACAGTCAAATCTCCATCTCCCCCACAAGGTAACAGTCTGGTGCAGATCCATAAAAACGTGGGAGGAAGGAGCGCCGGGGAGAGGCCTGTCTCTTGGAAGGGGCCCCACCTCTACATCCGCAGGAAGAGAAGGAACCAAACAGGGCTCCAGCACCTCTCTCCTGCAAACAAGCTCCCTTTAAATGCCAAATCCAGTCACACGGCAGTTCCTTAAACACAGGTACATTTCTGAGTACCAGGCCAGCTCTAAGAGGAAACAAACCATGAGTTGAGAGAAAAGGACTATGATGGCCATCTGGTCACTTTCTACGTGATCCATCATACTTCCAGGAATCGGGAGCTGCTGGACTTGGAGTGGAAAGGCTCAGACCACATCCGCCGGAGGTCGCCCTGAGAAACAAGGGACTTTCTAAGTTACAGATTTAAACACAAGGCACACACAGCTGTCTTTTCTGATTCTTTAAAAAAAAAAATTTTTTTTTAAAGATATGAAGTCTTCCTATATTGGCCAGGCTGGTCTCAAACTCCTGGGCTCAGGCAACTCTCCTGCCTTGACCTTCCAAAGTGCTCGGATTACAGGCATGAGCCACTGCGCTTGGCCTCGTTCTGATTTTTTTTGGATGGGTTCTCGCTCTGTCACCTAGGCTGGAGTGCAGTGGTGAGATCTCAGCTCACTGCAACCTCCGACTCCTGGGTTCAAGCACTTCTCTTGCCTCAGCTTCCCAAGTAGTTGGGATTACAGGCGCTCACCACCATGCCTGGCTCATTTTTGTGTTTTTAGTAGAGACAGGGTTTTACCATGTTGGCCAGGCTAGTCCTGAACTCGTGACCTGCCTGCCTCAGCCTCCCAAAGTGCTGGGGTTACAGGCGTGAGCCACCGTGTGCCCTGCCCCGTTTCTGATGCTTGATCTAAGATCAGATTGCTTCTGCGGAAAATCAGAGCATTTAAATCTTACCCATTTAAAAATAACCCACTATTTTTAGGAGGACTCCCTAGAAGGGGTGCTTTTAGGCTCCTTGAGCAAGAAAAGGGCTTTTAGCAACTCTCTAGAGGTCGTGAGTCAGGTGACTTGGGCAAGTAAGTTGACCTCTGTAACCTGCTTCCTCATCTGTAAAACGGGGGACAGACACCTGGGAAGTAACACGCTCTCTAATTCTGGTTTTATCATATGCTGCCTCAACACTATTCAATTTTAATTATTCCCAAACTTTAACGTAGCGTGAAGCTGTTAGGTGGCGGGAGGGCACTGCTTTGAACAGAAGCAGAAAGTTCCCTCAGCTGGGCTCTAGGGCTTTCAATTAGTTATTCCTCGCCCAGGTGGTGTAGTGGCCTAGCTCATGAGCATTTTCTGATAGTGGCTGCATGAATCTGGAAGCGTTTGCTAATGCCAGGGTAGCGCACACACACAAAATAGCAGAGATCAAAAGCTCACTCAGGGACTTAAGCAGAATCACCTCCAGCGAGGAGAGTGCAAACCCAGGCACGGGGCCAATCCAAGTTATTGCTTTCACAGGTTTATAACTGCTGCTCTCACCTTTAGATAGGCCATCGTGAGGAGTGGCAATAAGGTAAATGGCACCAAATAGAGAAGGGCGGGCTGGGCGGCCCGGTGAATGCGAGACGCCACAGTAGCAGTGAGCAGGCCTGTGAGGAGAGAGAAGCATCTGTGAGACCGGAGAGGGAACCCGTGTCACCCGGCTGCTGCTTGGCAAAGTCCTGCGACTGTACAGATCTAATGTGCTGTCGTCCATTCTATGGTTGGGGTGTGAAATGCCCAGCTTGGGCAGCTGAAGAAATGTGGATCAGCATAGCTTTAAAAAACACCTACAACTCCAAGGACACATGACTGACCCAGGTCTAATTCCTTGCTCTGGTTCCTGGGTTCAAACCCTCCCTCGAGCCCTAAGTGTGCCTCTGTCTCCTGTGATGCTGGATTTGGGAGGCAGAAGACCTGGGTTCAAGTTTCAACTCTGCTACTCACAACAGCTAACATAACCATAGTTCAGACCTTCCACCTCTCCGAGCCTCAGCCTGCTCATCTGTTTAATGGGGATAATGCCACTTGCCTTGCCCCTCTGAGTTTGTGGTCTGAAATGAACCCATGTGAATGAACTGCTCTGGGACGAGGACAGTGCTGGGTTTGAGGAGGAGGCACGGAGTGCAAGAGACGCTCCTTTCCAGTCACTATGCAGGAGCAGTTGCATGTGCAGGCAGGTTACTACTTTTCCCAGCCCCATCACAACCATCTCCTGTCTGCCTACACGAGCTGGCTACAAAACTTAGCCTAGGTCAGAGTGGTAGAAATATAGAACTAATAAATGTAAGTATCTGTTGAATAAAGTAAGAAATAAATACAACAGTCATTCAACTCTAGAGGAAGATTTAAGCACAGACTAATCCACTGCACTGTGTGCTGTGTGTCCTTGGCTTTGAAGACTGACATGCTTTTCCTACAATATTCTTCAGATACACTGCTGGAGAGGGAACTGGCCTATATCCAGTACACAGAACACTTAGCATCTCACAGGCCAGGTTGTCTATTACAGCACTCAGAATTCCCGCTCTCCTTCCATCCAGTATCTGTAGCTAGAAGACCTGATTTAATTTCAAGGGTTGGAGGTCAGCCAGAGCGAGGATCATCTGCAGTCTCTCTGGTTCTCTTACCTACGAAGTATCCGATGAGGGTGCAGTGAAAGTAGGAGACCTTCTGCATGCGCCCGGAGATGTTGGCAGGTCCAGGGGCCCCACAGGAGTCCCCACTGGCTTGTTTTTTGTAGTTGTCATAGCGAAGGACAAAGCATAGTAGGAGACCAGGCATCACGATGTCTCCGATGCCCAACATGGAGAAGTGGCTGCCAGTGGAGCTGGAATGCAGTTTCACAGGTTAGCAACATCACACTCTACACAATCCAGTTTCTATTCCTTTTGTGCAAAGTTTGTTAGCTTTTTAAGGAGTCAAAGAGCTTATCTGCAGAGTAGATGGAAATCTCTTCTGATGGAACATCAGTTTTAAGAGTGTAGAGAGAAAAAGCTGCAACAGTACTGGCACTAGAGGTCTCCACCTGGCCCCCCCGTGTTTCAGGAGAGCCCCTTGGAAGTGACTGCTGAAGTGATTTGCATAAGTGCTGCTTCCTCTAGAAATGTCAAACGATTCATCATTTGTGACACATTCACTGTTGAAACTTCAAATAAGCACTTGGCTACTATTACAGATGGAAGATTAAAGCAGTACATTCATTCTGCCAAGATTATATTACCAGGAGCTGTATAATTCTACCATTAGAACCTATTTTTACAAATATCTTACAAATTAAAAGGATCCAGATTCTCCTAACTCCCTCTAGCCAACTCGAAACAGTGGAAACAGCAGTAAGGCATGGCTGTTTGCTGACATTAATCAATAATAAAAGGCAGCGCCTGGATCACTTAGTGGTCGTTCTTGGCAAGCCAAGAATCTCATCCTCTTCTGCAGCATGGAGATAATGACCCCAGGTTGGGATCAGAATGCTGATGACATAAGAGACTGACCAAGGCCGGGAACAGACAGGCACAGGAAGAGTGTGGTCCTGTCATAGCATGAGGTCCTACCTTGGGAAGACCAGTTTTCCAGGCAGAGACAGGCGAGGAACATCACGCCCAACATTGGGCCCCAGGTGGAGCTTCCGGGATAGAACGTCAAGGGGATTGTCAGCCGGCTGAGTGGCCACCTTCACCATGACGTTGCTATTGAAGATGTAGGCTGAGAAAAATACCTGCCGAGTTGGAGAGATGCCTTTAACAGAGGGAGCTGGAAGCAACCTGCTTTCAGCATCAGTCCTCCTTGCTCTTAAGAGCAGAGTCTCAGAATGCTGTGACTGCAATGCCTTCTTTGTATGATCTGAGAAAATCTTTGCTCTTCCTGTGTACTTGCCAATTTCTGCACTCTCCACACCCAGAGATTACTCCGTGACAGGGTGGCCCTCACTGCAGCGAATCTTGTTACCTCTTCTATCCTAGGAGTCACACACACACACACTACCTACTGTACAACAACTCAGCAAACAAAAGGATCAGACTGCACACCCATGAACAACTACAGTTAAGGACTCTGGAGAGACAGTGATCGGCGGCCCGGCAAGCCCAACTTTGGATACTTCTAGTTAATAGTTTTCGGGAGTGAATGCTTCACTTCAACACAAAGAAGGGGAGGGGCTCCAAGGACATAAACGCTTACCCAAAATACATCATAGATTAGAAGCCCTGAGAGAAGCAAGCAGGAGACCTTGAGGCTCGGCAGGCGGACAAAGGCGATCATGGCGACACAGAGGCCCATGGCTAGTGCTGGGGAGGAGACAAGATACAGCAGATAGCAGTCAGTGTGGACTCCAGGCTCATCCTCTTTCCACAAGCTATGCCCCTTCAGAGTTTGCAATTCCCTCAGAAATCAGGCAGCCCTAAGCTCCAGCTTCAGAAACTTACATGCAATTTATGCAAAGCACCCATTTCTTCAGCCCGTTTGGACTTGTGGAATTTGGGGTGATTGCTTTCCTCCTGCTAGACACAGTGCTTGGCTGTTGGAGACCCAGGAAACCAGTCCGAGACCTCCCAGCTGTCTTTTCCTGCCTTCCCTCCAATGTTGTGGATGTGTTGTTCTTGCTCCCTGCTTTAAAGTGAACTCACACCCTAGATAACACCCCCTCCCTTTCATTCACTTGGAGGCATCATCCCAGCAATTCATTAACTGCATTATAGAAAACCAGAGAATACAGTAAAGCAAAATAAAAAAATTACATTGCCACTTTTCAGAGATTACTACTGTTAAACATCTTCCTAGAATTTTTTTTTTTTTTTGAGATGGAAAAATCACCCAGGCTGGAGTGTAATGGCACAATCTCGATTCACTGCAACCTCTGCCTCCTGAGTTCATGTTTGTATTTTTAGTAGAGACAGAGTTTCACCATGTTGCCCAGGCTGGTCTCGAATTCTTTTTTGTTTTGCTTTGTTTTGTTTTTTTGAGATGGAGTCTTGCTCTGTCGCCCCAGCTGAAGTGCAGTGGTGCGATCTCGGCTCACTGCAAGCTCTGCCTCCTGGGTTCACGCCATTCTCCTGCCTCAGCCTCCCGAGTAGCTGGGACTACAGGCGCCCACGCCTGGCTAATTTTTTTGTATTTTTAGTAGAGATGGGGTTTCACCATGTTAGCCAGGATGATCTCAATCTCCTGACCTTATGATCCGCCCACCTTGGCCTCCCAAAGTGCTGGGATTACAGGCGTGAGCCACTGCGCCCGGCTTGGTCTCGAATTCTTGACCTGTGGTTACCCAGGCCACCATTTACACCATTTGCAATCATGTTTTTTTTTTTTTTTTTTGAGACAGGGTCTTGCTCTGTCGCCCAGGCTGGAGTGCAGTCATACGATCTTGGCTCACTGCAGCCTCTATTTCCTGGGCTCAAGCAATACTTAGCCTCCTGAGTAGCTGGGACCACCAGCACATGCCACCACACCCGGCAAAGTTTTGTATTTTTTGTAGAGATGAGGTCTTGCTATGTGGCCCAGGCTAATCTCAAGCAATAATCTTACCCTGGTCTCCCAAAGTGCCCAAAGTGCTGGGATGACAGGCATGAGCCACCATGCCCAGCCTACGGTCCTTTTTTTAATGACTTGCTGAAAGTGGAGTCATCTGGAATTTTCTGGTGCTTCCCTATTGGGGTGGTTGGCTTTTCCTCTATCCCATATATTTCCCATCAATTAGATGTTATCATCTGAGCTCTTGATCACTTCCAGCAGGGCTTTCATCCCTGCTACTCCACTGACACTGCTCCTGGGGGCTTGGCAAGCATCCCCTCATTGCTAGCCATAGTAATCGACTTCTGTCCTCCTCTTACCCGACCTTTGGGCAGCAACCTGCCCAGCTGATGGCTCCCTCCTCCTCCCTTGGTTCTCAGGACAATGTGCTCTCCTGCTCCTCCCCTCACTGGCCACTCCTTTTCAGGCTTCTCTGTAGCTCCTCCTCAATTCCCAGAATTCCATGGTCCTTTCCTCAGATCTTTTCCTCTCGCTGTGATCTCGTCCAATCTCAAGGCTCTTGAGACTATATGTCATCAACTCACACATTTTTATTTCCAGCCTGAATCTCTTCTTGGAGCTCAAGACTCATACATCCTATGGCCTAAGAGACATATATACTTGGCTGTCTAATTGGCTTTGAAATCTAACATGTCCAAACTCAGCTCTTAACAGTGTAGTCTTCTGTCTCCAAGCATTTACTCTTTGCTTCCAATTGTGCAGATGGAAATCTGTGATGTTGTTTTTCACCTCTTTCTCTTTCTTTTACACCCTGCCTGGCATAAGCCGCCAGCCTCTCCTGGCGTGCATTGCTGCAATGACCTCCTGCCTGGCCTCTCTGCCTCCAACTTAACCCCTGACAAGTCTCTTCATCACAGGGCAGACAGCAGCAGCTTCTTAAACCGTAAGACAGGTTTTGTGGGTCCCCTGGCTCAAAACTCTTAACTTCCCACAGATAGAAGCCACAGCCTTCACACTGGCTGACAAGGTCCTGCTGTGACTGTGACCCTTCAGGTCACCTCCTGCTACTTCCTGTGCCAGCCACAGCAGCCTCCTCACTCTGCCCCCCATGCCGCCGCTTCAGTGCTCTGCATTTACTGTGCCCTCTGCCTGGAACAATCTCCTCCCAGAACCCAGCTGGCTCCCCTCCTCGTCTTTCCCAGTTCTTCACTCGAGTACTAGCTTCTCAATGACAGGTGGACTTTCTTACAATTATATTTAAGATTATTACACTTCCTGCCCTTGCCTTATTTTTCTTTTCATCTCTCAACATGTGATATAAAAAATTTCTTGTTTTTTTTAAACATTCTCACTCCCCTCAACTCCAGTGAAGGTTCCCCGAGAGCATGGCTCACTGCTCACCCCTGTAGTCTAGGCCGGGGCCTGGCAGGTGCAAGGTGTCTCCCTTCCTTCAGCTCTCTTCCTCCACTGTTCTGCAAACACAGGTTTGATGAGGACACAGAGCCGTTGAGGAATTCTTCATGGGGTCTTGTGGTGGGATGACTGTCAAACTCTCTGGCCAGGGAGGACACTCTCCACCGTATAGCCCAAGCCCTCAACACGCATTCCTGTGGCTCTGTTTTCTAGCCAGTTCAACACAATTCCCCCCTCTCCACACATACTGTGTTTTTTCACACTCTAGACAGAAGGTCCTGCCCTGGCTCCTTCATCTGGAAAATCCATCCTCATTCTTAAAGAGCCACGTCAGGAGCCCTTTCTCAGAGTCTTTCCTGATCCAACCAGTCAGTTGCTGCTGCTTTTTTGTTTTTTTTGAGATGGAGCTTTGCTCTTATTGCCCAGGTGCAGTACAATGGTGCAATCTCAGCTTACTGCAGCTTCCACCTCCTGGGATCAAGTGATTCTCCTGCCTCAGCTGGGATTACAGGCGTATGCCACCACGCCCAGGTAATTTTTGCATTTTTAGTAGAGATGGGGTTTTACCATGTTGGTCAGGCTGGTCTGAAACTCCTGACCTCAGGTGATCCACCTGCCCCGGCCTCCCAAAGTGCTGGAATTACAGGCATGAGCCACCATACCCCGGCCCAGTTGCTTCTTCTAGGTGATGTGCCATAGAACGTTGAATGTGTCTCAACTCACTCGTCCATTCTATGACCGTGTGAATATTTATACACTGGTGAATTTATTTCCTATGCTAACTGACCACATGCTCCTCGGAAACAGAAACCATGTCTGATTCTTTCTGTGGATTCCTAGCACTTGACAGAGTAGACATTCAATAAATACTTGCTGAATGAATGCAAAACTGTTCTATTAACTTCAAATTTCCACTTATTCTAAGGAAAGTAAAAAGCCACACGAGCAGATATATTTCATTTTCATAGAACTGGTGGTAAACTGTCAATATATGTAATCAAGTGGGTAAATACAGCAGCTTGGCAGACTCTGGACACATCAACTAAATTACTATATCATGGGTTCCTACTGTGTGGACGGTGCTATCTGATCACAGAGGAGAAAAAGCTGCTTCATCCCTACAACTCAGAATCTGAGTTGGAAACACAGTAGTCAACCCAGGAAGAGCAAACTATGTATCTTCATCTCCACTGTCATCACTGTTATCAAGCCCTATCTGAGCTACAGGGTGAGCTGCAGTGTGAGCTCTGGAGAGAAGGGGTCAAGACCTAATTCCTGACTTTATAATCATATAGGATGTTTATTATACTAGGGTCTCCTTTAATTTTTAAATACATTCATAAAACAACCCGGTAAAATGTATACAAATGCATGTCATTTGAAATGAACCCAATGAAATGTATTAGTCAGTGAGGCTTGACAAAGCTCAGAGCATTCAGAGCTGCAAAGGGATGACTGAAGCATGATGTTTAGGGCACTGAGAGACGTACCCAGAGCCCCTGCTCTAATCAACTCACACGCATATCTGAAAGGACAGGCCCTCCCATGGTCATCATCTTCAGGAAACAAAGATTTGGTTGTGTCATGAGTCAATCAACAGGACATTTTCAGGGAGCAGCTCAGAAGGCTGGAGGAACAACAGCAGTCAGCAGTAGGTGGGAAGCGCATCGCGCCAGAGCACAGGTAAAACACAGGTTTGTGTATAGATACTGGCTAGGGTGATCTGTTCATGGACTTACAGGTGAATACATGGAATGCAAGGCATCAAGGGCACGAAGAAAGTAACAGAAGGCCTAGGATGGACAGATGAGAGACAGGAGTCTGTGGGGAGTGAGGGTCAGAGGACTGAATGATGCAGCTCACCAGTAACCAAAGGAGGGGCGGGCAAACAGACTGGACAGAGAAGCAAGAGGCCAGGCTCCTCGGGGTAAGTTTATTTGCCTCTGTGACACATGCAGACGACCTGTCCCTTCCTGACCTTTTCTTTTTTTGGAGATGGAGTCTTGCTCTGTCGCCCAGGCTGGACTGCAGTGGCACGATCTTGGCTCACTGCAACCTGTGCCTCCCAGGTTCAAGCAATTCTGTCTCAGCCTCCCAAGTAGCTGGGAATACCGGGGCCCACCACCACACCCAACAAATTTTTATATTTTTAGTAGAGATGGGGTTTCATCATATTGGTCAGGCTGGTCTTGAACTACTGACTTCAGGTGATCTGCCTGCCTCAGCCTCCCAAAGTGCTGGGATTATAGGCATGGACCACCGCATCTGGCCCATCCTGGCCTTTTCTACTCAATTTACCATAGAATCACTTCATCCTAACAGCGCAGGAGCCACTTGCTGCTTTGTCATTCAACTCATGCTAATCCTCCTCTAGCTGGGTCTAAACTAAATATGGAACAGACTGCTCAGTGAGACTGCCCAGTGACTGGGTTTTCCATGACTCTAGATAGTGTCATTCTATCCTAACCTTCCAAATAAAGTCTGGGTTCATCTTCAACACATCATAGTCTCTCATCATGCACATGAAATCTGCAGCCATTCTGGCCATTCTGAGGTGTTACCCTTTACTGTTACTGCAGACCTTGCTCACAACTCCGCCTACTTCCTACTTTGCTGTGTCTCCTTACCCTCCCTCCCTCTTACTCTTTCCCATGTACTGTTCACTGCCACTGTCAAACATCTGTTCACATAATTTCCTGCCTTCAGGTCACCAGGTTCCCTTCTCTGTGACGAATCAAGTCTAATTATAAAGTGCATAAACTCAGGAGGCACAACCTCCACAGAACGGAGCTGAGCACCACGCTGGCTCTGCCTTGGCGTCTGTCTGAATGGGTTCCTCCTATTCCTCAGCCTATCCCTTCTCTCCATCTGTGTTAAGTTGAACACCCTCTTTCTAATTAGACCATCTAGGTCCTCCTCACTCAAGTCTAAGTTCTGTATATGAAGACGCAGAAGGCATCCCTTTGTTTCAGAGAAAGAAGGTTCCTAGAGGTATGTGGAATTAATACCACTCTGACCAGCGAATACTGCCACAAGTGATGTCATATTCCCAGAACATGTTCTCAATCAGTCATCTAGTTTGCCTGCCTTTCATTCTGTCATTCAAGTAACCCTTAAAAAATCTTACCTTCTCCTCAGAGCTTTTCAAGGTTAAAGTGAAGGGAGGTGCTCTCTTTCCCTTGTGGCTTTAGACACTCCCGAGACTCTCTTATAGGTTCACCAACATGCTTAACTTTTGGTTAAATGCATATTAACCAAAAGTGTTGGGGGAAGTAAATGATTAATTTTAGCCATTTAGCTACAGTTATTTTCAATTTATCACTGGTATCTCTGTATCACACCGTCTTCTACAACCAGTGGGCCAGGGACAAAGACAGTGAGACCAAACGGAGCTCAAATGTTCTCTACGAGGATGACATAACCTGCAAGGTTTCTAAGCAGTGCTCCCGTTCTCGATACAGGTTCTCTAGATATCTATGCCCTGTGTGGACTCAGCGCACCAAGAGTGTACCATTTTATTTATTTATTTATTTAGAGACAGAGTCTCACTCTGTTGCCCAGGCTGGAGTGCAGTGGTGCAATCTCAGCTCACTGCAACCCCTGCCTTCCAGGTTCAAGTGATTCTCCTGCCTCAGCCTCCCGAGTAGCTGGGACTACAGGCGCATGCCACCATGCCCTGGTTAATTTTTGTATTTTTACTACAGATGGGGTTGCACCGTGTTGGCCAGGCTGGTCTCCAACTCCTGACCTCAGGTGATCTGCCTGCCTCAGCCTCCCAAAGAGCTGGGATTACAGGCGTGAGCCACCGCCTGTGTAGCATTTTAAAACAAAATATCAATTGTTAGATTTCTGGCCCTAAACATGTTCTAATCATAGGTTAGCAGCAACTGCTATAAAACGAGGGGACTGAATCAGACATCTGTCAAGACTCTGTTAGTCCCTGAACTAGGCAGCGGATAGACTGTAATTCAGGTTCTATGATCCTTGATCACTAGGGGTGCGTGCTCAATATTCACGCACTTTCCACCAGCTTTTAGCTCACATGCCATCACCCATAGGTCGAACTCTTTCAAGTCTTCCCAAATCTGAAAGGTTAATTTGCCAGATGAAACTGAGAGTAGACAAAACAGCCCTGGACTTAAGTTTGGGAAAATCCTGAAGTCCATTCTTAATGTTAATACTTCTTAGTGTAGCCCTGAAAATAATTTATCATCCTGTTTTCACTCTAAATTAACTTCAAAGAACAGACTTTAATTAAGAAACACTAATTTTAAAAAACCTAGCCACCAAATATCATATCACTGCTTACAAGATGATTTCAGATTCTGCAGAAGTCTGAAAGATAATATTCATGGCAGAGAGCAACACATTTCAGTGTATTACACAGTATAGCCAGAAAGCTAGACTACTGTGACAGCAGAAAACAAGTCAAACACAAGAAACAAATGAAAAGCTCAAAGGCTCTCTTTGAGAAAAAATTCCATCCTTGGTCACAAGGGCGGTTCAACCAGTGCAAACTGGGAGGAAGAAGAGATCCGTGGATAATACTGGGAAACTGCAGTAATGATAGAAAACATGGTAAAATTCTAATTAGGGTTTAGGGGAGCCTCACTGAACACTCAGCAAAACGTTTCAACTATGAAGTAAATTTTCCAATGGAAATGTACTTCTGATAGTGGCCACTGGGAACAAAAAGTTCGTCCTTTATGGCCAATTTTCTACCCACTGTACAGTCTAGAGGAAGAGACTCGCATAGTAAAACAGACCCTTTACTATGTCTTACAGAGGTGCTCACCCCATTCCTCCCTTAGTGAGTCTGATAAACCTGTCCCAGACCTGTCTGCAGAAGAACAATGAAGAAAATTCTCCCGACTTGCTCTAAAGTGTGTGTTTCCAATGGCTGTGAAAAGAATGTCACTTTCCACCAAGCTAAACTTTTTTTTTGGTAACATACTATTAGTAAACAGGCATTTTTTTCTGTTCTCTGCAATGCTAAGGTAGGCCAGAGCTGAGGGTAGAAAGACCACACTGCTTATTGTTTGAGAGACAGCTCATCTTTTTTGGGTCAGCAGCTTAGTAAGCACTTTAAACCCTCAGCAAAACATGTAAATAGTATCATGTGTGTCTGGACACAAGAATAAAGAGATTCAAGAAAGGAGAGCCATCAAAAAGTTAGCAGTGGGATTACCGAGAAACTCAGACCACATGGCAGACTGAGACTTCAAGGCAGTTAAAATTTCATTTGTCATAATATGGGCTTTCGTCTGCTAGCACTGAGACTAATCATCCTGCTTAGGTGATTACTGCTTTACATTACTTTAAACCAGCAGCATCTGGTGCTTTCAGCGTCTCATTCCACATTTGTTTAGGTGGATTTAAGTGCATCGTTATGGGGGTGGTCTCTCAATCTGTCATTTAAAGACACCATCATAAAACAGTTCCTCTTGGGAATATGTGGTTCACAGTCATCCAAACAGCCAACTTACATGCACTGAAAAAATGTGGTTTAGATTCTAACCAACTAACCGGAATTTCTAAATAGTTACTGTTCAGACGTAACAGTAAGAGAGACATCTGCCTGTTTCCTCCTCAGGAAGCCACTGGACTAGGTAAGATTTAAGGGATATAATCATAAAAGATATGAGATTGATTTGGACTAAAATTTATTCTCTGTGCTCCAATAATTATCATGATCTAGATTCCTTAATATTGTATAATATGTATTTTTAAAAGATTAGGTTTTACTAAAGTTTTTCAGAATCCCCTTCATGCTCAGTTTATACATGAATCACTTCTTCCCTACTTTAAATTAACAAATCATTGTTTGCAGAATTCAACAAGTGCTACTCTCAGGAAAAGTCTAATGCACACAGCTGTCACTTTATCACTCTTAATAATAACTAGTCCTTATAGAATCAGCACTTAGTCAGCCTTTTACCATAAGCTTGGCAAGCAACTTGTTGTATTACTTTGAATGTAATTTCATCAACTTCCAGAAGCACTGAAGTATCGTAACATAAATCACAAGCTACTGAAACCACTAATTAATACTTGATTTGGGAAATCAGGTTTGATAGCCACTTAAAAATTGTAGCCATTGTACTTCAGACTGCTTATATGCATAGTGGGTTCTCTAGTACTGAAGCAAACAATCACAGCACATGTTTATATAAGGGAATACAAGATGCTAAACAAACGACCAAACCTGTCAAAATCAGCAAAGGTGAATTACTACACAGACGGGCATGGATGATTTTGACTTTGCCTTCCCTGTCTGTGTCATCAAAGGTCTGTATAGTCTAGAGGGTAACTTGGTCTGCAAACTCAAGGAACTGTTTTAATAGCTTGGTATATGGTAGACACTCAAAAAAAAGCACTGAATAACTACTATGAAAATAGATTTACATATTTATAAAAAAACAAAAATATATTTAACATTTTATTTCTAAAATGACCGAACAGTAAATTTTTTTTTTTTTTTTTTTTTTTAAAGACGGAGTCTTACTCCGTCGCCCAGGCTGGAGTGCAGTGGTGTGATCTCGGCTGACTGCAACCTCCACCTCCTGGGTTGAAGCGATTCTCCTGTCTCACCGTTCCGAGTAGCTGGGATTATAGGTGCACAATACCACGCCCGGCTAATTTTTGAACTTTTAGTAGAGACGAGGTTTCACCATGTTGGCCAGGCTGGTCTTGAACTCCTGACCTCAGGTGATGTGCCCACCTTGGCCTCCCAAAGTGCTGGGATTACAGGCATGAGCCACCGCACCCGGCCTGAACAGTAACATTGACAGTTTCTCTTTAGATGTAGCAGTTCTACGAAAGTTCCCACATGTGTTGACAGAGTCACCACCATGCTCAGCATAGAGAATGGTCACATCATCCACCAAAACCCATGTGTTTTTTCTTTATAGTCACCCCACTCCTCCACACAAACCCTGCCAACCACTGAGCTGTTCTCCATCACTATAATCTTGTCTTTTTGAACAAATGTATTTTAAAATTGTAAGTATAACTTATATTTGTATGTTTTACAATTTGCAATACCATTGCTAGTTTGTTTCCACAGAATACTGTTTCTTATGGCATTTTACTAACTTGACACACAGACATTTCAAATCATTGTACTGGTCAAAGTCACTTACGAGGAAAAAAATTCCTAGGTGCAGAAGGACAAGTTTTTTGTTTTCCTTAAAGTTTAAAATTTCTTTCTGATTCTGATTCTGATTCTGGATCCAGAAAAAAAAAAGTTCACAATCCTTTTTGTCAAATTCTAGCCAAATTGACCATTAACAGAACATCCTTGGTTTTGAGTTAATTCATATATTTGATGCAAATATCTTCTAAAAAAAAATCCAAACAATTACTTGAGCCCAGGAGCTTGAGGTCACAGTGAGTTAGGATCATGTCACCATATTGCAGCCTGGACAAAAGAGCAAGAACCTTTCTCTAAAACAAATTAAAAATAAAAACCCCAAACAATGGACCAAATACTATGCAGCAAACTTAACATCAGTCATACCAAGTACATATAGCCTATAAGATCAGTACTTAGAAACTGTTTGACTAACTTAGCTACTCCGAACTTGAGGCAGTGACAGTAAGCATCACTCTGGGTGGCTTTGGGTTCAGACAATGATGAACATCAACCCCATTATCTCTGAGCCAGCACAGCCCCAGAGCTGCAGGGAAACACTGCCTAGTGGAGTGCAGAGGAGCCTCCCAGACCTGGCACTGGTTCTGAAGAGCTTTGTCTCCAAAGTCTGGAGTAGCTTTATGGTTATTTGGAGTAGGTAACAGGAATAGATGCAATCCATACCTGTACTCCAGATTTTCAAATTCTTCCCTTAAAAATTCTTCAGAATTACGAGTAGTATAAAATTGACTGTCTTTATATTTTAACCTTCTTCCCTTTGGAACCACCAAAGGAAAGGGAAAGGGGACAGTTTACAATCCCTTTTAAAGGATTTTACTTTGTGGGGCAGAGCAGTTAGATAAAAATTTTCTGAGATTATGAAAGTGAACTGTGGAAATGTAAGGAATGTATATAAAGGAAGTGGAGGCTGGGTGCAGTGGGCTCACGCCTGTAATCCCAGCACCTTGGAAGGCTGAAGCGGGTGGATCACCTGAGCTCAGGAGTTCAAGACCAGCCTGGCCAACATGGCAAAACCTCGTCTCTACTAAAAATACCAAAAAAAAAAAAAAAAAAAAATTAGCAAGGTGTGGTGGCGGGCACCTATAATCCCAGCTACTCAGGAGGCTGAGGCAGGAGAATCACTTGAACCTAGGAGGCAGAGGTTGCAGTAAGCCGAGATCACACCAGTGCACTCCAGCCTGGGCAACAGAGAGAGACTCCATCTCAAAAAAGAAAAAAGGTGGAAACAGAATGATACAGTTTAAAAGAAAAGTTTAAGAACATCTCAAGGGGCTGGGCCTCGGGGCTCATGCTTGTAATCCCAGTGCTTTGTAGAGATGCAGTCTCACTATATTGCCCACGCTGGTCTTTAACTCCTGGCCTCAAGCGATCCTGCCATCTGGCCTCTCAAAGTGCGGGGATCATAGGCTTGAGCCAATGCACTGGCCCAATCCCAGCACTTTGGGAGGACTGCTTGAGGCCAGGAGTTCAAGACCAGCCTGGGTAACATAGTGAGACCCATCTTTATAAAATAATAATAAAAAAATGGGCTGGGTATGGTGGCTTGTGCCTGGAGTCTCACCTACTTGAGAGGCAGAGGTGTGAAACTGCTTGAGCTCAAGAGTTGGGTAAGCAGTGACCATGCACTGCGCTCCAGCCTGAGCAGCAGAGTAAGGTCCTGTCTCAAAACCAAACCAAACCAAACAAAAAGCTGGGGGAGGCCAGGCACAGTGGCTCATGCCTGTGTACGTTGGGAGGCCGAGGTGGGAGGATCTCCTGGGTCCAGGAGTTCAAGACCAGCCTGGGCAACATAAGACCCCGTCTCTATTAAAAAAAAAAAAAAAAGGCTGGGTGTGGTGGCTCACGCCTGTAATCCCAGCACTTTGGGAGGCTGAGGCAGGTGGATCACCTGAGGTCAGGGACTTGAGACCAGCTTGACCAACACGGTGAAAACCCAACTCTACTAAAAAATACAAAAACTAAAAACTAAAAAAAAAAAAAAAAAAAAATTAGCTGGGCGTGGTGGCATGTGCCTGAAATCCCAGCTACTTGGGAGGCTGAGGCAGGAGAATAGCTTGAATCCAGGAGACGAAGGTTGCAGTGAGCCAAGATCACACCATTGCACTCCAGCTTGGGCAACAAAGCGAAACTCCCTGCCCAAAAAAAAGGTTTTAAGGGAAAGACTAGGAAAATTATGGGTGATTTTCAGAAACAGCCTCCAAGGTGCTTTGATGGTAAGTATGAATTCTACATAACGGGTCTGTGGCTGGGATGAGCCACTTCTCTGAACCTTTGTTTACTCTTTTGAAGTGGGAACAAACAGCAGTACCTACTTCAAAGAGTTGTTCTGAGGATTAAAAGAGATAATCCATGTAAAACACCTAGCAGACTGTCTAATCCATAAAAGGCACTTAATTCATCCGAGGTCTTACTGTCATTATTATTTCATCCTTATCATCAACGAAGAGAAATTCTCATATGCTACAGGTTGGAGCATAACTACTATAGCCTATCTGAAACGCAGTATAATAATTAGGTATAGATTTTTTAAATGCAAGAATTCTGTTCCAGGAATTTCATGTCTAGGTATTCATCCTTAATACATATCTACATCATTACATAAAAGTATGATGTATATCATGTACATAATGCAGATTATATATAGTATATGTAATATAACGTGATATATATAGAGCATAATATGATACATTGTATTACAATCTAATCCCATTTCCTTACTATTACTTTTTTTTTTTTTTGAGATGGAGTCTCGCTCTGTCGCCCAGGCTGGAGTGCAGTGGTGCGATCTTGGCTCTGCCTCCCGGGTTCATGCCATTCTCCTGCCTCAGCTTCCCAAGGAGCTGAGACTACAGGCACCCGCCCCAAGCCTGGCTAATTTTTTGTATTTTTAGTAGAGACGGGGTCTCATCATGTTAACCAGGATGGTCTCGATCTCCTGACCTCATGATCCACCTGCCTCAGCCTCCCAAAGTGCTGGGATTACAGGCATAAGCCACCGGGCCCGGCCCTTACTGTTACTTTTTATATTTTTATTTTTTATTTTTTTTTTGAGACGGAGTCTCACTCTGTCGCCCAGGCTGGAGTGCAGTGGCCGGATCTCAGCTCACTGCAAGCTCCGCCTCCCGGGTTCACGCCATTCTCCTGCCTCAGCCTCCCGAGTAGCTGGGACTACAGGCGCCCACCACCTCGCCCGGCTATTTTTTTGTATTTTTTTGGTAGAGACGGGGTTTCACCGTGTTAGCCAGGATGGTCTCGATCTCCTGACCTCGTGATCCACCCGTTTCGGCCTCCCAAAGTGCTGGGATTACAGGCTTGAGCCACCGCGCCCGGCCTACTGTTACTTTTTAAAGAGACAGGGTCTCACTCTGTTGCTGAGCCCGGAGTGCAGTAGCATGATCATAGCTCACTGTAATCTTGAACTCCTGGGCTCAAGGGATCCTCCCACCTCAGCCTCCCAAGTAGCTGGGACTATAGGTGCACCATGCCCAGAAGATTTTTATTTTTGTAGAAATGGGATCCTGCTATGTTGTCCAGACTGGTCTTGGTCTCAAGTGATACTCCTGCCTCAGACTCCCAATGTGCTGGGATTACAGGCATTAGCCACTGGGCCAAGCCTCCATTTATATAAGAAAGCACAGTCTGCACATTGTACATTAATATTCAAAGAGGCATCATTCATAATAGCCTAAAAAGTGGAAATAATCAGTAAATGAATAAATAAAATTAGTGTATCCATATAATGGAACAGTATTCAGCCATAAAAAGTGCTGATACAGGTTACAGCATAGATGAGCCTTGAAAACAAGCTAAGTGAAACAAGTCAGACACAAAAGGTCACATAATGTATGATTCCATTTATGGAAAATGTCCAGAATGGAGAAATCCATAGAAACAAAGTAGAGACTAGTGGATACCTGGGGCTGGGGTGGGGTGGTGGGTAAGGGGAATGACTGCTCATTGGTTTTGGCGGGGGTGGGTGTGAAAATGCTCTAAAAGTTGATTGTAGTGACAGCTGTACATCTCTGTGAATATCCTCAAGTATCTATAAAACTCTATAAAGGAAAATTACAATTTGTCGCAAATTAGTCACTTACCATCCATGAGAAGCCAATGGCCAGTGAGAACCCAGATGAGGACGAGCATGACAGACAGAGAGAATGACAGCAACTCAGCAGCAGTGAAACGTCCACAGCAACCAAAGGAAATCCTGGAAAACACACAACGCTTATTGGACAGTGGGCACACTTTATTCAATAACCAAACTCTCCTTTGGTATTTCATGATCAGAGTTCATGATGGCTGGATTAGAATAGCAGACAATACCAAGACAGTTTGAAATCCAAAATACTCAATCCTTTTTTGGAGAAACTTATGGAAAACTCACAGGAATATACCTCTGCACCATCTGAAAATGTCTTTTTGGGACCAATTATCAACAGTGGCATTTAGAAGTTTGAAGTGACAATATCGACCTCTGGAAAAGCTAGTAAGTATGGAGGAAATTCTATTCTTATGAGGAAAACAAAATGAAGACATGCCAACAATTCAACGCATTTACCAAAGATAGTATTACTCTATTTACAAGATGGTAAATCTTTTTGTTATCACTAATTCCTGGGAACATCAGCTGCCACCAGTGACTGGTTTCCTAAGTGCGTTCAGCATCTCCATTAGCACAGAATTTTGTTTCTGTGCAGCAATGAGTTTGAGTTAAAGTGTGAATACTAGGATTAAATGCAAGTAGGTAGCATATCCAGGCCACCTAAGACCAAAGGCAAAGAAGAATGTTTGAGTTTAACCACTATTCTCATATTTCATCAACTTACAGTAAAGGAATGAAAGCACTGTTTCAAAAAAAAAAACTGCTCATCTTTCAAAGATCTAAGTAGGAAGCACATTCAGACTTCCTAAGTTTTGTTTGTATTTCCTCTGACATGAGAAGGTACAAAAGGAAGTACTAGCTTCTGGTTTTAAAGATCAAATGTCTCACTTCCCGGTCTTCTGGCATTTCTGTGCTCCAGCCAATACCAGAAATTGAGACTCCTAATAATGCTATCAAATATGACAGAAAAATATATACAAGTTTATAATTTAAGAGGAAAGTCCCAATTCCTTACTTGTTCTGAGGTGAGCAGGGTCTTGTTAAATACTGGCACATCGGGAGAAGAAGAAAAGCAAAAGCTATCGTTGCAAGAACTAGAGAAAGAAAAGGTATAATTTTTTTAAACAACTAGAAGAAAAATGGCATGACTTATAGAAATTTCATTCTCCAAAACACTAGACAAGTGGATACAGTTAATTGACTAGAGAAGAAAAATATCTTCCCCTTTAATACTGAACAAAAAACCTCTTCAATAAAAAAAAGTACCTGATTTGAAGTAGGGGAAAGCATAGGTAAGTTTTCTAAAAGATAAACAGCAGCAGGCCATGGGATGACCTCCTAACAAGTCTTGTAGAATTTTGCTGATGATTTTTTTTTTTTTTTAACATTTCCATCAATGCTTAGCTTGAAAACACATCAAAGAGCTGACAGTCCAATCACTTTGATTAGCTATCCATGTTTCTACCTGCAAGAACGTGGGTAGAGGCTGACAATGACCTCTATGCCAAGCTCAACCGTCTGGTAAACTACTAGTAATCTAGAAAAGGCGCCACAGCCAAAGCAGAGCAATATTGCTCTGGTGTGATAAAATCCCTGCATTTTCACATCTCCAGCCTTTCTTTGAAATTGTGTGGGCAGGTCTCAACAGATGATGTGGATGAAGTGGTTCAAGAAGCAGTTGGGGAAGGGTGGCACGGTTGAGAGGGAAGAGATGAAGCCAAGATTTATGAAGAAAAACTTACATGACATGGTATATAAATCTTAATTTTTGAACAGTGATAAAGGTGAAAAATTTTCCTTTTAGTATGTTAAGACTAGACAGAGAAACTCATATTTACCTGCCGTACATATTGTAAAAACTACTTGAACTGAGTCAAAGAAGAAGAACATTACTAAAAGAGAGACAGATGCTCCAATCGGAAGGAACAGAGCCTGGGTAGAGTCAATTGTTTGGATGCCTGAAAGAGAAAAACAGACAGATTAATAACTTATTATGCAACAGGCACTGTGCCTATGTACTTCATATACATTAACTTGCAAAAATGCAGACAGTTCTAGGGATTATATGTAAAACATGGATTATCCAGGCCCTACGAGTCTTTCTTTCCTAATGAGATTATGAGCTCCTTGTTCTCTTCATGGTGCTTTCATTACAGTAGACGCTCAAGAATATTTGTTGAAGTGAACTACTACCTCCTGGTGTTAACCATCTGGATGACAGGATCCAAACCACCACCAAGAACAAAAAAGAGGTAGTAAAAACCCAGATTAGTCAATTTGAGTAAATCTGTGGTCTTGCACATAGGTTTGGTAAAAGAGGTGGTTTAAACCCATTGACTAAAAGGACTTCTCATCACCGGTGGGTTTAATGTACTCATTTTCACGCTTTCCAATTGTTGCTAATAGTTGAGAACTGACTTGGCTGATAGGGGGAGAGGAGGACAAGAAGCCAAAGCTGAAAACAGCAAATGAGAAAAATTTTATTTGGCCAGATGTGGTAGCGTAAGCCTGTAATCTCAGGATTTTGGGAGGCTGAAGTGGAAGTATGGCTTGGGACCAGGAGTTCAAGACCAGCCTGGGCAACACAGTGAGACCCCCGTATCTATTCAATATTTACAAAAAAAAAAAAAATATTTTATGGGAACATTTTAAGGTACCAGAATAGGAGATGAATGGGGGAAAATAATCTCTTGGGCTAGAGTAGGATTTAGCAAAGGGGTTCTCAAATTCTTGGCTTCCCATTAGAGTTTTTAAAAAATTACAGGCCGGGCGCGATGGCTCACGCCTGTAATCCTAGCACTTTCGGAGGCCCGAGGCAGGCAGATCACGGGGTCAGAAGACCAGCCTGTGAATGGTGAAACCCCGTCTCTACTAAAAATACAAAAAATTAGCTGGGCGTGGTGATGGGTGCCTGTAGTCCCAGCTACTTGGGAGGCTGAGGTGGGAGAATGGCGTGAACCTGGGAGGTGGAGCTTGCAGTGAGCCGAGATCATGCCACTGCACTCCAGCCTGGATGACAGAGCGAGACTCTGTCTCCGGGGGGGGGAAAAAAAAAAAGTCCAAACCCAGACAAATTAAATGAAATCACAGGGGTTAGGCCCAGCTAAAAACTCCTCACAAAACTGTATTTTGCATCTAGAATTGAGAACCATTAATAAAGAAAAGTGCACAAAAGGAATCAAAGAAATCTTCATATGATCTATAATAATGAAATAATAGAAGAAAAAGGCTGGGTGCAGTGGCTCATGCCTGTAATCCCAGTACTTTGAGAGGCTAAGGCAGGAGGATCACTTGAGGCCAGGAGTTCAAGACCAGCCTGGTCAAAATAAGGAGACCCTATCTCTACAGAAAATTAAAAAAAAAAAAAAAAAATTAGGCATGGTATCTTGAGCCTGTAGTTCCAGCTACTTGGGAGGCTGAAGTGGGAGGCTCACTTGAGCTCAGGAGTCAAAGGCAAAAAAAAAAAAAAAAAAAAAGTCTCTTCATTATATTAAGGCTACAAATAAAATATGTAACCAGGATAAACATAGCAAGACACAAAGGGTTGCAATGATCAACAAAATTTCTCTTAGGTATTTAAATTTGCCTGTCCCCAAAAGAGCTATTTAGGGTTTTTGATTAACTATATCTATAAAACAAAATTGCTTCTCAGGGACTAGGTAGATGAGTGAAGTAATTCACTTAGGAATAGGGCAGTTCAATTTAGGAAAAGTCAGCTATGTGCCATGACAAACACAAATTATCTTGGAAGCAGTCTGTCCTGCCTCTAGTCAAATCCATCCAGTTTGGCCCATGGATCACTTTGGGAAGTGTATCCATTAGACAAAACTCTATGAAATCTCTAACTACATTTTACCTAAATAGTTTTTAAATGTAAGTGCTCTACAGTAGTTCAAAGAACTGCTTGAGGAAGATACAGATTTTCAGTGCCTTTCACTACATAAAATAATGGTTTCTCAAATAAATAACTGTTTATCATAGCAACAAAGCATCGTACAGTCTACAGATCATACTGGTTCAAAGTATGATCAGAAAATTAAATGACTAGCTACAATAAAGCCTGCAGTGGTGAGGTATCTAAGAGATGCATTTGTTTATAATAAAGCTAAATTTTAAAAGTTCAGTCTGCAATTAAATGCAAAATTGAATACAAAGGACCTTTCTGGAATATTAGAATGCACAGATTTTTTTTTTTTTTTTTTTTTAAACCACAGATTTTTGAACCAGGAGGCAATGTCACAGGGCAAGCAAAGTGCCTTTAGTTCCTGACAATATGCTACCTAAAACAATGTCCATGACTTCAGTACTGCATCTCCTAAAGTTCTGGAGATAAAGGTCTTGAAGGGGAAGGAGGTAATTAATTAGAAATTTTAGCCAAACTCCAGTGACCTAAAAACAAAGCAAAACTGAGCAAAGCAAAAACAGAGTAGCCACAATTGGGAGGACATGGGCAAGTGCAATTGCATTATCTTTAAGGCAAAAATCAACATAGGAAATAGGCTTGGTAATGGAATTAAAAATTTTGTACAGCAACATTATTTTTAACATTCAATGAACATGGCTACAGGCTAAATGCATGTCTGGTATGAAACAGACACTGAGCAATAAACCAGTAACTGTTAAGAAAATTACTGATTTTGCACCTCCCTGTAAGAAGGATGCTTTTGACTATTTGCTGAACACTTATTATATATACAGTAAGCAACAGGAGGGATTAAAAGAAAGTCATTTCCAGATCTCATGAAGTTTACAATCTAAGCAGGGAGATTAAAATGTGTATCTCTACTAAAGATGAGAATCCCAACTATAAATCTCCATCAATCTCTATAACTCAAATAAATTATAACTGCAGTTTAGTAAAAGACTTGAAGATGTCAGATAATTGGGCAGGGGTGTTCATGGCTTCTTTTTAAAATTACACTTAATACTACTTAAATGAAGGACTGATGTGCCACGGGAAAATAAGTTTCTATATTGGCTTCTTGGGGGCAGATACAGAAGTCAGAACAAGGTCAGGGGAAAACAGAGGACCTGGAGGGAACTCCTGCCCTCCACCCCCATTCCTGTCACTTTCTTACTAACCTTTTTTATTGTGAAGCATCACACACAGAAAAGCACAAAAATGTAGAGTTCAGTGAATTATTACATATTTAATACAATTCAAGTCAAGAAACAAACCAACCCTAGAAATCTTCCTTTGCGTCCCTCTCAATTACTTCTCTCTCTCTCTCTCTCTCTCTCTCATTCTCCTGAAGGGAACTGCTATCCTGAATTATGACACGTTTTCCACCCAAGCATGCAATTCCTTAAATACTATTTTGCTTGTTTCCTAAATTTTATATACACTGAGTTATGTAGTTAATTTTTTGTGTCTGGCTTCTTTCACTCAATGTTATTTGTGAGAATCATCCATGCTGTTTTATGTAGCTATAGAAGTTCACTTGTTTTCACTGTATGAATACAGTAAAATTTATTTATCCGTTCTATGGCTGACATGTGGATTGTTTCCAATTTTTTGGTTATTACAAATAATGCTGCTCTAGGCACTCTTGCACATGACTTGACACACATGTGATTGTATTTGTTGCATATATAACTAGGAGTGACACTGCGGGGTCCAAGAGTGTTTACATTGTCACCTTTAGTAGGTAACATCAAACTGCCTTCCAAAGTGACCATACTAACGCGTGCTCTCCAATAATGCGAGAGGGTTCTTTGTTGTTGCTGTGCATCCTCATCGACACTGGGAATAGTCAAGGTTTTTAATTTTAGCTATTCTGGTGGTGGGCACGTAGTGCTCTTTCATTACTGTCTTCACTTTTTCACTTTTACTTTTCTGCTTTCTAATGAGTTGAGTGCCATAGTTCCTGGCAGGCCTGATCAACTCTTCGTCTTACTTCCATGTGTTTCGAGTTGCCCAGATAGGTGGAACATTATTATAATCCGAAGTAATAATTACCCAGTCTTTTGGTCAAATACCCTAGGGCACCCTGCAGGGAGAAACATTCAATTAAAGAGATTTCTCCATTTTTAAGTTCTGATTTTTTGGGGCATGAGTCACATGGCCCATCTAACCCTCTGTCGAGTCTCACTTAATGCTTCTCCTTCTTCTAGCTCCTATTATAATTAAGGACAGTAGAATCATTTCTGACATATTCAAAGCATGTAATCATAGAGTAACCCTTCACCCCTATACCCCACCAATGATGCTGGCTACACCTACAACTTTTCCTACTCTCCTGTCTCTACAAATTCCTTGTTTCTTATTATTTTGGGAGTTGGCAGCTACAGTCTTTTTAAAACTTCTATCTGATTACTGTCTCCTTCTATCAGTCTGAAACACTCTTGACAAAAATCTTAACAGTAAATTTATACTTTTTCTTAAAACCTTCTCCCCAATTGTTCTACACTGTTAATCATTCAGGACTTCCATTCCCTTAGCAACTACAAACTCTCTGTTTCTCTGTCCATCTTTCTATTATTTATTTGATGCTTGATAAATGCAGCCTGTTTTCCATGCCGTCCTTTCGATCTGTAATAATATTATATTCCATAATCAAGTACTGGTCGGCCATCTTTGTAATGGCTTCTTCATTATGTTCTTCTTTGAGGAAGTGAATTTTGCATTCTATGGTAATCTGTCCTTATCCCATTGGTATCTACTGCTCAGAGCAGGCACTGAAGAAATGTTGTCAAGGATAATTTAATACAACATAGCTGGCAGAGTTAAGAAAAAGACCATTTAGGTTGGGTGCAGTGGCTCATGCCTGTAATCCCAGCACGTTGGGAGGCCAAGGTAGGCGGATCATTTGAGATCAGGAGTTCGAGACCAGTCTGGCTAACACTGCGAAACCCCATCTCTACTAAGAATACAAAAATTAGCCAGGCATGGTGGCAGGCGCCTGTAATCCCAGCTACTCGGGGGCTGAGGCTGAAGAATTGCTTGAACCCAGGTGGCAGAGGTTGCAGTGAGCTGAGATTGCGTCGTTGCACTCCAGCCTGAATGACAGAGCAAGACTCCATCTTAAAAAAAAAAAAAAGGAGCTATATTACCAGGTAACTTCTTTCCAGTGTACAGACTGATACAACCACTTCTTGTTTTTGGGATTAAACTTAGACGTAATAATACAGGTAGATTTTCTGTGATGCAACGTACAGCAGATTTATATCTGGTTTAAGAACATCACTTGCATATGTGCTATATAATACGGGACTTTTAAAAAGAGTTTCAGGAGTATAAAGTGATTTGGCTTAACACGTTGATAGAAGGTAAGCTGCTATGTAATAATTTAATCTAAAAATCAGATTTTGCACCGGGTTTTATGTGGTTCCTAGCACTGGTAATAACTACTGGTATGGAATTTTATATCATACAAGGATCCATGTCATAAATTTAAGAAAAGACTCATTATATTTAAATGATTCTACTTACCATCTTTATCATGCCCACTTTGGCACTGCCCGGGACAATGAAACACATGTGACTCGGCCTGTGCCCGGTGAAAACTGGGCAAATACAACTTGGTTGACAGTGCACTATAGTAACTACAGAAACTAAGATACATAATAAATGATCTCTTTTCAATTTAACATCCATGGTCCTCCAATCAATATTTGATCTACCTTTTTATTAGATCTCTAGCATTTCCTCTCTCTTAGGTGGCACCCTTACCCTGTCCTACAGGTCGTGATCTCTGTGCCTGTTATTATATGCTCCTCTAACCTGAAAAGACGACTTCTCCACCTATCCACATTCACTAAGTCAAATCCACCTTCTGAGGCCGGGCGCGGTGGCTCAAGCCTGTAATCCCAGTACTTTGGGAGGCCGAGACGGGCGGATCACGAGGTCAGGAGATCAAGACCATCCTGGCTAACACAGTGAAACCCCGTCTCTACTAAAAAATACAAAAATCTAGCCGGGCGAGGTAGCGGGCGCCTGTAGTCCCAGCTACTCGGGAGGCTGAGGCAGGAGAATGGCGTGAACCCGGGAGGCGGAGCTTGCAGTGAGCTGAGATCCGGCCACTGCACTCCAGCCTGGGCCACAGAGCGAGACTCCGCCAAAAAAAAAAAAAAAAAAAAAAAAAAAAAAAAAAAAAAAAAAAAAAAAAAAAAAAAACAAATCCACCTTCTGTTGTAAAGAAACCTTATCTGACCCGTTGCTGCTCACCTGACTTGCCCATCTCTTCATTCTCCTTCTACATGGATGTCAAAATGATTTCATCTGTAGAGCTTCCTCTGATAACAGCTGTATGTGGGGGATTCTGAGGCTATGGTAAGGGTCACTGAAAAAAGGTACTTGCCCCATATATAGGAAGTGAAGAGGTATTTGCCATCTCTATCTTGGCACTTTTTTTTTTTTGAGATGGAGTTTCGCTCTTGTTGCCCATGCTGGAGTGCAATGGCACAATGTCGACTCACTGCAACCTCTGCCTCCCGGGTTCAAGCAATTCTCCTGCCTCAGCCTCAGAAGTAGCTAGAATTAGAGGCATGCGCCACCACACCCGGCTGATTTTGTATTTTTGAGACGAGGTTTCTTCATGTTGGTCAGGCTGATCTTGAACTCCCAACCTCAAGTGATCCGCCTGCCTTGGCCTCCCAAAGTGCTGGGATTACAGGCGTGAAACACTGTGCCTGGATATCTTGGCACTTTTTAAAAAACATATTGGCAATAATTTCTCTTATACTTTTGCATCTTTCAAAAGATCTAACAGAATGTCAAGTACATGGCAGATCTCAATCTCAATATAAATGTATTAATATTATCAAATCAAGTCACTTCAAATTCAAATCTTTCCATAATAAACATCAAACATTTTTATTAATACTACTGAGGTACAATTACATACCATAAAATTCACTCATTTTAATTCGATGATTTTTTTATACCAATCATAAATCCTTGAACCCAGTAAATTATTAACTGGAGGTACAGAAATAGCCAAATTAAGAAAACTACATGCACAGAAGTTAATTGACATAAAATATCTTACTATTATTGGTGCTGTTGCCATTGAAAGACCCAGAAGAACTATTACTGTCTTTCTCCTTATCTTGATTTTCAAAGTCCATATTAAGGGACCTGTGGAAAAAAATTTTGTAGTTAAGTTGTAGTTTTGCTTACAAAAGAAGCAGGTCAGAAAAGTCATAATATGACAGTATTTTTAAATGCCAAGGAATTAGGAAAGAAAAGAAGGTCTCTTTTGAACAACTCTGAAAAATAGCTCTTGACACATTTTAAAAAACAATCTTCAGTCCTTCCAATGTGTCAGTTCAAGAGTTTTCCTGACTGCAGATGAAAGCATTCCAAGGCAGCTGAACCTTCCACTCCTATCTCTGAGCATATAATATCCTTAATTACTTACTTATGATAAAAACCTAGAAGGAGAAATGTCAAAGGGCAAGCACATTTTGAGACTTTTACATACCACACAACTGTCTGCAAAAAGGCTGCATCAATTTACTCTCTCATCAGTGTATGAGAGCCCTCATTTCCCTATACCCTGTCAGCTGCAATTCAACAACAAAACAAATTTGAGCTGTTCTAGGTACTGGAGGGACAATAAATAGCAAACACATGACTGGATCTTATATTCAAGGGGGGAGACATAATAGACCAGAAAAATAAGTTCAATACATAGTGTGTTAATGGCAGGTGCTAAGGAGGAAAAGTAGGAAATGCAGGACTTAGGGTTTGAAATTTTAGACAGGATGGACAGGAAGGCCTCAGCGACAATGACTTCAGAGTCGAGACCTGAAGGAAGTAGTCACTGTCAATCTGGGGAACTAAAATGGCATGTCACATTGTTCCTTAACCAGTGAACAATGTTGTGTACAAAAGCTTGCTCATTTATTTCTTTTTTTGTGAACTATCTATCTAAGTCCTTAGCTAATTTTCCACTAGTGTTTTCCTGTAAAGAAGGGGTTTGTGGGCCGGGCGCAGTGGCTCATGCCTCTAATCCCACCACTTTGGGAGCCTGAGGTGGGTGGATCACAAGTTCAGAAGATAGAGACCATCCTGGCCAACATGGTGAAACCCTGTCTCTACTAAAAATACATAAATTAGCTGGGCATGGTGGTGCACGCCTGTAGTTCCAGCTACTTGGGAGGCTGAGGCAGGAGAATTGCTTGACCCTGGAAGGCAGAGGTTGCAGTGTGCCGAGATTGTGCCACTGCACTCTAGCCTGGCGACAGAGCGAGACTCTGTCTCAAAAAAAAAGGCGAGGGAGGGGTTGTGTTTGTTTGTCCAAAAGAACTTTCTGTTATGATGGTCTTTATCTGCACTGACAAGTGCTGTGGACATTAGCCACATTATGTGCTCACTGAAATGTGGCTGGTAGGACAGAGGAACTGACTTCTAAAACTACACAACTTTTAGATAAAAACACATGGTCAATCTTTGTGACCTTGGATTTGGAGTGGATTCTTAGATATGATGCCAAAAACACGAGTAAAAAACAGAGAAAAACTTAAAAACTTATGTGCTTCAAAGGATACTATCAAAAAAGTCAAAAGACAACCCATAGGATGGGAGAAAATCTTTGCAAATCATATATCTGATAAAGGACTTGTGTCTAGGATATATAAAGAACTCTTACACCTCAATAATAAGAAGGACAACCTGATTTTAAAATGAACAAAGGATCTGAAGAGACATTTCTTCAAAGAAGACACACAAATAGCCAATGAGGCCATGAAAAGATGTTCAACACCGTCAGTCATCAGGGAAATACAAATCAAAACCATGAGAAACTGGCTGGGAGCAGTGTGCTCATCATGCCTGGAATCCCAGCACTTTGCGGCTGAGGCAAGAAGAGGATCACTTGAGACCCCTGTGGGCAACACAGTGAGACCTTATCTCTATAAAAAATAAAAGAATTAGCTGAGTGTGGTGGCATGTGCCTACAGTCTCAGCTACTCAGGATCCTGAGGTAGGAGATCACTCGAGCCCAGGAGGTGAAGGCTGATGGCGGCACTGCACTCCAGCCTGAGCAACAAAGTGAGACACTGTCTCCTGAAAACAAACAAAACAAAACAAAAAAACTACCATAAGAAACCACTTCCCACATAGCAAGATGGCTATAGTCAGATAACTAACTGTTGGCAAGGACACAAGGATGTAAAACTGGAACCTTCATACACTACTAGTGGGAACGTGAACTGGCGCAGATACTCTGGAAAACAGAATCTAACCACGTTGACACCCTGACCTAAGAATTCCAATCTCCAGAACTCTGAAAAAACACATTTGTTGTTTAAGCCCCAGTCTATGGGTATTTCGTGGCAGCCTGGGCTAATGCAGATCAGATTTCATACTTGAATCCTTTTACATGTATTGAGATTTGTTTCAAGTCCCCATATATGGTCTGTATTAGTAAATATTCCACATACACTTGAGAACAGCATGTGTTCTGTTGTTGGATGAAATGTTCTATAAATGCCAATTAGGTCAAATTGATTAAGAGTATTGTTGAAATCCACTGTATCTTTGATTTTCTGCCTACTTATTCTATCAATTATTGAGAGTGGTACCGAAATCTTCAGCTATATTTGTGGATTTATTTCTCCTTGGAGTTCTCTCAGTTTTTGCTTCATGTATTTTGAAGATCTTTTATTAGATATATAAACATTTATGATTGTTATATTCTCTTTCTTAATTGACCTCTGTCATTACCAAATAACCTTCTTGTCTGTGGCAGTATTCTTTACTCTGAAAGCTGCTTTGTCTTATATTAATACAGCCATTCCAGCTTTCTGTAGATGAGTATAAGCAGTGTGTATCTTTTCCCAACCTTTTACTTAAAAAAATTTTTTTTTAAAAATTTTAACCACTAGAAGAGATTAACCTTTTTTGGCTTTATATTTATAGTGTGCTTCTTGTAAGCAGCATATATTTGGGTCTTGCTTTTTTATTCAATCTCACAATTGCTGTTTTACTTATTTTTACTTTTTTTAGACAGAGTCTCACTCTGTCACCCAGGCTGGAGTGCAATGGCATAGTCTTGGCTCACTGCAAGCTCCGCCTCCCGGGTTCAAGCAATTCTCCTGCCTCAGCCTCCCAAGTAGCTGGGACTACAGGCGCATGCCACCATACCCCCCTAATTTTTATATTTTTAGTAGAGACGGGGTCTCACTATGTTCGCCAGGCTGGTCTTGAACTCCTGACCTCATGATTCGCCTGCCTTGGCCTCCCAAAGTGCTGGGATTAGAGGTGTGAGCCACCACACCTGGACAACTGCTGTTTTAAAGAGGTGTGTAGACCAATTTCATTGAATGTGATTAGTGATACAATTAGGTTTGAGACTATCATTTTGAAACCTCAAAATAGTTTGAGACTGTTTCCTACTTGTCTTATTTCCCCGTTAACCTGACTTCGTTTGGATTAATATAGTATTTTTTATGATCCAATTTGATCTCCTTTGTTGTCCTATGAGCTCTAACTCTTTGCTCTTTTAGTGGCTGCTGTAGAGTTTATAGTATACATCTTTGACACAGTCTACCTTCCAGTTACAATGTAACATTCATGTATAGTATAAACAGCTTACAATAGTTTATATTTCCTTCCCTCAACCTTTGTGCTACTGTGGCCATGCATTTAACTGTTACATGTTATCTTATAAACCTCACAATATATTATTTTTATGTCATCAATTTTCACTCATTCATTCATTCATTCATTCATTCATTCATTCATTCATTGTCTCACTGTGTTGCCCAGGCTGGTCTCAAACATCTGGGCTTGAGCAATCAATCCTGTTTCAACCTGCCAAGTAGCTGGGATTACAGGCACATACCACTGTGCCCAGCTCCAGTCAATTATCTTTTACACAGCTGTAAATAAGAAAAAAACTTTTACTGATGCATTTTCATTTCTGGTGATCTTAACTCCCTTGGGTAAATACAGATTGACAGCTGGTACCATTTTCGCTCTGCTCAAAAGACTTCCTTTAACATTTTTTTAGTGTAAGATGGCTGGTGATGTGATGAATTCTTTCAGGTAGTGTATGGTGTGTCAGAAAACATCTTCACTTTGCCTTCATTTTTAAAAGATATTTTAGCTATAGAATTTTACAGTGAGTTTTTTCTTCCTGTACGTTAAAGCTACTGTTAACACTGACTTTTCACTTGTATTTTCAAATCTGACATCATCCTCATCTTTTCTCCTCTATACCTAACACGCTTTTTTGCCCCCTCTGGCTGCCTTGAGGATTTTCTTTCACAGCTCATTTTGAGCTACTGATTATGTATCTTGGTGTAGTTTTCTTCATGTTTTTTGTGCTTGGGGTTCATTAAGCTTTTTGAATCTGCAGATTATAGTTATCATCAAATTTAGAAAAAACCTGGCCATTATTTCTTCATGTATTATTCTGTCCCTCCCTTTCTTCTCCTCCTTCAGGGACTCAATAGTAGGCCACTGGAGGTTTCTCTCTAATGTTCAATGATTTCTCCATTATGCTCTTTTCATGTTTAAAAAATTATTCTTTTCTGTACTTCATTTTGGATAATTTCTACTGCTGTGCCTTCAAGTTCACTAATCTTTTCTTCTGCAATGTCTAATTGCTGTTATTCCCATCCAGTGTATTTTTCATCTCAGACATTGCTGTCTTGATTTCTGAAAGTTTGATTTGGTTCTTCTTTATAATTTCCACGTATTGGCCAGGCGCAGTGGTTCATGACTGTAATCCCAGCACTTTGGGAGGCTGAGGTGGGTGGATCTCTCAAGGCCAGGAGTTCGAAACCAGCCTGGCCAACATGGTGAAACCCCATCTCTACTGAAAATACAAAAATTAGCCAGGCGTGGTGGCCCACACCCATAGTCCCAGCTACTTGGGAGGCCGGAGAATCGCTTGAACCCAGGAGGTGGAGGTTGCAGTGAGATCACGCCACTGCACCCCAGCCTGGATGACAGAGCAACTCTGTCTCAAAAAATAAAATAAAATAAAAATAACCTCCATGTATCTAACTTTTTGTATATATGGAATACCAGTATATCTGTTTTGATGTTATGCTAACATCTGTGTCAGTTCTGGGTCAGTTTTGATTGACGGATTATTTTCCTTATCCTGGGTCATGTTTTCCTTCTTTTTTGCCTGTCTGATCATCTCTGCATGCATGCTAGGCACTGTGAATTTTACCTTATCTAAATATTTTTTATTCCTATTAATTTTGAGCTTTGATCGGGGATGCTGTTAGATACCTGGCTTTAATTGATTTTTGTTTCCATGATTTGTTAGGAGGGTCTGAAGCAGTGCTCAGTCTAGGGTAATTATTCTCTATCACTGAGGCAAGATCTCAGTACTCTACCCAATGCCAAATGAATTGTAAGTTTTTCCAATCAGGCTTTTGGAAACAGGTACTCTCCCTTCTAATCCTTTCACATTATTCTTTCCTCCACCTTAGGTGATTTCCACATATGCATAACTAATTAATACTGTGATGAGGCTGAGTGCGGTGGTTCATGCCTGTAATCCCAGCACTTTGAGAGGCCGAGGCGGGCAAATCACGAGGTCAGGAGTTCGAGACCAGCCTGGCCAACATGGTGAAACCCTGTCTCTACTAAAAATACAAAAATTAGCCAGGCGTGATGGTGGGTACCTGTAATCCTAGCTACTCAGGAGGCTGAGGCAGGAGAACTGCTTGAACCTGGGAGGCGGAGGTTGCAGTGAGGCAAGATTGTGCCACTGCACTCCAGCCTGGGTGACACAGTGAGACTCCAACTCAAAACAAACAAACAAACAAACAAACAACAAACAAAAAAACTGTGATGAATGTTCAAGGAGTCTGTGTAGATCTCTGTGTTTTCTCATTTTGCAGCTCACTTTTCTTTTGTACTCTGTTCTATTACCTCTAGCTGCCTCTAGCCATCTCTTGGACTCTCAGTTCCCTCTCTTCAACTTAGGAAATCTTTCTCTCTGCACCATGACTGGAAACTATCTTAAGACAGTATGATAGGAAAACTATTCCTCAACTCTCAGGAATACTGTCCTTTGCTGTCTGATGAAAAATATCTTGAAAACTGCTGTGTCATGAGGTTTACATGTTTTTTATTGTTTTTAAAGTTGCTTCAGGTGGGATGGTAATTCAGTCTCTGTTCCTCTATCTTGGCTGGAAGTACAAGTGGCTCTAGGTAGTTCTTTTAAATAGGTCCTGAACTGGGCAGATTTTTAAGTGAAGGAAAAGGCCTTTTAAAATTTGTTCATGTCTTTAAAAGTCCCTGGGGGTACGAAACATTGATGAATTTTATCCCTTTATTTAGGAAAGGAGAGGATCCTAGAATGAAGAGGTAGGTCATAATTCTTCCTGGAAGAAACTTAACCAAACGATTGGGCTCAGGTCACACTGATCACGCTCTTAACTTTGTAGTTTCCCACGTCTATGACTCAAAACTTCTTGCTGGATTCGAAAGACTTGCCCCTCTACTAACAGCCTGACTCAAGCTGCCACTCTTGTTTCCTGTACTTTCAGGCACTGTCTAAAACTCCCTTATCTGTTACTGGTACTGAGGAAGCCTCAATTAAAATGGGAGGTCTGGGTAGGATAATCTATGGAGTAGGGACTGGTTAGTTACATGTCACCCTGTGACATATAAATTTGGCCAACGAACTGTTTAACAAACTGTTCCACTGGAGGGCAGCCCCAGTGGGTGACAGTTCCCCAGCAGGACCAAAACACGATGACTTTTAGATGTGGTGGACTCCCTGAAACATGGTTAAGACTCCTTCTGAAATATGGTCAGGGGTCTGACATGTTGGCTTTCCTTTGGGTTTTTTTATTTTTAAAAAGCCTTGGATTTTAGATGATTCATATATAGTATTTGAGACATTATATTTATTAGCAGAGATTAAAACATACACTTACTGCTCATACCTCAGTCACCCTTAGAGGAATAGCTATGGCAACTGGCTCCTGAAAAACTTTTTCCTATTAATTTTAATTAGTTCCACAACAAACTAGATGTAATATTTTGCATGTATTTCCCCTGCCAAGGCACCTGTGGTAGTTTCTAGTACATGGTTTCACTTCTATGATCTTTTAAGCTTTAATTCATGTTTTCGCACAGCAGAGCTAACAATGTGCAGGGACCTAAACTCTAGGATTGGTGATGCATTTAATGGGAACGTCTCTGCAGTCAATGGAACGTGAAGACTGCTCCTTCCCTGTGGGCATGCTTTGGAAAGAATGTATTAATTTAAACTAAGTTTTTCAAATTCACTTATGAATGGAGTAACAATAACTACACTTGTTATGTTCTGTTTCACAGAATCTGGTGACAGCAGGTTAAATTTGCAGGAATTTTTATCTACATCTCTACTCTTGGGGCTATACAGACTGCCAGCTTCTCTTACTTTTCTGTTGGCATTATATCACTATTCTGGATTGGAAGGTTGCCAGTCATCTCTTTGGTTTAACCCTAGGCACAGCTGCTACAGAGCCTCTCCCATGAGACTGGATGAGTGAGAATAGGTGCTGAGAACCCCCCGCGGGACAGGATGAAGGGTTATAATAACTCTATTTCAATTTGTTATTAATTGAGAACTATTTATAACTCCATCCTGGATGTTTTAAGGCAAGATTTCCCCGTTTTTTCAAATACAGCTGCTCCCTGACTTACGATGGGGTTATATCCCAATGAACCCAGGCAAGCTGAAAATCTCGAGTTCAAAATGCATTTAATATTCATACATCTAACCTACTGAACATCATAGTTCAGCCCAGCCTACCTTAAACGTGCTCAGAACACATACATTAGCATACAGTTGGGCAAAATCATCTAACACAAAGGCCTGTTTTGTAATATAGTGCTGAATATTTCCAGTTACTTACTGAATACTGTACACTGAGAGTGAAAAACAGAATGGTTGTATGTGTACTTGAAGTACGGTTTCTACTGAAATCATACTGCCTTTGTACCATCATAACGTGGAAAAATCTTAAGTCAAACCATCATTAAGTCAAACCATTGGTAAGTTGGGGACCTTCTGTAGCAGAAAGTAGTGGTCAACTTCGAACCAGTTTTAGCTGGTCCATTTTTTTAGCATCTAACTGACAAGAACTGTAGCAGGGGCAGGAAAGCCTTAGGCAGGAATGAGGTACTATCAGATGGTGGGGGAGGGTGGAGGAGTGGTAGGGAGAGCAAGCATTCTTCTTAGTTCTCTGTGTAATCAGAAAACCTTAAATTTCTTGCTGCCTCAAATAAGCTTAGCTAAAATCAAGCCTTGTTTGGTTGTTAGAAGCAGACCATGGGTCACCACTGCACAAAACAGAAATGGGGCTAAATGAATTAGTAGGGCCTTACCTATTAGCTCAAGCTGGGAAGATTAATATCTTCCAGTTTTATAAAACAAGATTAAAGGGCCTGGGCTCAGCAGATCCCATGCCACTATGACTGGGGTCTGGTAATGTTACTCACACTGCACAGCTGACAGCAAACTTAAGCTATTTAAATAAAGTCTTTGCAGAAGACTCTGCTTCCAGAGCTATCCAGGACTATTTTCAATTACAGACCTTTAACTTAGCTTATTTGGTAATTTAATAAGTGCATAGACATCAGATTGCTAGGCTGGACCGAGAACAGTTTGTTACATCTTCATAGAAGACTACTCTTCATTCTCTTCCATCCTGACCTGCCTTCACAATCTTGTTATTGCTATACAGTAACATATAATATGATGTTAATATAATGTTATAAATATACACTCCATCCAAATTGTATCCTGGATATTTGCAAGTCTAGGTACTGAAATCAATGTTTACGTCAGGTGCGGTGGCTCATGCCTGTAATCCTAGCACTTTAGAAGGCTGAGGTTGGTGGATCACCTGAGGTTAGAAGTTCGAGACCAGCCTGGCCAACATGGCGAAACCCTGTCTCTACTAAAAATACAAAAGTTAGCTGGGCCTGGTGGCGCACACCTGTAATCCCAGCTACTCAGGAGGCTGAGGCAAGAGAACTGCTTGAACCTGGGAGGTGGAGGTTGCAGTAAGCTGAGATCACACCACTTCACTCCAGCCTGGGCAAAAGAACGAAACTTGGTCTCAAAACAAAAAACAAAACAAAAAAAAGAAATCAATGATTAAATGATCAGCAGGACTTGAGCTATGGCTTTTTCATCAGAGACAACCATTTACCATCACAGAAAAAAAATCCATCTAAATTATAGCATATTATATGCTTTTTTTTTTTGTCTTTTCATCAACTATGACTCAACAGGAGGTAGTTATGGGTCAAGGTGTAGGAGGTAAACAAATGTCCAATTATTGATACTTACATAGAACCTACACTAAGAAAGACAGACTAAGAATCTGGGGAGGAAGAGACAGTCTCGGACTCAGCAGCTGACAGTCCAGAGGGTTAAAGTGATCATAGTTGAGCTTGATTGAGCTCATACCGTCAGGCATTATGTTAGGTGCTTTACAGGCAAGGTTTCTTTTGATTCATAGAAAAACTCCATGAGTGGGGTGACCACAAATCCCAACTTATGCCTGCTGCCCTGGCAAAATTATGAAGGAAACAAAAATATTTCACCCAAAAATATACTTCTTTGACATATTTCAGATGGCTTTCACAAGGGCTGGAAATACAAGAATAGCTGAGAGAAGCTGTGTGGGGCAGATTTGCATCTGTAGAGAAAACATACACCGATGTGGCTGAGGCATTTATCTGAGGCCCTACCTTGTCCAGACATAGGAAAGATTGAGAGTCTGACACCTTAGAAGGTCAGAAAGAAACATATTCCATCTATTCTCTCTCAGGGCTGTGACCTGTGAGGTTGCATCTAGATACATGACAGGACCACCTGTGCTTGCTGGGCCTCCTCTTCTCTCTCCCATAACCTGTCTCACCACCATAACCTGATTGACCACCATAATCTGTCTTGCCACACTCCAAGCCCTCATTCTTGCTGTAACCTCAAGGTGGTATAAAAGCATCAGCCATCTGGCCATTTTTTTGTTTTGAGATCTTATATTTTGTAAGACTTTTGTGCACATTAACAAATCTGTGTGCCTCTTCTATTAATCTGCTATTTGTCAGTTGATTTTTCAGCAAGGATTCAGAGGGCACACAGGAAGTTTTCCCTTGGCCCTGTTACACAACTAATGGGCTCACTGCTTGATGCGCTACACCTTTCCACATCAGTACATACTGCTTCTTCCATAAAAACAACCCAAAAAACCTATTTCTCCCCAAGTAAACTTGATCTGGTATCATTTTTAGATGAGCTGCACATATGCCATCTTACTACAGAGAAATATTAAGACCAAGAGCCTTTACAGGTGAATGATACGGTTTAGCCTTGAACTGGGTAAGGTCCAGATGGCCACTGACCCTGTCAGCTAATTAGTGTCAGATAGAATGACAACTCATCAACATTCTTCAACTTTCAATTGGGTGTAAGTATAAATTCCAGTTTGGTGTTTTGGTCACTTTGATGTACATTTCACATGAAGTTTATTACAGACACTTTATCAAGAAGTAGGTTAATACTCTGTGAGTGCCTTAATAAGGTTTTAGTGTGGCTGAGGTAGAGATCTGGTTATATTTGACGTAAATTTGTTTCAGGGTAGAATTCAGTTGCAAAGAACAGAACTTTAGGAAATCAGCTACTCATTTCTTTATGTCCTAGAGTGGATTAAAAAGGATTTTCTGAGGAAGATTCTAGGCCTGCCCTTGGGAACTTCTACCGCCTGCCTCAGGACAAGGGGAAACATGGGCTTCTATTTAGGTATTGTTAGGTTCCTTGGTTCTGATAAAAATACGAATGCACCATGAGTGCTGTTAAGACAACTAGGTCTGTATTTAGCTGGCAACAGAGTACATTTCTGGGCTGCTGCTGCGTGTGTGTGTGTGTGTGCGCGCGCGCGTGTGTGTGTGTGTGTGTGTATATATATATATATTTTTTTTTGAGATGTGTGTGTGTGTGTGTGTGTGTGTGTGTATATATTTTTTTTTTTTTTTGAGATGTAGTCTCACTCAGTTTGTGGCCCAGGTTGGAGTGCAGTGGCGCAATCTCGGCTCACTGCAACCTTTGCCTCCCAGTCCAAGCGATTCTCCTGCCTCAGCCTCCTGAGTAGCTGGGATTACAGGCATGCACCAACACGCCTGGCTAATTTTTGTATTTTGGGTACAGACAGAGTTTCACCATGTTGGCCAGGCTGGTCTTGAACTCCAGATCTCACATGATCCTCCCACCTTGACCTCCAAAAGTGCTGGGATTACAGGCGTGAGCCACTGTGCCTGGTCTGCTACCAATATTTATTAACAGATCAACATTCAAGAATAATCAGTTTAAGAATTAACAGCCCATTCACTTCTCCAGAAATCCCAAAATATAACCTTAGATCACACTTAGCAATAAGCTGGTTATCCAAACCACAACATCCTGTTGCCCACTGTGCACCTTCAATTTTGGCAAAACTGCTTTTGCTTAAACACATTTTCATGCAACACCACCAATTTATATTGAAGGTACTATAATTCATTCAACATTTATTGGAATGCCTACTGTGAAATGAATGAAACTTAACGTTATATCCTCTTTACGAAGGTCTTTAGGATAAAAGTCTGTCTGATCTTAAGGCCAAGAACAGTTGCAATTCACCTGAACAACTGGGTTCTTCTGATTGAAGGAAGCTGAGAGAGTTTTACATTCTTTCTTTTTAAAGCTGGCTGCTACAAACCTTATGGTGGTCTTTGTGAACCACTAGTAACAAGGGTGCTGGCATTATGGTATGCATTTTTACATTTCTTTTTTGGCTCTATTTTGTCTCCACTCATACTTTTACTTTTCTGTGGCCCCATTTTAATTTCCCTTGAAATAACTTGCAAAAGTTAGTACATGCTCTGAAATCTTTGAAATAGGGCAGTGCAGAGCACAAATAAACAATTGTAGGAAGCAAAATGGAGGTGGGAGCATATCAGTTTATTGAAAGCTATACTTGTTCATCCATTTGCATTCCGATACCTGAGGACACTATGAATACTGGAGGAGAAAAGCAAATGGAAATTTTTACCCTTCATATTTTAGGAATATTTTTTTCTCAGCTCCAGAATAGAGTGAAAATAAGAAAAAAAAAATTTAATTTATAAAAAATTTTGAAAAGAATGTGTTTTTTGATAATCCTACTATTGGAAGTGAGTACAATGAAGAGGGGACTCACTGATTCAAGGTAAACATTACATGGTTAAAGGTTAAGTTAAATATGTGTTCCTAGAAAACTTAACAGTGGTTTTATAAATTGAACATTTAATAGTGAATTGATGAAATTCTTAAATATATAAAAAATACTTGTCTACATATGCTGCAATGGACAAAATCATTCCCTACATCATCTAAAAAGTTCAGGCTTCTGTGTATGATGGAATGACAAAAAGGGTAGCTCAAAAGATAAACACATTACACACAACTAGAACATCATGACACTTGTGAACCACAGTGACACTTGTTCTAGTGAACCAGGTCTAACTACAATTATATGCACTTAGAATGAAAGGCATCACAATCCTATCAAGTATAGTTCTTAGTAAAGAACTCAGTCAGTATCCCTGCAGGCTTATTAACCTGATGTTGTCTTCCTAGAGTACGCTTGGGTATAAGCAAAGAACTCAGTATCTCTGCAGGCTTATTAACCTGATGTTGTCTTCCTAGAGTAGGTTTGGTTATAAGTAAATGAACTGCTCTCACTACCTAAGAAAGCATTGGTAGGTGCTTGCCTTTATAAAAAAGGAAATAGTTACGCTAGAGTTATAAAACAAATGACCAAAACTAACTCAAGAAAATCTAAATAGCCTCTTTTGAACACTGTTAAGACAGAAACTGTTACTAAAGAGGAATATTTTATAAAAGTCAGTACCTCAAGAAATAGATAACAATTATAAACATACAGAAAGTGAAAAGACAAACCCAGAGGCACTTATAAAAAACCCATTTTCACAATAAAGAAAGAACTCTCAAAATTCAACAAGAAGAAAATCCAATTTAAAAATGGGCAAAAGAGTTGAAAAGACACCAAAGAAGAAGAGACATAGATGGTAAATGGGCACATGAAAAGATGCTCAACATCAGTATGCATTAAGAATTAAATGCAAACCAAAATTATAGAGAGATACCACTTCATACCCACCAGAACAGCAGAATAGCTATAATCATAAAGACAGACAATAACAAGTGTTGGTGAAGAAGTGGAGAAATTGGAACCTTCATACATTGCTAGTGGGAATGTAAAACAGCATAGCTGCGTTGGAAAACAGAAGCATTTCTTAAAATGTTAAGACTAAGAATTACCATTAGACTCAGCAATTCCGCTACTAGGTATCTGCTTGAGGGCAATAAATATGTTATGTCCACACAAACTTGTACACAAATGTTCACAGTAACATTACTCATAAAAGCCAAAAAAGGGCAACAACCCAAATGTCCATCAACCAATGAATGGAAAAACAAAAGAGAATACTATTCAGCAATAAAAAGGAATGAAATACTGATAACATGCCACAACATGGATGAACTTCAAAAACACTATGCTAAGTGAAAGAAGCTAGTAACAAAAGGTCACATACTGTATGAATCCACTTATACGAGAGGTCCAGAATAGGCAATTCTATAGAGATAAAAGCTAGATTCATGGTTGCCTAGGGCTGGTGGGTAGGGAAAGAGGAATGGGAATGACTGCTAACTGGTACAAATTTTCTTTTGGGATAATGTGCTAAAATTGGATTACAGTGATGGCTGCACAATTTTGTAAATATACTAAAACCCACTTAATTGTATACTTTAAGTGACCAAACTTTATGGTATTTATATCTCAATAAAGCTGTTAAAACATACTATATTAACAGAATGGACAAAAACCACAGGATCATCTCAATAGAGGCATAAAAACACATGATAAAATCCAATACCCATTCATAATAAAACTCTCCACAAACTAGAAATAAAAGAAATTTCCTCAACCTGATAAAGGGCATTTACGAAAAATGTACAACTAACTACATACTTAATGGGAAATGCTTTCCCTGAAGATTAAGAAAAGGGCAAGGATGGATGTGTGCCTTTGACACTTCTATTCAACACTGTACAAGAAGGGAGAAAAAGGTAAAAAGACAAAGTCTTTCAGAATTGAAACAAGTAGCAAAACTGTCTTTATTTGCAGACCACATCATCCTATGTGCAGAAAATTCTAAGGAATCATAGACAAAAAACTACCAGCACTAATAAATGAGTTCAGCAAAGCTACAGTATTTGAGGTGAATACACATCAGTTGTAGTTCTATATACTTAGCAATGAACAATCCAAAATGAAGAAAAAAATTCATCAAAAATAACATCAAAAAGTAAAAAAATACTTACGAATAAATTTAACAAAATGGTGGAAGCCTTGCACACTGAAAATTACAAAACACTATTAATAGAAATCAAAGAATATCTAAAGTATCTAAATTAAAGAATATCAAAACGGAGACACATTCCACATCCATGGATAGGAAGTGATCATCATTAAGACAGCAATTTTCCTCAAACTGATCTACAGATTCACAATGCCTACTGAAATCCCTGCAGGCTTTTTTTTTTGGGGGGGGGGGGGGGCGGGAGAAACTGACCAGCGGAACCTAAAATTTATATGGAAATGTAAAGGATCCAGAGTAGCCAGACAAATTTGTAAAAGAACAACACTTACTTTAAAGGCTACAACAATCAAGACATTGGCACTGGCATAAGAAGAGACATACAGACCAGACCTAGTAACTATGTTTACTTTTATGGTCGACTTTTTTTTTTTTTTTTTAAAGAGACAGAGTCTTGCTATGTTACCCTGGCTTGAGTGCAGTGGTGCGATCATAGTTCACTGTAACCCCAAACACCTGGGACTCAGGTGATCCTCCCACCTGAGCACCCGAGCCGCTGGGGTTACAGGTGCATGCCACCGTGTCAACAACGCATTTCTGACAATGGTGCCAAGGTAATTCAATGGGTAAGTATAGTCTTTTCAACAAATGGTACTGGGACAACTGGATAACCACATTTATAAAGATGAAATTAAATTTGTACCTCATGTCATACACAAAACTTAACTCGAAGTGAATCATAAATGTAAGAAGCAAAACTATAAAACTTCTTAAAGAAAACGGAGGAGACCTGGGCGCGGTGGCTCACGCCTGCAATCCCAGCATTTTGGGAGGCCAAGGCGGGTGGATCACGAGGTCAGGAGATCAAGACCATCCTGGCTAACAGGGTGAAAACCCGTGTCTACTAAAAATTACAAAAAATTAGCTGGGCATGGTGGCAGGTGCCTGTAGTTCCAGCTACTTGGGAGGCCGAGGCAGGAGAATGGTGTGAACCTGGGAGGTGGAGCTCGCAGTGAGCCGAGATCACACCATCTTTAAAAAAAAAAAAAAAAAAGGAAGAAAAAAGAAAAAAAAGGAAAATGTAGGAGAAAATCCTTGTACCCATGTGCCAATTTACCAGTTTCACATTTTATGAATCATGCTTTTGGCACATCACCAAAAGCACGATCCATAAAATGTGAAATTGGTAAACTGGCTTCAACAAAATTAAAATGTTTATATTCCAACGGACACTATGAAGAAAATGAGACGGCAAGCCAGAGAACAGGAAAAATTTAAGAGTTGCAAATCATATGACTGAGAGAGAATTTTTTTTTCTTTTTTTTTTTGAGATGGAGTCTGGCTCTGTCGCCCAGGCTGGAGTGCAGTGGCCAGATCTCAGCTCACTGCAAGCTCCGCCTCCTGGGTTTATGCCATTCTCCTGCCTCAGCCTCCCGAGTAGCTGGGACTACAGGCACTCGCCACCTCGCCCGGCTAGTTTTTTGTATTTTTTAGTGGAGACGGGGTTTCATCGTGTTAGCCAGGATGGTCTCCATCTCCTGACCTCATGATCTGCCTGTCTCAGCCTCCCAAAGTGCTGGGATTACAGGCTTGAGCCACTGCGCCCGGCCGAGAGAGAATTTTTGACTAGACATTTCACCAAAGAAGATAAACAGATGGTTAATAAGCACAGGAACACATGCTCATCAACTTTTCAACACCCTAATATCAGGGAAATAATACAACCCAAACCACTATGAGATACCACTTCACGCCTTACTAGAATGGCTATAATAAAAAGACAACGTGTTTCAGAAAGCCCTTACCTGTGTACTGAAGGGTACACTAAAAATGGTTTAAATGGTACATTTTGTGTTATATATACTTTACCATAATAAAAAAATAGCCCTTACCGATTAAAAAGAAAAAGGGAGGCTGGGCTCGCTCGGTGGCTCACGCCTGGAATTCCAGCACTTTGGGAGGCCGAGGCGGGCAGATCATGAGGTCAGGAGTTCGAGACCACCCTGACCAACATGGAGAAACACCGTCTCTACTAAACACACAAAAATCAGCCGGGCATGGTGGCACATACCTGTAATCCCAACTACTCAGGAGGCTGAGGCAGGAGAATCGCTTGAATCTGGGAGGCAGAGGTTGCGCTGAGCCGAGATGGCGCCACTGCACTCCAGCCTGGGCAACAAGAGCGAAACTCCGACTCAAAAAAAAAAAAAAAAAAAAAAAAAAAAAGGAAAAGAAAAAGGGAAAGGTGGTGAACTCAGCAGGAGGAAAAAAAAAAAAAAAACCCAAAAAAAATCTTCCCACAAAAAGAAGCCCAGCTTTAGATGGCTTCACTGGTGAATCCTATCAAACATTTAAAGACAAAATTACATAAATCTCTTCCATAAAACACCAACTTATTCAATGAGTTCAATTTAAATGTATAATTAAAGGCATCATGATTTACTTTTTGCAGAAATGCCTTATTAAAGTATAAAAGATAAAAGGTTCTGAGTTAGAGGTCCTGAAAACTGTTTCAATCCAGACTTGTTACCAACTGGTTGTGTAATCTTTGTCAAGTTACATCAACATTTTCACTTTGGGCTTCGGTTTCTTAGTTTCTTTTGTTGTTGTTGTTGTTGTTGCCAGGGTCTCACTCCGTTACCCAGGCTGGAGTGCAGTGGTATGATCACCGCTCACTGCAACCTCCGCCTCCTGGGCTCAAGCATTCCTCCCAGCCTCCTGGGTAAGTAGGATGACAGGCACGTGCCACTACGCCCAGCTAATTTTTGCATATTTAGTAGACGGGGTTTCACCATGTTACCCAGCCTGGTCTTGAACTCCTGGGCTCAGAGCATCTGCCTGCTTCAGCCTCCCAAAGTGCTGGATTACAGGTGTGAGGGACCACCCTGGCCAGTTTCCTCATCTGTAAACAGGGAGGTTCACCAGATAAATTTCTTCCTATATAATTCTACGATACATTTACTACATAAAATTTGGTTTAAAACTTGCTCAATCCTAAAATGATACAGCCCTTCAGAAAACAATAATATGTAGTAAGAGGCATTTCATACTCTGTTGAAGTATTTCCACTTCTGGATATTTATCCTGGTGATATAATTCAATAAAAGCAAATAATTCATAAAGCTATCATCACTGTAAGAGCCCACTTGTCCAACAAGAGTGGAATAAGATGAGTAACACAAAGAAATGCCAAATTACTAAAACAGTATGAAGATAATTTGTAGAAAATATTTGTCTGGTGCAAATAATCAGAATATAAATGATTTCAACTATGAAAATGTATACAGTATATAAACATATGCCAAATGGAAGGTAGTCTGCACGACTCAAAGTAGTATTAGGGTTGTGAGTCTAAACATGGCTTCTTCTGTGTTTAATTGCAAAGTCTTTTGAAATGTTAATGCATTATATACTCAAAGGGGAAAAAATCAGATACTTGTCCACAGGGTAGAGATGAAAAATATCAAGAGCACATTGATAAGGTTCTAAGTTCCTCTGGTTTGATTAATGCTTCCTGAGAGTGGTTATGAATCCGGAGTTCTCAGTAGACATCTCAGTGATTAAAACTTCGGTCGGTGTATACTGAAATTACCCACAATATTTTACTTGTTTTACTCAGCATTGAGGTAAAGACTGCAAGTCTGTGATTTTATAAAGTAGCTATTAAAATTCAGACACAATACTGCATAGTTCAAAATCTTTATGCCTGGGTATTTCACTTATCCCTATTACTACCTTTGAAGTTCTCAACTTATAATTCCTCAAGCAGCATTTTTTGGTAGGTTCATCAACCACTAACCTATTTGAGTTATACAACCATTAAAGCTCCTCTCGACTGAAAATAGTGGAAAAGGGGAGTGTGTATCTAGTGTCTATATTTTCCCTCCTCTTCCTATGGCTGCCTGCTGGGATGAGAACCTCAGCAGGATCTAGTCTCAGCATCTCCAAGGTTATCAGAGAGAATACCTGGTAATGCTACAACACACAACCCTAATAATTGTAAGATGAACCATATGAAATTGTTTCTGTGGGCCAAAATATTAATAGTCAACCATCAGCAATTTTGTATGGCTTAACCTTGGATGTCAAGCCTTTGGATTAAGAAAAATATGATGTAAATTTCCATAAGGACATAATCTACTTACAAGCATTTTAGGACAATTTTTTTTTTTTTTTTTTGAGACATAGTCTGGCACCGTTGCCCAGGCTGGAGTGCAGCAGTGTGATCATAACTCATTGTATCCTCAATCTCCAGAAGAAGGAGAAGTGCTGCTCCTTCTGCCGCAGCCTCCTGAGTAGCTGGGACCACAGGCACTACTACCATGCCTGATTAATTTCTTTAAAAAATATTTTTTGTAGAGACGGGTCTTGCTATGTTGCCCAGGCTAGTTTTGAACTCCTGGGCTCAAGCAATCCTCCTGTCTCAGCTTCCCAAAGTGCTGGATATAGGAATATGGCACTGTGCCCGGCCAAAGATTAAGAACTTTATTAGCATCCTGGGTATAGTTTTACTTCGGTTTCCCTGGTCTTCGTAAGCCTACCACAGGTTTGCAACTATACTTTGATTTTTGGTTAGAAAAACAAAAAAAAACAACATGAAATGTTCTCTTTGTCATTTTATTACATGGATATTCAGTAATTTTTTTCATATTTCATATTTCATCATCCTTCCATTTAAACTCTTTGTTCCCTTTGAGATTCTAGAATCATTGTCAAAGACTCTCTCCTTAACCTTCTCAATGAAGAGTGCATTAGGTGATTAATTTCAGAACCAGCATTTTAAGCAATTAGTTTTTACATGTTAGCATTAACATGCTAAACTCATAAGCACAACCAAGAAGTGTTTAACAGCAGCCAATTAAAAAACAAATAGCAGAACTCTCTATTCTGAGTCAATTCCTGCCGAAGTCCTGTTTTTCTTCACAAAGTTTTGGTACCAGCACTTCCAGAGCAATGGCTCCTTCTTCCACCTCCAACTTAAATCAACCCCATTTGAGAACATCTTACCTGAAACTACCATAGACTATAAGAAGAATGGAAATCAGAAATGTAGACACTTGACTGGAATCCACCAGGGAATAGGCCCTAGAGAAATAAGAGGAAAAAAATTTAAATCACATGCAGTGAGTCCTAATGGAGCTTACAGTCTAATGAGTTCTATACACCCCACTAAGCTTTGATTTTATCTTAAGAAGGAAAAAAGGTGTAAATTAGCACTAACAAAATAACACAATTAAAATGAGATTTGCTAGTTTAACATGAAGAATAAATGGATAGGTTTACAGCTATTATTAGTTAATATTTACAGCATGTAAAATGACATCAATGTAAAAATCCCATCTCTGTATATGTTTACAATATCCACCCCCAATTTTAAAAGTATCAAAATATCTACCAAATCTGTGCCAATGGCAAAAGTCTCCATGATCAGACTTTTGTCCAATCACATTTGAATCACTAATAGTATTTTACTGGTTTTACTCAGTGATGAAGTAAAAAGCCTGCATCTCATGAATTCCCCGTTTCCATTTTTCTAACTGCTTACTGATTTTCTCCATCTAGATGGCCTACAGGAGGTTCTTCAAAGTCAACAAGTCCACCACAAATATTCTCTCCATCTTAGCTGATCCTCTCAAGGAATGGTATCACCATCCCCTCAGCTGCCAAAGTTAAAAATCTGTCGCATTCTTGACAGCCCTTTCTTTCTCTTACTTCCACATCCCCAACTACCCTACTTCTCCTAATCCCACTGCCAATTTGTTAGCTCCCTTCTATGGCTTGGCTATTGGAAATCTTGTTTTAAAGGCTGTCTCCATGAGTTCACCCTCCACATTACCCATTCTTATATGTCAGGGATTTTCCTAAAACAAATCTTTGCGGAATTTTTGTTGTTGTTGTTTAATTTCCATTCAGCAAACTATTTAATACTGCTTACGTGCCAGGCACTCTGCTAGCCACTGGGATATACAGTAATAAATAAGAACGCCTTGATCTCTGCCTAAATGTCTTTTCTAAAGAAATGAACAATTTCACTCTAAAGAAATAAAAAAAAGGAACATAACTGAATGAATATAATCATGAAGAATGTTATGAAGGAGAGAAAGAAGTACAGGGTACTATGATAATGTATATTAGGTGGATGCAGTCCAAGAACAGGGGAGCTTTCCTTAGGGAGGAAGATAATTTAGAGACATACAGGACACAATAAATAGGACCCGGTGATCGTTTATGGCAGCCAAGAGAGGGAAGAATTGCAGTGATCCCTAGGTTTCTGCTTAGCTGGGTTTGTACCATTTAGGGGGTACCACCACGACTGGCTCCCAATTTTTGTATTTTTAGTAGAGATGGGGTTTTACCATGTTGGTCAGGCTGGTCTCAAACTCCTGACTTCAAGCAATCCACCCACCTTGGCCTCCCAAAGTGTTGGGATTACAGGCGTGAGCCACTGCGCCTGGCCGGAGGAACAGATTATAAGCTAAGGTTTGAATGTACTGAGGAGACAGCTGGATACTGAAACCGTTCTGAGCCGAAGGTGTATATATACTGAGAGCTCATCACCTTCCACATGGTAACTGAAGCCATAGGTGCGTGTGAATGCCTCACAGCAGTGAAAAGAGGACCTAGGATCAAGGCCTGGGAAATCTCCAAATGTAAAGATCAGGTAGAAGAAGGAACTGCAAAGAAAACCAAGATGAAACAGAGACAGATAAGGAAAACCCAGAATAGCAGATTATTTCAGAAAGGCAGCAGAATTGAATGCGGCCTGAATTTAATCCCTTGCTCTACCACTTACTAGTAGTTAAGCCAGTTACTTAGCCTCTCTAAGCTTCAGCTTTTCATCTGTAAAATGGGGATAATGACAACTTCAAAGAGTTGTTAAAGGATTAAATGAGGAATTCATATAAAGAATATTACACATTAAATACTCAATTCATACTCACTGCATTAGGAGGGAGACGTTGCCAACCATGAATGCTGCTGAGAGGCCAAGAAAGACAACTGGAGAGACCACTGGGTAAAGTGGTGAGGATGGAGTCAGACAAATTGGCTGAGAAATTAAAGCTAAGGAAATGAAGACAGTATTTTGAAAAGTGCAGGGAAAAGAATGGCAGCTGGAGGGTAAATATAAGGATAAGGGAGATCTAAAACATTTTTCTTTTTTTAAGGTGAGAGATGCTCAACCTTTTCTGATGCTGACTGGAAATGAACCCAGTGAGGAGAGAAAGACTGATGCATACAGAGGAGGACGTTACATTTCCTTTAATCGTTGTAAAAAATAAGACATATAATAAACTTTCATAATACACTGCTGTGGTCTATAATGGCATGCTTTTGGTTTCTTAGTTTTCTTTTCTTTTTGGAGATGGAGTTTTACTCTTGTTGCCCAGGCTGGAGTGCAATGGCATGATCTCGGCTCACTGCAACCTCCACCTACTGGGTTCAAGTGATTCTCCTGTTTCAGCCTCCCGAGAAGCTGAGGTTACAGGCACCTGCCACCACGCCAGCTAATTTTTTTGGTATTTTTAGTAGAGATGGGGTTTCATCATGTTGGCCACACTGGTCTCAAACTCCTGACCTCAGGTGATCCACCTGCCTCGACCTCCCAAAGTGCTGGGATTACAGGCTAAAGATCCACTGCACCTGGCACGGATCCTTAGTTACTACAGATACATCCTGAAATATTTATGGGTATGTTTAAAAAAAAAAAAAGAACTGGGGAGTCCATTAGGCTGAAATGGCTCCAGTGTCTTGGGTTCCTAAGGAAGCCAACTGAAATCCAACTCATCCCATCAGAAACTGCCAACCAAACCTAACCAGGGGCTTTACCAATCAGAAACTGCCGATCAATCTCTACTAGAGACTTTCTCCTTTAACCAATCAAGTATTGCCTTTCTTTTGCTTCTGCAAAAGCCTTATAAAAGTTTTGCCCTCAGGCACCCTCCATGGAGCTGAGATCCACTTGTGATCTGGTGCTGCCTGATTCATGACATACTGCTCAAAAAAAAAAAAAAAAAAAAAAAAAAAAAAAACTCTCCAAAAGTTAAACATAAGTTTATCTTTTAACAGGTCAAATAACATGATTTAAGATTTGCTTTAAAATACTCTAAGAAAATAAAACATGGGAGGGATACACCAAAGAAAAGGCAAATTTTTTCAAATTATGAAGCTGGAATGATAGGTACATTGTATTCTTCTCTCTTCCCCCCACACCAGTCTTTGAGATGGTACAACAATTTGAACACAATTAAAACTACTAGAGGCAGATGAATACAAGAATTTACGTTTTGGATCATGAATTCTGTTTCACCGCACCTCACAGGGGTGCTACCTTTTCCTAAATTTCAGTCAGCCGGGGAGTGGAGAAAGGGAAGGTAGGAGACATGAGGGCCACTCGAGCCTCTCTGTTGGGTCCCATCCAGCAATGACGCAGCTGTGGCTGTCCAGGGTCCTCTTTTGAACAACCAGATTATGTAGACAAGGCTCACACACCAAGAGATATCTAAGCTATCACGTATCATGTATTAGGAAAATGAACTTCATCAATTTCTCTTTATTCTAAACTTATGTTTCTTGCTGTATGACATAATCTTTGCACACATCTTTCAAAATTCCAAAATCAAGAAGGAACATTTTCTTAAAATTAAAAAAAATTATGACTAGGTTATATAGTCATACAAAAATCAAAAGTATATTAAAAAGTACATACACAGAGGTCTTATGCCCATCTAGCCATCCCCCAACCCCCACCCTCTCAGTCATTTTTAGATAACTTTTAAATAACCATATTTTTTCGTTTCTTATCTAGCCTTTTGGAGTAAATATACAATATAAGAACATTATTTCTCACCACTTCTTATGAAACAGGTGGAATATTAAATATACTGCTCAGTATCTCCCTCTACCCCCCTTTTACAATATAGCTTAGAAATCTTTCTGTATCAGGATGTGGAGAACTTCCTTTTTAAAATTTTCTTTTAAACAGCAGCATGGTATTCCACTGTGTAGATGCACCACAGTTTTTTGTTTTTGTTTTTGTTTTTTTTTTTTTTTTAGAACAAGTCCTTTACAGGTGGACACTAGGGTTGTTTCCAAAAACTCTGCTGTTAACAAGTAATTTTGTAATAACAGCCTTTGTAAATTATACCTGCATTGAACACACATGAAATGACATATTTATATAACATTCCTCAAAGTCAGATTGCTGGCTCAAAGAGGAAATACACTTGCAATCTGACAGATGTTGCCAATGCGCCCTACAGAGAGTAAGTTATACCATTTCACACTCTCATCAGTAATGAACTAGATGTTCCTACTTTCCAAAGTGAGTATTGTCTAACTTTTGAATTTTACCCATCTGAGAGATGATAACCGGTATCTCAGTATGGTTTTTATTTGTATTAATTAAAATTGTAATTCAAATTTAAAAATTAAAGTGAGATTGAGCAGCCTTTTTGTATGATTAAAGGCCGGTAGGTATTTTTAAAAGGCAATTTAAAGTTTTCTCCAGACTCCAGAGCTGTAAAAAAACAAGGGCGGCTATCTTTTGAGGAACTTTTCTTCTGATGGTGTCTTACTTGGATGACTTTTTTTTTGTATCCTTTGTATTTTGAAGCATATTGTCACTATCCTCAAGGCAGATTAAATATCGACACTTCCCAAATTCACTGCCTGAAAGTCTGATACTATTGTTTAATTGTTTTGCTACATCTCTCAAATCAATGGAGACTCTCTAGAAACTCTTAACCTCAGACTTCCGGAAGTCTGGATTTTTTTTTTTTTTTTTTTTCTGTTGCCCAGTTTGGAGTGCAATGGTGCGATCTCGGCTCACTTTAACCTCCGCCTCCTGGGTTCAATCAATTCTCCTGCCTCAGCCTCCCAAGTAGCTGGGATCACAGGAGGCTGCCACCATGCCCGGCTAATTTTTGGTATTTTTATTAGAAACGGGGTTTTGTCATGTTGCCCAGGCTGGTCTCAAACTCCTGACCTCAGGTGATCCACCCATATCAGCCTCCCAAAGTGCCAGGATTACAGGCGTGAGCCACCACACCTGGCCTGGATTAAATTTTCAAAAACCAGCTCCTCCTCTCTGACAGATCTTCTGTGCTGTGCTCTAGCCTCTGAGTAGCCATAGTTACTGACTTTCTTCATAGTCTGTTTTTCTAGATGAAAGTCTGACCTTGGCCGGGCGCGGTGGCTCAAGCCTGTAATCCCAGCACTTTGGGAGGCCGAGGCGGGTGGATCACGAGGTCAGGAGATCGAGACTATCCTGGCTAACATGGTGAAACCCCGTCTCTACTAAAAATACAAAAAACTAGCCGGGCGTGGTGGCGGGTGCCTGTAGTCTCAGCTACTTGGGAGGCTGAGGCGGGAGAATGGCGTGAACCCGGGAGGCGGAGCTTGCAGTGAGCTGAGATCACGCCACTGTACTCCAGCCGGGGAGACACAGCGAGACTCCGTCTCAAAAAAAAAAAAAAAAAAGAAAGTCTGACCACATGCAAAATATAAGAGTGTGACTAAGGTTGCCAGATCTCACCTCCATATCCTGGCAGTCAGCATGTCCCCCACTGCAGAACTAAATGCCTGATTTCAAAAAAGTGTTCAGATGTTTAATGGTTTCTTCTAACTTAAGTTTTGTTTTAGCTTTCAAATAAACCTATACAAGAAAATCTGATTAAAGTTCACCCCTAATATTGTACATGGTATTTTATAATTTATACTAAGATCTTAAAAAGTTCTAACAATTTTGCAAACCATACCAGATACCATGTAACTAGAAGTTATAGCTTATTTTATGATGTTATTTGAAATTTCATATACTATTTTCAATTCAAACTATCATTATAAAAGTTTTTGTTGTTGTTGTTCCTTTTTGGAGACAGGGTTTCACCTGTTGCTTAAGCTGGAGTGCAGTGGCACGGTCTTGGCTCAGTGAAACTTCCACCTCCTGGACTCAAGCAATCCTCCCACTTCAGCCTCCCAAGTAGCTAGGCCTGCAGGTGTGTGCCACCACAGCCAGCTAATTTTTGTATTTTTTGTAGAGACGGGGTTTCACCATGTTGCCCAGGGCTGGTCTTGAACTCCTGGGCTCAAGCAATCCACCCGCCTCAGCCTCCAAAAGTGCTGGGATTACAGGCATGAGCCACTACGTGCCTGGCGTTATAAAAGTTTTACAAAAAGCCTTTTAACAAAAAAGCTTTTAACAAAAAGATTTTATTATAAAATACAGAAAATGGATTTAAATAAATTATAGCCAATTTGCATTTTTAGAACTATCAATTTTCTTTTTCAAAATTACAAAAATTCATGTTCATTGTGAAAACTCAAAAATGGGTAAGTATATAAAGCAAAAAGCACAAGTGCCTCCTCCTTCCTCTCTGTACTTCCATTCCCTAGGAGGAGACATTGTTTACAATTTGGTATGTGTATCCTTCCATACAAATTGTGTACAGAATGTATACACATTACAAAAACAGGAAGCATACATGTTCTTTTAAAACTTGCTCTTTTTAAAAATTCAACTATGTACCCAGGAGCTACTCTTTCCTGCTGCCTTCCCTTACTGGCCTTGTACTGCAAAATTAAAACGTGAAAACTTCACAAGTACAGAAAGCACTCTCTTTTAAAATAAATAGAAAACTTCCAGGTTCAATGAGCACAACTTTTAACTACTAATTGTCTCAGCATTCTCATTTTGAGTCCTTAACAAAAGCAGTATCTCAATGTTTCACATGTTTTCATCTTATGTAACCTGAATTAGTAAATTAGATTGTTGTTTCTAACCTCAGTAGAAACAAATGGATGCCTTGGCGCATGCCTCTCTGCCTCTCTCTCTCTCTTTTGTTTTTTTGAGATGCAGTCTAGCTCTGTCCCCAAGTTGGAGTGTGTTGGCGCAATCTCGGCTCACTGCAACCTCCGCCTCCCAGGTTCAAGCGATTCTCCTGCCTCAGCCTCCCGAGTAGCTGGATTACAGGCACACACCACCACACCCAGCTAATTTTTGTATTTTTAGTAGAGACAGGGTTTCACCATGTTGGCCAGGATGGTCTCGATTTCCTGACCTCGTGATCCGCCCATCTCAGCATCCCAAAGTGCTGGGATTACAGGCATCAGCCACCGTGCCGACTTGCCTCTCTGTTTTTTTTTTTTTTTTTTTTTTTGAGACGGAGTCTTGCTCTATCGTCAGTGGCACTATCTTGGCTCACTGCAAGCTCCGCCTCCTGGGTTCATGCCATTCTCCCACCTCAGCCTCCCGAGTAGCTGGGACTACAGGCGTCCGCCACCACACCCAGCTAATTTTTTTGTATTTTTTAGTAGAGATGGGGTTTCACCATGTTGGCCAGGATGGTCTCGATATCCTGACCTCATGGTCCACCCGCCTCGGCCTCCCAAAGTGTTGGTATTACAGGCGTGAGCCACCACGCCGGCCTGTTTTCTTTTTTCTTTTTTTTTTTAAGAGACTTCTGTCTCCCATGCTGGAGCCCAGCTGCGCGATCACAGCTCACCGCAGCCTTGAACTCCTAGTTTAAGCAAACCTCCCACTTCAGCCTCCCCAGTAGCTGGGACTACAGGTGTGTATCATCATGCCTAGCTAATTTTTTTATTTTTAAATTTCATAGAGACAAGGGGCTCACTACGTTGCCCAGACTAGTCTTGAACTCCTGGCTTCAAGTGATCCTCCAGGCTTGTCCTCCCAAAGTGCTAGGATTACAGGTGTGAACCATGGCACACGGCTCTATGCCTCTCTTTTTAGTCAATTTAATATTTAATGAAGATAGGGACATTTCTAACAACCTTTTATCAAAGGCAAAACCATGGAATCCAACAGGTAAAGATAATATAGACATCATGCTAGTGAACATTCAAATCTCTTGTGAAAATAATATTAGAAAAAAATGCATCTTGTACTTTAGCAGATGTGCCCTAACAACTCCTATCTAGTCTAGAGGAATTACAAAAACACTCATATTGCACATAATATTACATTTTAGATGTATACAGAAATCACTTTTGGAAAATAACATTTGTTTAACAAATGTGAACATGTTAGCAGAAACATTTTGCTATCCTACAACAACTTTATAATGAAGTTCTCTTTTTCCCTATTTACCAGGGAAATTTCTGCCACTTGAATTCTCTAAGGCTAGGGACTTCTTAGCATAGATGGATTATATTTTATTAATCACCCAAGTTGAGGTCATTAGAGGTTGCCTTAGTGAAGTTCAAGTAGAAATACATACCCTTTACTATAAAGTCTTTAAAAAGCCCTGGAGACAGAAGGAAATATCAACTGATGCTAAGCCTAGGATGTACTTAGAAACAAGTTCTTGTGGCCAGGCATGGTGGCTCATGCCTGTAATCCCAAGACTTTGGAGGCAGGTGGATCACTCCAGGTCAGGAGTTCGGAGACCAGTCTCGCCAAAATGGTGAAACCCCGTTTCTACAAAAAATTACAATACAAAATTACAAAATACAAAAAAATTAGCTGGGGTGTGGTGGTACGTACATACCTGTAAACCCAGCTACTAGGGAGGCTGAAACAGGAGAATCACTTGAACCCAGGAGGCTGACGTTGCAGTGAGCCGAGATCGTGCCATTGCACTCCAGCCTGGGCGACAGACCAAGACTTCCATCAAAAAAAAAAAGAAAGAAAGAAAGAAAGAAAGAAACCAGTTCTTGCTCTCTTACTGTTAATAGCTGTCTTGGCTAATAATCTGCTGGGTCCGCACTGTATTCTTAATCAGTAGAAGGAGATGATTACAAAGACAGCAAAACTAAAGTTTGAATGGAACATGAACTCGAATTACACAGAGCTGTGCTGTTCAATACAGCAGCCACTAGCCACATGTGGCTATTTAAATTTAAATATAATTAAAATTTCTTAAGTTGCATTAGTTGCATTTCCAAGTGTTCTATAGCTAGTGGCTACTGTATTGGATGGCCAGATAAAGAACATTTGTATCATCGTGAAAAGTTCTAGTGGACTGCAATGACATGCATCTCTATAGAAAAATACGTTAATAGGGCCGGGCGTGGTGGCTCACGCCTGTAATCCCAGCACTTTGGGAGGCGGAGACAGGCGGATTATGAGATCAGGAGATGGAGACCATCCTGACTAACACGGTGAAACCCTGTCTCTACTAAAAATACAAAAAATTAGCCAGGCGTGGTGGCAGGCGCCTGTAGTCCCAGTCCTACTTGGGAGGCTGAGGCAGGAGAATGGTGTGAACCCAGGAGGCAGAGCTTGCAGTGAGCCGAGATTGCGCCACTGCACTCCAGCCTGGGCAACAGAGCAAGACTCTGTCTCAAAAAAAAAAAAAGAAAAGAAAGAAAGATACGTTATATTTCAAAACTAGGGTTCTGGACTTTTATTAGTGGTAATAGCAACAACATCTAACACTTTAAATTCTCACATCACTCTACAAGTACTACATGTCTAGAAGTCCTTATCCAAAAAAATGCCTCGAGAACAAATTGATTCAGAATTTGTTGGAGTTTTACAAAGAAAACACCCCCATTACTGCAGTCTGGAGCAGTAATCTGTAATCAAATACTAATATTTCTGTAGCGAAACAGGAATATTCACACGAAACAGCATAAAGGTTATAAATAGCTTCATATCAATTTAGGTCAGCTTTTGCTGCCAAACGAATCAGAGAAAACTTCTGGGTTTTCATTTTGGGGTTTGGAGAACTGTGAATCTCTGTGATTATTAGGGTTTTTTAAGATCAAGAGCCAGATGCACTTCTGATCTTAGGTGGCCTAATTCCAGAGTCTCCCAAATTGACTTCAATATCTGCCCAAAACTGGATGACAAACTGAAGTTTCTATCGGTAATTATACAGTAATTAGCTACGTAATCCTCCCTGGGCAATCCTTTATATCTTTCTATTATCTATAAAATCCTCTTTGGGCCCAGATAAACTTGAAAGCCCAATTAATTTTTATTTTTCAAGGGTCTAGGTTTTGGCTGGGTGTGTGGTTCATGCCTGCAATTCTGACACTCTGAGAGTCCGAGGTAGGAGGACTGCTTGAGCCCAGGATTTCAAGACCAGCCTGGGCAACAAAATTAGATGTGACTCTATGAAAAATTAAAAAAAAAAAATTATCCAGGCATGGTGGGGCACGCCTGTACTTTCAGCTACTTGGGAGGCTGAGGTAGGAGGATCCCTTGAGCCCACAAGCTTGAGGTTGCAATGAGCTATGAGCATGCCACTGCACTTTCACCTGGGTGACAGAGCGAAATCCTGTCTCAAAAAAATTTAAAGTCTGTATTTATATTGTTTTGCTTTCAAAAAACAGAAATATTACCTGAAATACTCTTTCCATCTTTCATTTTGCCCATCATTGACACAGGTAAATCAGCACTGCCAAAGATGACCCTGTTTCCAGGTGACTAAAACTGGTATTTTCCTCTTTTAATCACCCAATATTTACAGATTTAAAAATGGCTTACTATAAATCTTACCTTACTCCAGTAGATATACATGAAGGTAAGCCATCATCTTACCTTGGGTAGCAACTCTGGTTCGTTTATTCAACCCATGGGAAATTCTTCTCTAGGGTCTTTTTTAAAAATGTGGCCAGCCCTAAGGCTAACTTACAAACTCTTCATTTTCCCTCTGCTAGACTGCTTTTTCCAATATTTGTTTATGCCCTTGGTCTCCTGAAGTAGGCTCAATTTTCACCTACTCTACAAGCTCATAAAAATGAGCACAGAGCGGTTTCAAAAATGTCTAAAGGTTTTCACTGCTGGTAATGACAGGGAGGAATAGGGCCCCTCCTGTATCATCCTCTGTTCTGCTCTTTGCCCACACAAAGAATGAAAGCCTTCATCAGCATTTCAGAAACAGACACAGATTTTGCTACAGCAACTGCAGTTTGGGGAACTGGGGTAAGACTATGACAAATGGAGCAGGCAGGGAAGAAAAGGTATTCCAAGGAAAAAGGGTGGGTAAGTCTGGCCAATAATAGGAAATCAAAACTCACAATCTTATTTCACAGTCTCTCCCTATCCTACATTTCAGACTCTACCAAAGCATCAACAGAAATGTGTCATTCTTCAGGCCCTCCTACTGAGGTGTCTGTTCCCAGAGGTTCTGGACAGACATGAAAGACAGGAACTATTCTATTCTGAGATAAAGGAATTCTTACTGAAACACAGAAAGAAACTAAATACATGCATTTGAGACATGCCGAAATCAGGTTAGCCAAATGTATTGAAAACAGTCTTGAAGACTTTGTCAACTGACGTATCAATATAGGCCAGCTGTTCAGTTGAAATATTTTATATATTCATTATGAAGACCACTAATTCTTTAACTACATTCCAAGCCTTTACCTTAATAGACAAAGAGTTACCAGAAATGTCTCTCATATACAAGACTAAACTCTAAACCCTAAGATTTTTAGAGCCATGCTGGATTTTAGTAACTGCTCTATGGTCAAAAATCTATTTCTAGCTGCTTTACCAGCAAGTGCTTATAACACATATCCTGCTAAAAATCATGCCAAACTGAGACACAGAGAGTACTGTTCTATAACGTGTTCTATGTGTCAGCCTTCCAGCTATACAATGAAAGCATTCTTGTCCACCCCAAAACCAAGCAACTACTATTCTAACACTGCACAGACATTGCCTTAGACCAGCACTTCTCAAACTTTGTGGTTGCAGAACAATTTACACTCTTAAAATTGAGGACTCCCAAAGAGCTTTAGTACATGTGGGTTAGTAGTATTTACTGTATTAGAAATTAAAGCTGAGAAAAAGATAAAGTATTAATTTATTTATACATAATAAAACCATTACATGTTAACATAAATAACATTTTTAAAGGGCAAATATCTATTTTCCAAAACAGAACAAAAAAATTAAGCAAGACAAGGGACATTCTTCACATGTTTGCAAACTTCTTTAATGTCTAGCTTAAATGGAAGATAGTTGGATTCTCATATCGGCTTCTGCATTCCATCTACTGCCATGTTGTTTGAACTGAACTCTATGGGGGAAAAAATCCAGCTTTACACAGATAGTTGGAAAAGAAGGAGTACTTAATAGCCTTTTCAGATAACTATCAATATTCTTCTTTGATACTACACTAAAATTCAACAAGTAGTAATTTCTTAAAGGTTTACTGCAATGTTGAATTTGAAACTATCTCAGTGGAATTTTTTGGATTTTACTATATTACATTAAAATCCACTGGACTGTCCTGAACTTTGTGTGAACCTTTTTACCCATGGATGATTTTGTAACATCATGCATTGGTAATCTGGAAGACAATGATTCGCTGAGTTATGCTGCTCTTCCAGATGTTGTCTCTTTTCATTATACAATATCTGAAAAATCATATTTGTTAGTATCATTCTTGGGGCTCATGGTAGCAAATACAAATTTTCAAAAATTCTATTTTCACTTGGAAGCTCAAATTTTATCATTGATAAAAACACTTTTTTTCCCTTTAAGTGACCGGCTCACTTGATCTGTTTTTGAGAAACTATCTGCCAACTATGCACATCAGTCATTCTTTCAAGAAAAAATGCTATTTCAATTTTAAACAAATGTAGTTCAGTTAGCATCTCAAATGACTGCACAAGCAGTTTCCTCAAGATAACCAACACTACTTTGGTATATAGCAGAAGTGCTTTGTGGAAATTTTCCATTTTATCATTAAAAATTTCCATTTTATCACTTAGTGTACTCAAGGGTTGAAATTTAACAAAAGAAACTTACTGCTTCATCAAGAACATTCTAAGTGTAAATGGCATTTCAGAAGATAACCCGTGTGCCTGGTGGTGGAGAATACGATGATTACCAGTATTGCCTGGTGCCACCGCCTTGATTCAGGTGAGGGTGCACCAGAGGCTTTACCCACCATTGCTTTGCCACCATGAGAAAAAAGGTGCAAAAATGAAAAAGACAAGTAATGTTAGTAGTATTATGAAAACACTTTGATCCTATGGACCCCCATGATAGGGTCTCAGGAATCTCCCATGGTCCATGAGCCACATTTCGGGAATTGCCCACAAGTTCTGGCTATGCAAACTGCCAACACTTTCTCACATGTAATTGTTACAGATCACAAAACACCAAAAGTTGTTACGATTTTTTTGCTATCCAAAATTTCAAATTTAAAAATTATATGCAAAAAATGACTTGTATTCCATACCTAAAGAAATGTTCATTTTTCCCTTTATGGAAATATGCTGAAATAGGACTTAATTTGTATCTTTATCTAAAAATATTAGTCTAACATAATGTTGGAAATAATTCTTTTCCACATTTCCCCATATTTTAAAGGAAAAAACTAAATATGTATTATAAGCTTAATAACAGAATAGGTATCTTATCAAATAAAAATTTATTAAATTTAACCATTTACGTGCAAGGTACAAGTAGTAAATAAAACAGTTACTTAAGGCTGGGCGCAGTGGCTCATGCCTGTAATCCCAACACTTTGGGAGGCTGAGGCAGGAGGAGTGCATGAGCCTAGTAGTTTAAGACCAACCTGAAAAACATAGGGAGACCCCCATCTTTGCAAAAGTATCAAAATATTATCCCTGCATTATCACAAAATATTTCATGGAAAGACATATATGAAATATACTATATGTTGATATTTTATATTTTACCAAGACTAGTACAATGAAAAAATGATTACTTCCATCGGAGATACAAAATCTGCTGACTGAGCAAATTCATATGAAAGAAAGGTATTACTCTTCAAGGCAGTCAAGATGATCTGGAGTAATTTTGTTTTCAAATACATCTTATTGCCTAGGATAGATAAGAAAGGATTTATTGCGGGGGCAGGGGTGAAACAGAAAGAAGACCCTACATTAAAGGCTTCGATGGCAATATGCTTCAACTTTTTCCTATGAATTATCCTCTAAGACAGGTCCTCACATCATAGTTTCAAAAGCATGTGCATTTTATCGTGATTTCAGCATACAACCAGCAACACACTGCAGTTTCTGCGTTCAACACTGCAGCCAGAAACAGCCCTGTACTGGCTGTAGCAAACATAAGGCAAGGGAAAAAAATTAGGCAACTGGTTTCCTCAGACAATGCCAATAGGTACAAGCTGGATAAAGCAGTTTTGCATTTTTATTTGGCCAAGGGACTCGTTTACAGAAAAAAAAATTATAATGCAGCTTTTGAAGGTATCTTTGTATCACCATCCAAGACTGCTTTAGAACTTGTACAAAATAAATCTCCTTAAAAACTTGCAAAAATCTGTGTTAACAAGCTGGTCGAAATTACTATTTCATAAGAAAAATGCTACTGAATATCTAAATATCCTCTCAGGATATGTGCTCATAAAACTTAATGAAGCCTAAGTATTTGCCCCAAATAATTGAAAGCAGGGACTCAAACAGATACTCGTACACCAATTTTCACAATGGCTTGGCTGTGAATAATGGGTTGGGTTGGGTGGAAGTAGCCCAAGTGTCTACCGGTGAAGGAATGGATAAACAAAATGTGGTACGGCCATCCAATCAAATATTATTCAGCCTTACAAAAGAAGAAAATTCTGATACATGCTACAACATAAATCAACTTCAAAAACATGATGCTATGTGAAATACACCAGAAACAAAAAGACAAATATTGTTATGATTCACCTCATATGACAGACCTAGATTAGGCAAATTCATACAAAGACAAAGCAGAATAGCGGATACCAGGACTGGAGAGAAGGGGAATGGGGAGTTTTTGTTTGATGCATACAGAGTTTCTCTTTGGGATGATGAAAAAGGTCTGGAAATGGATAGCGGTGACTGTTGCACAAAACGTAAGTGAATGTACTTAATGCCACTGAACTGTACACTTAGAAACAGTTCAATGGTAAATTTTAAATTGTATGTTACGTATATTTTACAATAACAACTTTCATAAAACTTTAGGAAATTTTTAAAAACTGGTCTTAACCTCTAAAGGAACTGGTTTTTTACTGTATCAGTTTCATTAAAAGATTATTCCCTGCCATTTAATGCTGATAATAGTCTTAGAAATGATTCTAGAAACGAAGTCTTAAAAGCATCTACACAATTCCAAAATATAGACTTCAAGAAGAAAATTTCCAATGACTTATAAAAATGAATGCTACAGATTGACATTTAGTTATTTCCTAGGGGCTAACCTCTCCTAGTGACAAATTCTGTGGACAAGCAAACAGGAGCCTAAGAGTTTAAATCACAGTTCATCCATTACTTCTATCAGGACAAACTAGAGTTTCTATCTGGGATGATGAAAAAGTTGAAGAAGAAAAGTCTCCTGGGTCCCAGAGCAAGGAGGGATTTCTAAGACAGACTGAATTTCAGTAGCAAATCTCCTCTTCTACCTGCATATACCGCGGTCACCTCAAATTCAACATATCTAAAAGTCAAACCAAATCTATCCAACAACTTGCAGTATCTCATATCTGCTGCAAGCTTCAACTAGAATAAATGCCTGTGGTCATGTTCCATCCTATCTTATGTATCACCACATGCATGGTACTCTGCGAGGTACTGGCACTCCATGATGAAGACTCAGCCCCTACCACCCACCAAGAATTGCCTAATAGGGAGATAAAAAGAAGTAAACAGGTTACCAAATCATGCCATGGCACAGACAGGTGTAGGAACTCAGCATGGAGGCCCATGTGACAGTGTGACCTGCTGGGAGATCACAAAGCAGTCAAGCAGTTCAGTTGGGCTAGAAGGAGAGAGCAAGAATGAGTGATCATGCGTGCAAGAGACAGAAAGAAAAAGCAAGAGCTAGAGCATATTCCCACAAAGGTGCCTGTGAGAGATGGAGAGTATGTGTGTGGTAGGGGGGAGTGGGGAGGACAGGCAATGAAAGGAAGAAAGGCCAGTTCACATAGGGCTACCAAACCTAGGGATCTGGCTGTATTTGCTGTCTTCGCTGGTATCTTCTTGTTATACTGTGCCTTCCATCCCCAGCACTTTATGGAATTTGCTCTCCCCAAGATCATCAACAATCTTGTTGTTACTTAATCTAGTAACACTTCAGTCAGTATCTTACCTGATATCCTCCCTCCCCTTGCAGGATCTGACAACAGTAGCCACTTCCTTTTCTTGAAACAATTTTATCCCAGCTCCCACGACATCCTACTGGATTTATTCCCCACTCTCTGGCTGCTCCTTACTTTCTCCTTCTCCTCTGCCCATCAGGGCTCTGTTATCGGTTCTCTTTACTTCTTCCTCCACACCTCATCTCTGGGTGGTACTGGCTACTCTCGTGCCTTTGGTAATCATCTGTATATGCTGACGATTCCCTTTTCCAAGTAGTAACAGCAATCTTTTACTGAGTCATGTGCCCAGAACTGTCCTAAGTGCTTCCCATTATGATCCCCATTTTGTACAGATGAAAAACCTGACACAGTGGGGTGAATTAGCCTGTTGGTTTTACTACAGTCATTGTGTTTTGTATAATTCACTCTATCACAGAGAAATTTTGTTTGTTTGTTTTTGAGACGGAGTCTCATTCTGTCGCCCAGGCTGGAGTGCAGTGGCGCAATCTCGGCTCACTGCAAGCTCCGCCTCCCAAGTTCACGCCATTCTCCTGCCTCAGCCTCCCGAGTAGCTGGGACTATAGGAGCCACGCCCGGCTAATTTTTTGTATTTTTAGTAAAGACAGGGTTTTACCATGTTAGCCAGGATGGTCTCGATCTCCTGACCTCGTGATCCGCCTGCCTCAGCCTCCCAAACTGCTGGGATTACAGGCGTGAACTACCGCACCCAGCCCACAAAGAAATTTAAAAGAATGGCATGAAGAATTGTTAGGAAGAAGCAAGCTGAAGACCTATGTATTACATAAAACCACTTTTATTAAAAATGGGACTACTTCACATTTCTGTGTGACGTGAGTTTTTAAAATAACAGTAAATTTTTTTTTAATGGAACACAGGATTCTGGTGGACACGTTAGCAAAAAAGACAAAGAAGTGTTAGTGATGTCTGATTTGGCTATATTTTTCACTTATACTAAATACTAAAAGCTTGTGTTCTTCAGTCGGATATAGAATTTAACAAGTAATACTACAGAGTAAGTTCTATAGAATTTAATTTTCAGGCCGGGCGCGGTGGCTCAAGCCTGTAATCCCAGCACTTTGGGAGGCCGAGACGGGCGGATCACGAGGTCAGGAGATCGAGACCATCCTGGCTAACACCGTGAAACCCCGTCTCTACTAAAAATACAAAAAACTAGCCGGGCGAGGTGGCGGGCGCCTGTAGTCCCAGCTACTCCGGAGGCTGAGGCAGGAGAATGGCCTAAACCCGGGAGGCGGAGCTTGCAGTGAGCTGAGATCCGGCCACTGCACTCCAGCCCGGGCTACAGAGCAAGACTCCGTCTCAAAAAAAAAAAAAAAAAAAAAAAAAAGAATTTAATTTTCAAAGAGCCCAATTTAAATACAACGGTTTTCTTAAACTTCCCCCCCCCCCCCCCCACCGAGACAGGGTCTCACTTTGTCACCCAGGCTGGAGAGCAGTGGCATGATCGTGGCTCACTGCAGCCTTGACCTCCTTGGGCTCAAGTGATCCTCCCACCTCAGCCTCCCAATTAGCTGAGGCCACAGGCGCATGCCACCACACCAGGCTAATTTTTTTTTGTTTGCAATTTTTGTAGAGATGGGGTTTCTGCATATTGCCCAGGTTGGTCTTGAACTCCTAGGCTCAAGTGATCCTTCAGCCTTGGCCTCCCAACATTCTGGGATTACAAGCATGAACCATGCCTGGGGCCTTCTTAAACTTTTGACATTGTTTTTCACACAGGAAACAGAAACAAGCTTCCATGCATTATTCACTTGAAAAGACAATGTAATTAAGTAGCTACTGTAACAATACATTTCTAGAAAGCTTAATTGCAGATAGAATGGAACAAATGTTAAAGGGTAAACATGCCCCCACCCCCAGTCCCATTCTCAAAGTGCGCCCTTCCCTATATGACACTACCTTAAGTCTACTGGATAGTCATTATATTTACAACAGAAATGGAATCTTAATTACTAACACCTTAAACTCATTTTTAAAAAAGGACAGATCCAAACTTATGTAACGTCAGTTTGATCTAGAACAATGTTCACAAATTTTAATTCATTAAATCCAAAATAATAAAGTTTTACTAAATTAATAATTGAAAAACTACATAATCTAATTTAGTTTGAAAAAACAAGCCTAACACACTAAAAAGGAAATTATGGCAAAAGCAGCCCCAGTTCGTTAACTGAATTTGTTATCAAACAGACCTAATGTATTCAGAGAAAAATTTTTCTGTTGAGTTATGAAACACTAAAGAGCATCTGTTTATTGAGCACCTCAAAGGAGTTTGGCTTGGTAGACAGAAAATAGAGTGGAGGCGAGAAAACAAATCCCAAAAGAATAAAGGTCATGACCTTAACCCTCTAGTAACAGGGAACAGGTACACAGGAATATCATCAACAGGAGCAAGTATCGCTTGTCTTACAGAAGAGTGGAATTCCAGAGAGACTCACTGCAAGGTCAGCTTCTGTTTACAGAGGGGTTAAATTATGGTGTACTTGAAGCCAAGGTTTGTTAGCAGGATTTTAGCTGCTGGAGTTTTAACGTTATCTGAAAACATTACTTTTATTCAACTAGTAGAGTAAAAATCTTAAGACTGTATAATAATATTTTTGGAAAATTAATCAGGCAGAAATATTCAGTATAGATAAACTGGGCAGAATAGACTAGAATCAAGGAGACCAAGTAAGGTTCTTATGATAATCTAGGCACAAGGTGACCAAGTCTAGGTTAGTAAGAAGTGGAAAGAGGAGGTGCTATAGTCACAAACTATATTTTGAAAGAAGAACTAATGGGACCTTTCTTTGTCTAGTGGACAAAGAGAATGAAAGCAAGGCAAGAGTTAGGCCGGGCACGGTGGCTCATGCCTGTAATCCCAGCACTCTGGTAGGCCGAGACAGGCAGATTACCTGAGGTTGGGAGTTTGACACCAGCCTGACCAACATGGAGAAACCCTGTCTCTACTAAAAATACAAAATTAGCTGGGTGTGGTGGCGCATGCCTGTAATCCCAACTACTTGGGAGGCTGAGGCAGGAGAATCACTTGAACCCGGGAGGCAGAGGTTGCGGTGAGTCGAAATCGCACCATTGCACTGCAGCCTGGGCAACAAGAGTGAAACTCCAACTCAAAAAAAGAAAAGAAAAAAAAAAAAGAAATCATGGCAAGAGTCAAAATTTCCATGGGTTATGACAAACTCAAACCTAGACCTACCTACCTACCTTGCCTACTAACAGTGGTAGATATCTGACTATGCACTAAAATCCCAATTTAGGCACTCATGTATGTAGCAGAGACAGTGAGAGGTCACAACTTAAGGCAGAAACCTTGACGTGGATCACCTCCACCTGGCCTAAAGTTTACCTAACAATAAGCCCAAACAGCACCACCAATCAGCAACATCCAGACACTCTAGCTTCCTAATAATAACGGAACTGAGGTCTCTGCCTTCTTTTGACTTTAAAAGACCTATCCCATTTTTCCTCCCTCAAACCTCATCTCCCAGAGCCTCCACTCTATGCTAGATTGGGATCTCTCTTTGATAGTAAAACGTTTCCTCTCAGCACTCAATCTTCGGTTTCATTTTCCTCAACAGCTGCCTCAATGGAAATTAGGAGTTACTACAAGGAGAGATGAGAGCTGAGAAAAGATCATTCTGGGATACAACAAGAAAGAGTTAAATGCTGAGTACATGTGCTGAGCAAACTGGGGCAGCAACATACAAGAAAACTGCCCAAGGTTAAATGGACAGAAAGTGACAGAAACAGAATGTGAAGAGTCAGTATGGCTCCAACAGTCCATGCTTGTATTACACCACATTACCCCTCTTAACATCAGCAGAAGAGCATAAGGGTTAAGAGTAGGCTATTTGAAACAGAGATTATTACACGTTTTAATAGAGATTATTGCACGTGATCTTCTACAGCAGTTTCAATAGAATTGTGGGGAAAGAGAAAGTGGGAATAGTGAGTTTATGTCATTTTCTATAGAAGTTGAGCAGTAGAAGATAGGAGAGAAATTGAATGGCAATGTGAAAGGTCAATAGAGTGGCTTTGTTTATGGGTTTTTAAGGATGGCAGGGGGTACCTGTGCCATTCCGAAGACAGAAAAAATAGATGCTCTTAAGAGAGCAAAAGATTAATGATAACCAAATGAGGGAAATGACTATGCGGGCAAGATTCTAGAGAAAACAAGAAAGAAAGGATTAGCTTTAGGAAAGAGAAACAACACCTTCTCTACTGAGACCAGAAAAGTCAGATAAGCAATAACAAGCTGAAGCAGAGATGAGACTTTATGAAAGTACTCATGCCAGCAGGTCTCAATCACCTCCATATAACAAGCTGCAGGGTTAGTTATTCAGCATGACGTAAAGAAGCTACGTGCAGCAGGTTCAAAGAAAATGCAAGATTGGAAAGTACCCTAAGCTGAAATGTCCTTAAATTCAAGAATTGGTTTCATAAAATAATCACCTACTTTAAATAAAATTCATAAGGCAGAAATTCTCTATATTGAGTTAACATATAAAAAGACACACCTAAGGCCAGGTGCAGTGGCTCATGCCTGTAATCCTAGCACTTTGGGATCCGCCGAGGCAGGCGGATCACTTGAGGTCAGGAGTTTGAAACCAGCCTGGCCAACATGGTGAAACCCGGTCTCTACCAAAAATACCAAAAAAATTAGCCGGGCATGGTGGCAGGCATGTGTAATCCCAGTTACTCAGGAGGCTGAGGCAGGAGAATTGCTTGAACCTGGGAGGCAGAGGTTGTAGTGAGCTGAGATTGTGGCCATTGCCATCTCGGCTGGGCAACAAGAACGAAATCTTGAGCCTGGGCAACAAGAATGAAACTCTGTCTCAAAAGAGAGAGAAAAAGAGAGAGAGAGAGAGACCTAAATTCCTTTCAAAGAATAATGACTATCTAAGCACTGTGGAAACGAGTCACGATGCCAAAGAAAGACATCAAGAGTTGGGCAAGGTAAACCACAGAAGGTTTCTCAGAAGATTGGTTGAAAAAAAAAGGGTGTATTTTAAGCACAAGAAATGGCACATATAATAGTAAGAAGCTGGAAATGCCCCAAATTGGCTCAGCTTGAGAGGGAGCAACACCTAAGGCAATAATGAGAACAGGGCTAATGAAGAAACATGCAGAGCAGGCAGAGAAGTGCCTTGTGATACAGAACAGTTAAGATCACAGCCTCTGTAGCAGATGGCCTGGGTCCAAATCCTGACTCTGTCCTTTGCAAATCATGTGACCTTGGGCAAGTTAGCCTCTCTAGTCTTCAATGTTCTTACCTATAAAATGAGGGTGATGATATGTATCTTACAGAGTTAAGCTCTCAATGAACGTTTCCCTTTTTTTGAGATGGAGTCTCGCTCTATTGCCCAGGCTAGAGTGCACTGGCGCAATCTTGGCTCAATGCAACCACCGCCTCCCTGGTTCAAGCAATTCTCCTGCCCCAGCCTTCCGAGTAGCTGCGATTACAAGTACCTGCCACCACACCTGGTTAATTACTTTTAGTAGAGATGGGGTTTCACCATGTTGGCCAGGTTGGTCTTGAACTCCTGACCTCAAGTGATCCGCCCGCCTCAGCCTCCCAAAGTGCTGGGATTACAGGTGTGAGCCACCCCACCCAGCCTCAATGAACGTTATCTGGTAGGCAGAGTGTTAGTAACAAGTAACGTTACTATGGTCAAGGGAATCACTATAAATTCTTCAACTGAGGAATGATTAAATAAGAAGAGTAAAGAAAATTATTTTAATTCTATAGGGGAGACTGACTTCAGAATCTGTACACTATTCTAGTTATAGTGTGTTAGACATGGCCGCCACTCATCACCTCAATATAAAAGGCAATTTACCTTTTATATCGTGCAGCGGTCATGTAATACAAGTGCCCCGACCCCCTGAAAAAAACGTTGTTGCTGTTTTTCCCTAATGTTATAAATACATGTTTACACTAAGGTCATATCTAAATTCCAAGTTCCCCCTTGCTCTCGTCCATCCTCATTTGTAAAGCAGGCCAACTTCTTTAAAGGAGGCCAGCCTTAAAGTGCTTTGGTTACACTAAGGATTTAGTGACTCAGAGGGAAGAAAAGGTTAAGACAAAGGAAGTCATGGCTGGGCTAATGCCTTAAAGCAAACATAAAGGTGCCAATAGGCAAACATCTAGAAAACTTTAATATTGATGAAAAATTCTTAGTGTTTCCCAAGCAGATTCTATGGAACAAAAGTGTCCTCGGCCGGGCGCGGTGGCTCAAGCCTGTAATCCCAGCACTTTGGGAGGCCGAGACGGGTGGATCACGAGGTCAGGAGATCGAGACCATCCTGGCTAACACGGTGAAACCCCGTCTCTACTAAAAAATACAAAAAACTAGCCGGGTGAGTTGGCGGGCACCTGTAGTCCCAGCTACTCGGGAGGCTGAGGCAGGAGAATGGCATAAACCCGGGAGGCGGAGCTTGCAGTGAGCTGAGATCCGGCCACTGCACTCCAGCCTGGGCAACAGAGCGAGACTCCATCTCAAAAAAAAAAAAAAAAAAAAAGTGTCCTCAAGAACTTAACTGATTTACATGACTAAAAGCAGTGATGGACAAGTAGGTCTGGTAAGTGCTTAGCTAAGCACAATGCATTTCACTACTTGACTTTTTTCTGGCCTTAAGTAGAGAGCCTCATGAAGCTCATAAAACATTTTCCCACAAAATTTATCCTTTCCTCCTCTTTTTTCTTAGAGCAGGTAACAGGTCTTATGTCCCATAGCACATACTTTGGAGTCGTGCTCTGTTGCCCAGGCTGGAGTGCAATGGCACAATCGCAGTTCACTGCCACCCCTGTCTCCCGGGTTCAACAGATTCTCCTGCCTCAACCTCCGGAGTAGCTGGGATTACAGGCATGCGTCACCACGCCCAGCTGATTTTTTTTTGTATTTTTAATAGAAATGGGGTTTCACCATGTTGGCCAGGCTGGTCTCAAACTCATGACCTCAAGTAATCTGCCCACCTTGGCCTCCCAAAGTGTTGGGATTACAGGCGTTAGCCACATGCCAGGCCTGAAGCTCTGTTCTAAAAGAAGGGATCGGCCGGGCGCAGTGGCTCACACCTGTAATCCCAGCACTTTGGGAGGCTAAGGCGGGCGGACACGAGGTCAGGTGATCAAGGCCATCCTGGCTAACATGGTGAAATCCCATCTCTACTAAAAACACAAAGAATTAGCCAGGCGTGGTGGCAGGCGCCTGTAGTCCCAGCTACTCTGGAGGCTGAGGCAGGAGAATGGTGTGAACTAGGGAGGCGGAACTTGCAGTGAGCCGGGATTGTGCCACTGCACTCCGCCTGGGCGAGACAGCAAGACTATATCTTAAAAATAAAAAAAGAAGGGATCTTGTTTGAAAACAAAATCAATGAAAAACCTGGTCATTAACTGTTGATTCAAAAACTAAATGTAAATAACAACAACCACAATCATAACAGCAAATAATATTTGTTAAATATTTATTATGTGCCAAGTGCCATTATATGGAACTTTATCAACCTCTCAGATAGTTAACTTTTATTATCCCTAGTTTACATATGAGGAAATAAATGAACGAGACAGGGGAAACTTGTTCAGGGTTACACAGCCTAGTAAGTGATAAAAGTCTCCACAAAATCTCTCCAAAGAGCAGACACTCAGCTGTCTCTGGCCTTAGCAACAAGAAGAAGATTTAACACCCTTGTTTTTCAGAAGTATATACAAAGGATCAATGACTAAGGTCTTTGATCTTTAGCTTCTCTAAAGAGATTAACATCAAATAATGTCTTGGAGTTTTCACCTAAGTTTACACCTGGAGTCCTGCTGTCCAGGACTCCAGGAGGGAGGGGAAAAAACACCAATACAATCTACTGTTTGAAACCGAAATAAAAATGAGATACCCTGGGTGATTTTATTTATGACTTTTCTAATTAATCCTGACAAAATTGAGACATTCGTAAAATGAGTGTCAAAATTTAAATGTCATACACTGGAAAAGGTTATTTTTATTTGGTAGTTATAAAGGGTGCTGGACTCTGTTCTCCAGTTGGTGATTTCTGCCAACCCTGAGAATGTTTTCAGAGGAAACTTGACTTAGCACGAGTCAAACTCTTGGCTAGAGTTTAAATCACAGTATTTTGAAACTGTAGGTTTTAAAGATTTTTCCAAACTCTGTTTTCCTGTATATAGGGGGACCACAAACACCCAAACAAAAGCTGACTGAACTTCTTTATATAATAAACATGAGAAATACCCTTAACAGGGAAGTAATTGTTTAAAAACTATCCAAGTAGCCAGACAAAGCTTATTTGAAAGGCGTATGAGACCAAGAAATATAACTGCTGCTAAAATAATAGGAACAACAATAATAATAGCAGCTAATACTTTGGGGGCTCTTACTGCATTGCTAGACATTGTACAAGCTGTTTACATTTTCCTCATTTCATCTTTTCAACATCTCCCTGAGGAACATACTTCCACTATCAGCTCTAGAGATGAGGATACTGAAGCAGAGAGATTAATTTGTCCAAGGTCAAACAGCTTCATAGCTTCAAGGAAGAAGAACTAGCAGTCCCACCCAGGCAGCCTGGTTCTAGATCCAGAGGTCATGCTTTAAACCATTTTACAACACTCCCTAGCTCAACCTGGCTTGTGCCCCCCAGCCTCAGCTGGGATCATTAAGTTGTATCATGAATCAAAACGCACCCTCCAAGAGCTAATGGTAAACACCATACGTGGACCATTTTCCAGACTGGCCAATAAAAACAAGTCTCAAAGAATTTTTTTTTTTTTTTTTTTTTTTGAGACAAGTCTCACTCTGTTGCCCAGGCTGGAGTGCAGTGGTGCCATCTTGGCTCACTGCACTCGCCGCCTCTCGGGTTCAAGTGATTCTCCTGCCTCAGCCTCCCAAGGAGCTGGGACTTCAGTGCACACCACCAAACCTAGCTAATTTTTGTATTTTTAGTAGAGATGGGGTTTTGCCATGTTGGCCAGGCTGGTCTCAAACTCCTGACCTCAAGTGATCTGCCCGTCTCAGCCTCCCAAAGTGTTGGGATTACAAGCATGAGCCACCAAGTCTCAAAGAATTTAAAAGGACTGATATTATACAAAATATGCTCTCCAACTACAGTGGAATTAAATTAGAAATCACCCAAAGCAAAATCTGTGAAATCCCCAAATATGTGGAAATGAAACACACTTCTAAATAACCCATGGGTCAAATAAGAGATCATATGGAAAATTAGAAAATATCTTGAACTGAATGAGGATGAAAACAAAACATATCAAAATATGTGGAAGGCAGCTAAAGCAATGTTTATAGAGGCAAATCTACAGCATTAAGTGATTATATTGGAAAATAAAAAAAAGTTTAAAAATCAATGATTTAAGTTTTCACCTTAAAAAAAAAAAAACTAGAAAAAAAGGCAAATTAAACTCAAAGTAAACAGAAGGAAGGAAGTAATACAGAGCAGAAATCAATGAGACTGAAAACGACAAAATTCCTTTCTGTAGACATCAATCAGCTAGTTCTAAAATTTGTATGAAAGCAAAGGAAGGAGAATAGCCAAAACAATTTTGGGGAAAAAAAGTTGGAGGATTCACATTAACTGATTTAAAGACTTACTATAAAACTACAGTATTTATAGTGTGAATTGGTGAGGAATACACGTAGTGTTCACTGGAACACAGATTCCAGAAATTCACAAATTTATAACCAATGAATTTCTAACAAAAGTGCTAAGAGGAAAGAAATAGTCTTTTTTGTTTTAGAGATAGAGTCTTGCTCTGTTGCCTTGGCTGGGGTGCAGTGGCGTGATCACAGCTCACTGCAGCTTCGAACTCCTGGGTTTAAGAGATCCTCTGCCTCAGCTTCCTGAGTTGTTGGGACTACAGGTATGTGCCACCACTCCTAGCTCAAGTTTTTTATTTTTTGTAGACATGGGGGTCTCCCTATGTTGCCCAAGCTGGTCTTGACCTCCTGGGCTCAAGTGATCCTCCTGCCTCAAGCCTCCCAAAGTTCTGGGATTAGAGGCATAAACTACTGGGTCCAGACTAGGAATAGTCTTTTCAACAAATAGTGTTTGAACAACTGGATATAAATATGCAAAACAAACAAAAAACCTCACACTGTATGCAAAAACAGACCATAAGCTTAAATGTGAAACTGAAATCCATAAAGCTTCATTATTACTACCCATAATAAAAACAGGACACCTTAGAGATAAGAAGCAACATTTAGGTTGTGTACTGTGGAGTATGACAATTAATCCCCCCAAGAATTATGAGAGATTGGTTTTGCCTTATATTATTATTTTCTGACTCTAATATTAAAAAAGAGAAAGGAAAATACAGGTGTGCCACCTCTTAAAGAAAATGAGCCATTTGGGGTCGGGCATGGTGGCTCACACCTGTAATCCAAGCACTTCGGGAGGCCGAGGCAGGCGATCACCTGAGGTCGGGAGTTCAAGACCAGCCTGACCAACATGGAGAAACCCCATCTCTACTAAAAATACAAAAAATTAGCCAGGCATAGTGGTGCACACCTGTAATCCCAGCTACTCGGGAGGCTGAGGCAGGAGAATTGCTTGAACCCAGGAGACAGAGGTTGCAGTGAGCTGAGATCACACCATTGCACTCCAGCCTGGGCAACAAGAGCAAAACTACGTCTGAAAAACGACGACGACAACAACAACAACAACAACAACACGCTATTTGGAAATGAAAGTGAAATTCTTCTTATTTTACTTGGAAATCCTTATATCCAAGGAAGAAACACAAGGTTGCCCTCACAGCAGGTCCAAAGCTGACTATACCATACAGGAGGCCTGTTTCCATACTGTAGTTTAATATCAGAGATTTGAGTTGCACAGGAAGACTCTTTAAAAACCGCCAGGGTGTTTTACTGAGCACTTCCAAAGTATAAGAGACTATTTTAGGCACCACATCAGCATTAAGGGGATCTGGTGATAACTCACTGCTTCTGAGTCAAGATTACAATCTAAGTAATAAGATGTGCATAAAATAACTTTAAATGCACTACAAAGAAATCTAAATTTCAATAAAGGAACATAAGAGCTATAGGAGTTCAAAGGAAGAAGAGATTGCTTACAACAGTAAAGGTCAAATTAGCCCCTTCTGAAGAGGTAAAATTCAAATTACTCTTGAAGAATAAGTAGGATCTGAAAATGTGAGATCGTTCAGGGAGAATAAGATTCAGAAGCAAAGGGTACAATATGAACGATGGCATAAGGGCAAAGAAGTGTGGGGCATGTGTTAAGTACTTGGCGCTTACTTGGAGCATGGGTACCAGAAAGGGAACAGAGGAAAACACGGTTGTCCAGAGAGGTTAAATGTCTGTGGCAGGCCTTAAAAAGGAGACAGCCTAGATAGGAAACTAATATAATGTTCTAGGAAGAATGTCTGAATCAAGGCAGATACCAGAAACATTTTAACAAGCAGGATGGACAACATTTGGGAATGACTTAGTATGAGGAGCAAGAGACATGTAGGAATGAAGCTGGGTAAATGAGAGGATGGAAGCAGGGTAATAAAAACATGAAACAAGCCAGACGCAGTGGCTCATGCCTATAATTCCAGCCCTCTGGGAAGCTGAAGTGGGAGGATCACGTGAGGCCAGGAGTTGGAGACCAGCCTGGGCAACACAGTGAGACTCCATCTCTCCAAAAAAAAAAAAAAGGAAAAATAGAAAGAAAGGAGGAAAAACAGATGCATACAAGTAGGGAGAAAAAACGAGTGTTGTTGAGTTTTAAAGTGTGTGTGTGTTGAGTTTCAAGTGACAGAGGAATATTTAAGTGGTGAGATCCATTTTTAATTTACATAACTGAAGTAGGCTGCAAATGTGGCGCTACAGCTCAAAACTGAGATATCATCTTGACATACACACGTGAAGCTGACTGTGAGTCTGCGCAGTACTGACCTTTGAGAATAAGTATGCATACAGGGTGACACACTTTCATATGTGCTCTACTTTAATCCTTATGAAGCAACTTTGTGAGAGAAATAGTATCATGTCTTGAAATTACAGTATTTGGCCTGTAAGTTCTTCCTAGCCAACGAGTTCACAGTTAGAACTAGTTTTATGTTAACCACCTCTGCTGAATACAGAAAAAAGGAAACCACCACAGATGGAATTATAAGTATTCAGTTTATAACAGACAACTGAGATAGAATGAGAATCTTTCAGTTCATTTTTACTCGTTGTAGGTGCCTGACTCTGCAGCACAATCATGTGCTAACCAGTTCCAAGCCAACCATGCCCCTGGCTAACAAATGGGCGATGGAGTGGTGAAGTGCGATCAGTGGCCCATGAAGTCTGTTTGGTTGTCTCCAACAGGGGTTGGAGTGGGCTCTGAGTAGGGGTGGTTGATGGGGACTCTGCCCTCTGAAGTACCCTTTGAGAGACTGCCCAGAAGAGAGACAGGCCATGAACAGGTTCCATGTAAACACCTTCATATTCGGGAGGTGGGAAGCAGAGGAGAACCATGGGTGCTGCCAACCAAGGAGATGTTACAAGTCTTTGCTAAAACAAAGGAAGGCATTTCCTTTCCCTTCACAGTAATACTCCTTCTGCAGCCTTACACTCATTCTCCTTTTCTTTCTTAGTGAACAGAGATCAGCTGTGCTATTTTCACCATTAGTATGAAAACCAGTAAATGAAGGTCCTATACTACTCTAGTTTAACCAGAGCTAAAAGTAACCTTTTGTGTTTCCGTTTCTGTATCTTTTCATTAACAATAATAAAACAAGTGTTCATAACTATGTGCACATAGTAGGTAAAATGTGCCAAAACTATACAATAATTAATCTTTCAAATCATCACATGGAATCTGATACATCTTATAAAAACTAACCCTCCAACTAATAATTGAAACATACATTTCCGAACTATTAATACTTTAGAGATGGAAGAAAAACAGTACAAATCTATTTTATAGGGGTGAAAAATGTGGTTCAGGAAGCTTAGTTTGTTGTAACATTCTTGCCTCATTTTGAAACTCTTCTGTTAATCACCTTGGTATTATATTAGCTCTCTGCATACATCTTATTTGTCCTGTTAGACCACAGTCTCCCAGAAAATAGGGACCCTGTTCTAACTTCCTTTTAATGATATCTAACAATATGCTCCACAGATCGACAGTGCATACTAAATGTCTGTAAAATCAGTTATCACTCAGAAAGGAAGGCAGGAAGGAAGCTTAGCCAAATAACATATAATTCTAAACTCAGAGTGAAAAATGCATTTTATTTTTGAAACCACACCTACCCTTAACCATCCTCATGATTTATGAAATACTCTCTAAGCATGTAGCCCTTGCTAAGCAACAGTTCTTCAGTTATCTCTCCTTCCAGAAATCTAGGCAAGCTTATTCGTTAGTCATAGATGTTATATATCTATGTATGATGTTATACATAGTTATAGATGATCAAGAATTCTGACAATGGGCCGGGCGCGGTGGCTCACGCCTATAATCCCAGCACTTTGGGAGGCCGAGGCGGGCGGATCACAAGGTCAGGAGATCGAGACCACGGTGAAACCCCGTCTCTACTAAAAAATACAAAAAAATTAGCCGGGCGCGGTTGTGGGCGCCTGTAGTCCCAGCTACTCGGGAGGCTGAGGCAGGAGAATGGCGTGAACCTGGGAGGCGGAGCTTGCAGTGAGCCGAGATCGCGCCACTGCACTCCAGCCTGGGCGACAGAGCCAGACTCCGTCTCAAAAAAAAAAAAAAAAAAAGAATTCTGACAATGAAATCTAAGATCTATCCTCTGACCCACTTACAACAAAACGAAGGAAGTTTAACATTTTATAGTCAGAAAAATCTTGAGAAAATGTTTTACTGGTTTCATTTCTTTGGTTGAAAAACTCTTCTCCCTCTTAAAATATCTCTTCTATGTTAATAGTATCTTGAAAAACAATATCCTTACGCCTTGATGTAAAAAGCTTAATGTAAAGACAGAAATCTGTGTGGTCTCTCCAAGTCAGTATTACAGAATTCTGGCACTATGTATACAAGCCCCTGCTATTTTAGGATCACAAGAAACAGCTAGCCTGGGAAAACGAGAGAGAGGTGAACCATTCCTAACATCTTAACAGCCACTTCAAGCAACCACTTGTTCTACAAATACCACAGGCCTCTTGGGAATCCTTAGATTTGGTTGATAACTTAAATTCTGGCAACTTTCCTTGCAACAGAACTGTTCTATCTGAAACGGGCATTAGCAACAGAAAACTATGTAACCATATCACATTCTCCTTTGTACTTTTTATGGAATTCAAACGAATTCACATTTCAAAATTGAAGTAAGGTAGCATTTACAACAAATCCAAGCAGATCCATGTGCCATCATTTCTGTAACTTTGGAGTGTGCACCACATTGTCTGTAAAGCTGGCCACCAAGAATGCCTCTCATCTCTGCATACATCTGCTACTCTTCCCACCAAGAAGGGGAGTCTATTTCCCCTCCCCTTGAATCTGGTCTATCCTTGCAACTTTCGCCAACCAAAAGACTGCTACGGGAAGCAGGCTGTGCCAGTTTTAGGCCTAGATTGAAAAGAGATCTAGCAGGCTCCACTTTTGACTTCTTGGCACCTGAAGCTGGCATGTAAGGAAGTCCAGGCTCTCCTGTTGGAAAGAGGCCATACAGAGAAAGAAGCCCAGCAGAAGACAACTACATGAGAGAAGTTGTGGGGAGGAGCACTTAGACACCTTAACCAAAAGCCAGTACCAAGGCTCTAAGAATGTGAATGAGACCATCCTGAATCCTTCAGTGCTGGTAGAGTCCGGCAGACACCACACGGGACAAAGACAAATCATCCCAACTGAGCCCTGCCCAAATGCAGATCCGAAGAATCATGAGCAAATATAACATTTCTGGATGGACAAAACTTTAAAATGGTAAACAGATTAGTGGCTGCCAGGGGTCAGGGACCAGAGTGAGAATGGAGGGTTAGCACCGGGAAGGTGTGGGATATGCTTACAAAAGGGCAACCCAAGGGATACTTTCAGTGTTAGTTCCCTTCACCATCTTGACTGTGGTGGTGCACACAGAAACACAGGCAGGTGATAAAACTGTACACACCTTAACATGCACAAACGTGTGCATGCACACGTGCATATATGAGCTCAAGTGCTGAATAAGATAAATGGGTTGTATCAATGCCAATATCCCGGTTGTGTTGTTAAGAGTTTTACAAGGCCGGGCGCGGTGGCTCAAGCCTGTAATCCCAGCACTTTGGGAGGCCGAGGCGGGCGGATCACAAGGTCAGGAGATCGAGACCACAGTGAAACCCCGTCTCTACTAAAAATACAAAAAATTAGCCGGGCGCGGTTGTGGGCGCCTGTAGTCCCAGCTACTCAGGAGGCTGAGGCAGGAGAATGGCGGGAACCCGGGAGGCGGAGCTTGCAGTGAGCCGAGATCGCGCCACTGCACTCCAGCCTGGGCAACAGCGTGAGACTCCGTCTCAAAAAAAAAAAAAAAAAAAAAAAAAAAAAAGAGTTTTACAAAATGCTGCCCATTGGGAGAAACTAGGCAAAGAGAACATGAGATCTCTCTGCATTGTTTTTATTTTTAATAACTGCATGTGAATCTATAATTATGTCAATAAAAATTTCAAAATGGTGACATTAAGCTACTAGGTTTTGAGGCAGTCTGTTTTATAGCAATAGATAATATATAACTGATACAGAGCAGTAATATTTTAATGTAACTTGTTAGCTCAGATTTATAAGGAAAGACTAACTGGCTGTATAGCTGATGTTAATAAGTGCTAACGATATTTTTAATATGGTGTATTATTTTTGCCTAGTTTATCTGCATTTGACCAAACAGTTCTCAATCACAAGCAGTAACTGTCCCTTCAACTGGCTAGAGAGAAATGTGAAGAGACAAAAGGCAGACATGAAAAAGGTTAATACTGTCAAAGACGTACTTTCCTCACATTTTAACAACTCTGAAATTGGAGCGCATTTTATAACTGGCAGCATTTTTTTTATTGGTGGTACAAAAATAATGTTAAATCAACAGTCTTCAATTAGCTGAAATACATGATATTAAAATCTTAGTTCTTCCTGAATCCAAATTGGTATTTAGCTGCATTTGAAGGCATTGAAGATTTCTGAATTTTCTATAATGCTTTTTAGCACTGTATTTGTACTTACTCTTTACATCATACAGCAACCTTCCAATTTGTACTTACTCTTTACATCATACAGCAACCTTCCATTTATTATCAGAAGGGAATGTGATTCCTGTAAGTCAATAGATAACTTCAACTACCACAATTTAATAGGCAATTAAAAACACCCACCTAAAAAGGAAAAAACAAAAACTATAATATGGCAGAGACTGCAAACTTACTTCCAACATTTATTCTCTCCCTTCTTTTTGGTAAAATAATCCTGATTTTTAAAATAATGCATTTCCTACCTTTCCTGCAGCTGTTACATATATATATACACACACACATGACTAGTGCCTAAATTCTGACAATATCAAAATGGTATAGTCTCTACTATCCCAGTGTGTTGATAGGTGCCTGTAATCCCAGCTACTGGGAGGCTGAGGCAGAAGAGTCACTTGAACCCAGGAGGCGGAGGTTGCAGTGAAACGAGATCACACCACTGCACTCCAGCCTGGGCGACTGAGCAAGACTTCTCTCAAAAAATAAAATAAAAAATAAAATAAAATAAAAATAAAATAACATCATAAAATAACATAAAATAACATGAAATGAAATAAAATAAAATAAAATAAAATTCAGACACAGTGATTATAAACACAGCCCACATTTACTACTTAAAACAAAGGAACTGTCTTAAACAAAACTATAATAAGGTTTACCAAACAAGAAAGAATAAAAGGACGTAGACATATAAAGGATCCTTAGGAAAGGTTAGAAAAAGAATTGGTCTCCTGAAAGATAGGCTATCTGAATTCAGTAGCTTATCAGATACAGGCTGAGTGCAGGGAATGTGTGTGTATTTATTATTTCCTTATCAGCTCTACAGGAGAGGTGTGACTCTGTAGTACACCCCTGTTGGATACTTCTCCAGCATACATTCTTCCTTCCTCTCCTAGGAGAACCCTGATTTGGATTATATTCACTCCCAGCTCCAGCTTACTGTGACCAGAAACAAGCACACAGCCAAGGCAGATCAGGGCCAAGATTTGGTTCGGGGACTTCCATTTAAGCCTCCCGGGAACGCTGTCCTAGTCAGTGTGGAGGATCAAGTCTTGGCTGAAGCCAGTTTTACCTGGATTTTTCAGTTACTGTATTGGAAAAACTAATTTATCGCTTAAGCCATTTGGGCTCTCTGTTCTGTTATTTGCGTCCAAACATTCAACAGATAAAATTTTTAGAGTGAACAAGGAGCATATGTAAAGTCAGAATTAGAGGTATTGCCAAGGTACCTATTGGTATCTATAATAGTTACCATTCCAAGAGAGTGACCAGACTCAAAAAACCTCATGAGCTTTCCTGAACTCATCTTAAATTTAAGTCTTTTTCTTTAAATAACCAAAGGTGGGAAATAGCATACTAAAATTCCTAACTCTGCGGCTAAATGACTTTTTCTGTATGGATGTATATGTGACAACACATTCTTTCACTGGACTAGTCAACAACTATATTAAGAAACAATAAGACACAGACTGTAAAACAGTGCAGTCACTTTGGAAAACAGTTCAGCTCCTCAAATTGTTAAACACACAGTTACCATATGACCCAGCAATCCCACTCCTAGGTATACAATCAAGAGAACTGAAAACACATGTACACATCTACAAAAAAAATGAAACAAATGTTCAAAGCAGCAGTACTCATAACCCAAAGGCAGAAATAACCCAAATGTCTACCACTGAGAAATAAACCAATTGTGCTATATATCCATGCAATGGAATATTTTGGGCCATAAAAAAGGAGTAAAATATGGCCGAGCGTGGTGGCTCACGAGGTCAGGAATTCAAGATCAGCCTGGCCAAGATGGTGGAATCCCGTCTCTACTAAAAATACAAAAATTATCCGGGCTCTGTGGCAGCGCCTGTAATCCCAGCTACTTGGGAGGCTGAAGCAGAAGAACTGCTTGAACCCAGTGGGGGAGGTTGCAGTGAGCCAAGATAGCGCCACTGGACTCCAGCCTGGGTGAAAGAGACTCTGTCTCAAAAAAAAAAAAAAAAAGAAAAGCAGTAAAATACTAATACTTGCTTGGCATGGATGAACTCTGAAAACATGAAAGCTAAGTGAAAGAAGTCAGATACAAAAGGCCATATATATTGGATGATTCCACTTATATGAAATGTCCAGAACAGGCAAGAAGATTAATAGTTACATAGGGCTGGGGTGGGGAAATAGGGGAATAGAAAATAAATGTTCATATATACAGGTTTCTCTTTGAGGGGGATAAAAACTAGTGATGATGAGAACGAGGGGACGTAACGGAGGCAGGTCGGAGCCGCTGCCGTCGCCAGGACCCGCGGTAACCAGCGTGAGCTCGCCCGCCAGAAGAATATGAAAAAGCAGAGCGACTCGGTTAAGGGAAAGCGCCGAGATGACGGGCTTTCTGCTGCCGCCCGCAAGCAGAGGGACTCGGAGATCATGCAGCAGAAGCAGAAAAAGGCAAACGAGAAGAAGGAGGAACCCAAGTAGCTTTGTGGCTTCGTGTCCAACCCTCTTGCCCTTCGCCTGTGTGCCTGGAGCCAGTCCCACCACGCTCGCGTTTCCTCCTGTAGTGCTCACAGGTCCCAGCACCGATGGCATTCCCTTTGCCCTGAGTCTGCAGCGGGTCCCTTTTGTGCTTCCTTCCCCTCAGGTAGCCTTTCTCCCCCTGGGCCACTCCCGGGGGTGAGGGGGTTACCCCTTCCCAGTGTTTTTTATTCCTGTGGGGCTCACCCCAAAGTTTTAAAAGTAGCTTTGTAATTCCTTAAAAAAAAAAAAAAAAAAAAAAGGCCGGGCGCGGTGGCTCAAGCCTGTAATCCCAGCACTTTGGGAGGCCGAGGCGGGTGGATCACGAGGTCAGGAAATCGAGACTATCCTGGCTAACATGGTGAAACCCCGTCTCTACTAAAAATACAAAAAAAAACTAGCCGGGCGTGGTGGCGGGCGCCTGTAGTCTCAGCTACTTGGGAGGCTGAGGCGGGAGAATGGTGTGAACCCGGGAGGCGGAGCTTGCAGTGAGCCGAGATCACGCCACTGCACTCCAGCCTGGGAGACACAGCGAGACTCCGTCTCAAAAAAAAAAAAAAAAAAAAAAAAAAATTAGTGATGATGATTACACAACTAAAAACCACAGAATTGTGGCCAGATGCGGTGGCAGCACTTTGGGAGCCCGAGGCAGGTGGATCGCTTGAGCTCAGGAGTTCAAGACCAGCCTGGGCAATATGGGAAAAACCCATCTCTACAAAAAAAACAAAAATAGCTGGGCGGGGTGGTGAGCACCTGTAGTCCCAAGCTACTTGGTGGGCTGAGGCGGAAGGATGGCTTGAGCCTGGGAAGCGGAGGTTGCAGTGAGGTGAGATTGTGCCACTACACCCCAGCCTGGGCAACAGAGTGAGAACCAGTCTGAAAAAATAAAATAAAAATAAAAACATCACTTGAACCCAGGGGGTTGCAGTGAGCTGAGATTGTGCCACTGCACTCCAGCCTGGGCAACAGAGTGAGATTCCATCTCATTCATTCATTCATTCATTCACATTCATTTACAAACAAATAAATAAATTAACAAATCATAGAATTTTATATTATGAAGGGATGAATCTTATGGTCTGTTAAAAACTTACTAAAAAAAGAAACAGGCCAGCCACAGTGGCTCATGGCCTATAATCCCACCTCTTTGGGAGGCTGAGACAGGCAGATGACCTGAGGTCGGGAGTTTGAGACCAGCCTGACCAACATGGAGAAAACCTGTCTCTACTAAAAATACAAAATTAGCCAGGTGTGGTGGTGCATGCCTGTAATCCCAGCTGCTCAGGAGGCTGAGGCAGGAGAATGGCTTGAACCCGGGAGGTGGAGGCTGCTGTGAGCCATGTCCTGGCATTGCACTCCAGCCTGGGCAACAAGAGCGAAACTCCATCTAAAAAAAAAAAAAAAAAAAAAAAAAAAAGAGATACACAATACTTTGAACTATTAAAATCTTTATTATTCATCAGTTTTCTTTGCTAGTGTACTTTTAAGTGAAAAAAAAAGTTTTTTATATATATGTGCAAAACATCTAGTTAGTCTCCCCATCCCAACTGACATTTTCATTATAGATTCCTGAAACCTTCATGTTATGGAAGTATGATAAATAAAAGGCCAAGCTATAATTATTTTCTGTAAAAGGGTGGAAAGAGAAATTGCCTCAGTTTGTTCATTCATGTGAATTATGTTAAAATTACTTGACTGTGTAAGTCAGAAGTTCTGGAATATGAAACAAAATGTATTAATTGGGCAAGTCCCAGTCTGTGCTTTATACAATTAGCCCAATGTTACAAAAACAAGTATCCCTTGTTATCCAAATCTATTCGGTTTCTGAGTTTGGAAAGTGAAAGGTCAAACACAGAGTGATAACTGAATTTCTTTTGGTTAGAGAGGCTCAATATCTGACAAGCTAGCAATTACTTCTTTCTTTACAGCAAAATAAGCATCAATATAACATAGCTTTCTGCTTTCACCACTGATCAATAGCGTGAGTCATAGGATTATTGGCTTGTATATTTAAGTGTGCACCTGTACTATTAGGCATTTAAGGCAAAATTTGATACTAAATAAACTATTACATCTAAAACTTCCATCATGCCCCAATATTTCTCGATATCTGGAATAGTAAATTTGAGGATCTGCAGGCTGAATTATTTTAGATCACCAATACAGACTGTGTACAGTATTCCAGATAGAAAATAAATGGTTTTAAATTGTGATAGCAAGAAGAAGGGCTCAAAATCTGAAATTGTGGCCCAGAATCACACATAGAAACCTGGTATTTTTTAGGTAGATAAGAAGAGGGAACAGGGTTATAAACATCCCCTGAAGGTGTACTTGATTCATAAAAGTTATAATGACAACTAGCACCACAAAGTTAAAGACATCTACAGACAAGTATTAAAAACTTGTTCCTCAACCTAAGATAACAGCAGAACATTATACTATACACTAAGAGGCTACAGATATGGAGAAGAGTTTACTCACTTAAATATTTTAAGTGACTGAATAATTGAAAAGTAGGGACATTCCAAGAGTATCAATAAAATAATTTTCTAACTTCATAAATTCATTTCAAATACATGCACAGTAATGACATATTTGTTTAGCAAGGCAATTTTGTCAAAGATATATGCTGGGCTCTTTAAATAGATTTTCGATTATATTAAAAACAATGGAACTTTATTGTTTTAAATCGACAAAATAACCGACAGTGTCTGGTTTACTTGCATAGCTGCTAGTATTTCCATTTAAAATAGTTACCTAAGAATTTTAAAGCCTGAGTATGTTTTATTCTATAAAAGCTATGGAGAGTAAAACAGTAAGCTATGGTTGATCTGCTTACTTAGTGTATGTTATTTAAGAATGGAAAGAGAAGTCTCAAAATTGGAGTTTTAGAAACAACAAATTAGATAAAATTTCTTAAGAATAACAAAGCTCCACAAAAATCACTTTTTTAAAATAAAAAAAAATGGTTTGGAGAAAGCTGGCAAAATGGAATGGAAGTAGTCATGTTTTGAGCATTTAGTTGAGCCATTTATAAAGTTTCTAAACTGGTTTCATGGAAATTCTTGGAACTGATTCCGTATTTTTGTTTGCCAGATAGAGGGCAGGAAGAAAACACCCAACAGAGCTCATGTGGGTGGGAGTGCGGACGCTTCTCTCAGGCCCTCATCTGGGTGTTTATATTGTGACAGCAAACTCTGTGGTTAAGCTTGTGCAGTAATTAAGTAGTATGTTTATTATAACTAAATCTCAATAGACTTTTCTAAGATTTCCCCTCAGGCTCAGGGAGAAGTAAAATAGGATTCTGACTTATAAACACAGATAAACGAAGTTTTATGTTACTGAATACCTGCACCAATAGCCTCAAACTTCATTATGCATAAAACCAAACATAAGGAAAAGAGAAAAATAAATTCAAACAAAAAACCAGAAGAAAGGGAGATGTAACATCAATTTCAACACTAGAGAGGAAAAAAAAGGAGAAGATTTTAGCGTCTCTTTGGGGAAGGTGGAAATATGAATTCAATTTATTTTTTGTTTATTTATTTTTCTTATTTGTTTATTTTTTTTATTTTTTTGTTTTTGCTTTTGTTTTTGAGACGGAGTCTCGCTCTGTCGCCCAGGCTGGAGTGCCGTGGCCGGATCTCGGCTCACTGCAAGCTCCGCCTCCCGGGTTTAAGCCATTTTCCTGCCTCAGCCTCCCAAGTAGCTGGGACTACAGGCGCCCACCACCTCGCCCGACTAGTTTTTTTTGTATTTTTTTAGTACAGACGGGGTTTCACCATGTTAGCCAGGATGGTCTCGATCTCCTGACCTCGTGATCCACCCGTCTTGGCCTCCCAAAGTACTGGGATTACAGGCTTGAGCCACCGTGCCGGGCCTATTTGTTTATTTTTTAAGACAGGGTCTCACTCTGTCACCCTGGCTGCAGTGCAGTGGTATGACCTTGTCTTACTGCAACCTCTGCCTCCTGGGTTCAAGCAATTCTCCAGCCTCAGCCTCCCAAGTAGCTGGGACCACAGTGTACCACCACACCTGGCTAATTTTTGTATCTTTTGTAGAGATGGGGTTTCACCATGTTGCCTAAACTGGTCTAGAACTCCCGAGCTCAAAGCGATCTTCCTGCCTTGGCCTCCCAAAGTGCTGGGATTACAGGCGTGAGTCACCACATCTGGCCTTATTTTTTATTTTTTTAAGTAGAGGCAGGGTCTCACTCTGTTGCCCAGGATGGTTTCAAACTCCTGAGCTCAAATGATCCTCCCACCTTGGCCTCCCAAAGTGCTAGGATTACAGGTGTGAGCCACCACACCTGGCCCTGGTTTAAGGTAACCACTGAACTGCCTTTGAATCTAGTAAAAAGAGAGCTAATGTTTATAATTAATATTCCATAGCAGAGAACTGTTCTCCTGTACCTGGGTACCATCATCACCCTGGGTGTGTCCCCTGGCTTTCAAAACGCCACACTGAATCTGAACTGTGTTCATTTTAACTACTGAGATAAAGGAGATAATCACAAGTTTGGGAGAGAGTAATTTTTATAAGTGGCTGAATGTCTGGTGACAGAAAAAGGGAAGCCAGGCATTACGTAAAACTTCAAATCTAGTCTTATTGTTCCTCATGTCTGGTGACAGAAAAAGGGAAGCCAGGCATTACGTAAAACTTCAAATCTAGTCTTATTGTTCATCACACTGGTGTGAGGTAAGAAGGTGGTGGTGCACGTGCACAAGTAAGAGCAGATTCTGACCTGCACTACTTACCAGCTTATGATGAACTGGGCAGCAGAATCTATTAAAGGGAGAGGAAATTCACTAGCACTGCCCTGAAGGAATCTCAAGGCTGCTCTAATTGGCACTATAAGCAAAGTTGTACTTGCAGTGTTGTTCTCCAACAGCCACTTTCTAATGTACCAGGATCGGGACATATCTCAAGGAGTCGGAAGAAAGCCCAAACCGCAGCTGTAAAATCGCACTGAGGACTACGGGTACGCCATGGGTCTAGAGTTATTCTCACAATCACAGAGCTAAGACCTCAAGTTAAAGTGCTTGAACATGGCAGGGAGCCCGAGAGGGGTGGAATACCAAAACTGCTATTTCTTGTCCAATCTAATGACTGAGAATAGTGGTATCATTAACAGAATGGCAAGGGTTTACTTTAACTAACTTACTTGCCCCCTCCACACCCCAGAAAGTGCTAGTCTAGCTAACAAGCATTATTTTAGAATTGCTGTATTATTTTAGTCATCTGCATATTTTCCATGGACTTGTAAATTAATCTATATATTTAACACAAGCCAAATTTATAATTTTCGTAACTACTACTGATTGTTCTATTTCTCAAAAATCACAATTAAATCCAAAAGGTTACATAGGGAAAGGTCAGATTTCTCACAGGTGCTTTAAATTACTGCTCTTTTACCATAGCTCATTATATCTAATGTGTAAGAAAATAGTAAGGAAAAAAAATTCCTTAAAAATTTGTGAACAAACTACTTTCTATCACTTTAGTGTAATAACATTAATGATCAATGAGCAAGCTACAGGTGACTTGTGTAACATTCAATTCTTTTGTTTTTTTTTTTAGGCCATCTTTCAAGGCCCAGGATGCAATACAAACTTGATTACTATGTAAATACCCGTCTCCACAAAAAATTTAAAAATTAGTTGGGCATGGTGGCACATGTCTATATTCTTAGACATGCTCAAGGAGGCTGAGATGGGAGGATTGCGTGAGCCCAGGAATTTAAGGCTGCAGTGAGCTACAGTCAACGCCCCTGAATTCCAGCCTGAGCAACAGATATCCTCTAAAACCAGAAAAAGAAAACAACAATAATAAAAAGTAAAACTAAACCTAAACTTTACCTGATACTCTCTTTTCCCTCTAACAAAGTTACTAGAGATGGGCTCAACTCTAACAAGCATCTAAATCAGTACTCTAAAGGTAAAACATAATTTCAGGTAATTGGTACCAACTTCTACAAAGTTGTAGCCAACTGGAAGCACAATTTCCGAAGATATTCTATTGTTTAAGTAGATACGAATAGATCAATGAGCCACCACAGAGGCAAGTGAAACAGGATGATCTGTCTACACTAGCAATGGCTTCTGGTTACCAATATATAGCAAATACAGGTAAAATCATGAATTTTACTTAAAAATCCAAATAGCTCTAAAAAACAGATCAATATATACTCTGTATGAAGTGATTTTTGCATGTAGCATCTGAGAATATGTCCAAGAAAATTTCTAGCTTCTATCAGGCATACTAGTTAGCTATGAGGAAGCTTGACTAGTGGACAATGCATGCAGTCTTTACCTTTTGGGACCAGAAAAATCCTATTCATCCGAGACTCCTGAAAACCACTCTTGGTTACAGGTTTTGGATCTTCTCACACATACCCTCCCCCCTACAATTCTCATGTCCTCAGGCCTTACCACTTCTTTGTGACAGCTGCTGCTTTATAAAAACATAATTCTAGTGTGAAGTATTTCTACTGGAAAATCTGGGATTGACAGGATGTTGACAAGGACTCAGTAAAAATATCCATTCCTAACAGAGTATGTAGATACAAACAGGCAGTCACTGGCCAGAAGCTTTCCTCAGCTGAGTCACCGGGCCATGGAAAACCCCAAGTTTGCACCTGAGAGCCTCTGAAATACTACCCTCTGGAGTGCAAATATAAAACACACAAGGCTTGGAGAAACTGTTCCAAAGGAACTTGTTGGACCAGCTAGAATTAGAAATATAATGGATGGTTGGTAAAGGGTAACTCTAGGGGCTGCCAAGAGAACTCAGTTCCAAAAACCCTTCCCATAAAATTAGGCTTTCCAGAGACACTCATCTTAGATGTTCCAGAGGTTTATGAGTCCTCTCTGCTGCCCCTTTCAAATCTAAATACTTAAGAGTCTCTAGAGCTTTCTGTTAAGGCCAAAGGAAATCTTCTCAACATGTCTACACCACAGAAGTTTATGCCACATTGTAAGGAAGTCTAAAAAGCCAAATGAATGCACAGCTACTTGGGAGGCTGAAATGGGAGGATTGCTTGAGCCCAAGAGTTCAAGACCAGCCTGGACAACATAGTGAGACCAGCCTTTTTTTTTTTTTTAAAAAAAAAAAAAAAAAAAAAGGCCAAATGCTGCTATTCTGGACTTCATACTGTGAAAAAGAAAGAAAGAATGTTAGGGCCGGGCGCGGTGGCTCAAGCCTGTAATCCCAGCACTTTGGGAGGCTGAGACGGGCGGATCACGAGGTCAGGAGATCAAGACCATCCTGGCTAACACGGTGAAACCCTGTCTCTACTAAAAAAAAAAAAACAAAAAACTAGCCAGGCGAGGTGGCGGGCGCCTGTAGTCCCAGCTACTCGGGAGGCTGAGGCAGGAGAATGGCGTGAACCCAGGAGGCGGAGCTTGCAGTGAGCTGAGATCCGGCCACTGCACTCCAGCCTGGGCGACACAGCGAGACTCCGTCTCAAAAAAAAAAAAAAAAAAAAAAAAAAAAAAAAAAAAAAAGAATGTTAGGTCTTTGACAGTGGACTTTAGGGTTTCTCAAACACTTTCCCTTTTTAAATGTGAGTAACACACTATATTGGTTTCCTACTGCTGCTGTAGAAATTATCACAAATACTGACTTTACACAAGCTTAATTCTCATAGTTCCAGAGGTCATGAATCTGAAATCGGTTTTACAGGGTTGGTTCCCTGTGAGGGCTCTGAGGGCAGAATGTGTCCTTGCCTTTTTCATCTTCTAGAGGACCACCTGCATTCCTTGGCTCACATTCCCTTCATCGATCACTACAACCTCTTGTTTCCGTCGTCAAATCTGCTACCACTCACTCTGGTCTGCCTACCTCCTCCAAGGACCTGTGTGATTACATTGGGCCAACACAGATAATCCAGGATAATCTCCTCATCTCAAAATTCTTAATTTTATGCCATCTGCAAAGTCTCCTTTCCTATATTCATAGGTTCTAGAGATCAGGACATGGACATCTTTTAGGGGTCATTATTCAGCCTACCACAAACTTATCAGATTTGAAATTCTATGAAGTACTCTTACCTACAGCACCTCGTTTAGATACGAAGTGTTATCATTCCTAATGAATGAAAATGCAGGTCTAGAAACTTCATTGCTTAGCCACAGTGATGTAGTCAAAGAACTAAAACTCAAACTAGAGCATATGGCCCTAGAGACCATGAAGCAGCAGCACACACCACTTCTACTCCACCAGGCTGCCTGTAAATCACTGGCCTTTGGCCTCTCATTTTCTTATACAGCCTTTTTTTTTTTTTTTTTTTTTAAATCATACTCATAGTCCAAACTGCAATCTACCAAAAAAAGTAACCCACATCAGAGATTCCTCAAATGTTCTCAGGTCATGGCTCCCTTAAAATCTCATTTTTTTATGGCATGGCTGAGGCCAAAAAAATGCCCAATACCTCTGTTCAGTCGAAGTAATATTTACGTCCTAACAGCTTCAGAGCTTCTGGGCACTCCACCACTTCTCAAATCTTAGAATCAGATGGGACACTGCCACTCTCATTTCCTGTATCACATTCTTTTTTGTTTGTTTTTTTGAGACAGCCTGTCACCCAGGCTGGAGTGCAGTGGCGCAAATACGACTGACTGGAGCCTTGACCTTCCCGGCTCAGGTGATACTCCCAGCTCATCCTCCTGAGTAGCTGGGACTACAGGTGAGCGCAACCACACCTGGCTATCTTTTGTAGAGACAGGGTTTTGCCAAGGCTGGACTTGAACTCCTGGGCTCAAGCAATCTGCCTGCCTCAGCCTCCCAAAGTGGTGGGATTATGGGCGTGAGCCACCGTACCTGGCCCGTTTCACACTGATTTTCATACATACTGCTTTTATTTCACAGCAATGGCCAAAATCCCAGCTTTGCAAAGATATGGCATCATCAAAAGGAATTTGGTGATTTAATGCTGAATTGTGAACTACCTTAAGCTACCAGTTTGTATGATATCTAACAGATGTCATTGTGTTTCACTGAAGGTTAAAAATACTCTACAATACCCATGTGAGTTTGAACCTGCAGGTCTGTGCTCCTCACATTACTGCTTGTACACACCTGTTTTGACAAAAGTGTGCTCTCTGTTATACAAAATGCATAGCTGAAGCTCCAGATAATGGGCTCAGACAAATAATGTAGGAAACTCCCAGTTTGTCGTCACACATATTTACATGTCAATTTGACATTTTCTATTAAAGATATATATCTTTAATATTTATATATATTAATTTATATATGTAACGTGTGTGTGTGTGTGTGTATATATATATGTATCTTTTTTTTAAGACGGAGTTTCACTCTTGTTGCCCAGGCAGGAGCGCAATGGCGCGTTCTCGGCTCACTACAACCTCCACCTCTTGGGTTCAAGCAATTCTCCTGCCTCAGTCTCCCAAGTAGATGGGATGACAGGTGCCCGCTAACATGCCTGGCTAGTTTTTTTGTATTTT